>NC_139346.1:157370244-157380244 GCF_055883805.1 Amblyomma maculatum
TCAACGACCTTCTGAGCAAACAAAAATAGACCGTAATAGAAGTTCAAAGATAAATTAAACTAAATAATACTAGCTGTTAAAATATAGGTTTTAAGCTGCTTTCTTTTAAATTTATAACTATTTGATGATTTAATATCTGGTAGGAGTGCATTTCAGGATGCAACAGATAAAAAATGAACGCTTTGCTTACCATAATTCGTACGAACATCTGGTAAAATGTAATTATTGGATGAAGTAAATCTGACTACATTAGCATTTACTGAAAAGCTGTAAGGTATCAGTGTGTCACAGAGAGGATTATTGACTTTTTTAAATAAAAAAAGTACCAAGGCTAAATTCAACAACTTTGCGCACGGATAGAATGCCATGTGTTTGTAATAGTATTTTAGCCGTTTGATAATATGAGTTAAAAGTTACTATTCTAATATCATGTTTTTTTTTTAAAGATTTGTAAGGAATGCAAATGGCTTACATGTGTGGTGCCCCTACAAAATACAATAACTAATGTATGAGTGAATGAATGCAAAATATAGCAAGGAGTATTTGATAGTTAAATGCACGGTGCGATCTGAAAAGCATTCTCATCCGTTAAAAACTTTCTTTCGGACACGGAATCTATGAAGAATCAATTTAAGATTGCAGTTCAATTCAACCCCTGAATAGCTGCAGCTGGGACTTGCAGGTATGAGATTGTTACAAGGAGATATTGAATGAGTGGACTCGGTGCCTATTGGCGAGATACGAACAAGACGAAGATGCATCTTGGTTATAAACGAGGTCACAAGTTCGTTATATCCAAAGTCACGTGGTATGCATGCATCTTCGCCATAATCGATGCTTTAGGTGTTCGCCATGTCCGAAGTCACGTAGTATGTTCGTATCTTCGTTATGTAGAGGTACGTGTAGAGGTTCAACTATCCTTGAACCAGGTTTCACGAGCGTCAGCCATCGGCCGCAGCCGCAGTTGCTGCTGCCGCTTCGATCTTGGCTCGCTTCCGCGCTTGGTAAGCTTCTCGGCAACAGGCAGAGTCTGGCTCCTCGTTGTTCGATGGTCTCGGCAGCCTGTCCGCCACGGCGGCGGTCTCCGTCTTTAGTGAGATGGAATACGTGTATGACGTATTTATCTATATTAAATGAAGCAGCGGTGCAGATAGAACTTCATAAAGACAACTGGCACAGAAAGGAGTAAAATGTCTTCTTTTTTTTTTATGAAATGGGAATGTATTTGCCTTTCCCTACTGAAAAAGTTCTAAGGGGCAATAACCTCATAAAATCTCATCTAATCGCATAGACTCTCATACGGTGCGCATCATTATCATAAAATATCTTACATAAGTTATGATAATGTACAAGAAACTATGAGACTTTATGCAATTATATGTGACTTGTATTTGATTTCTTATGTGAATTGAGTGAGCTTGTGTGAGAAATTGTGAGGTTATTGCCTCATACAAATTTTTCAGTAGGAGATCATACTGAAGTTCTTTTCTTTATTTCTCAACACACAAATGGGGTTGTATAACGAAAGTCAAGGATCCTTAGCCAGAGGCTACTTGTAGATCCTAGATTGAACACTTGTACCTTTACTGATGATCCAGAGCGGCCATAAAAAATAGATATTCGTGAAACAACTGCATTGCAATACAACACTGTACAAGCTGAAACACCATATGACAACATATAGATCCGTTTTGTACAATAGCAAGAAAATAATGAAGTAGAACACTATAGCCGAACGGGAAAGTTGCTGAAACACGTTGAATAGAAAACAGCGCAAGAGTCAAACACAAAAGCCACAGGACGAGCCCAGAAAGAACCACAGGACGAGCGCTGACTCATAACTGAAAGTTTATTCAAAGACGGAACACAATATATGGAAAACATTGACCACCCTATCCCCAAGTGGAGAAGCCAAAAACACGTGTTGCTACGTAGGATGCAATCTCCCTTTCATATAGAAATATGGATGGCTTAATTACGCACACCCTTGTTTCTTTCCTAATGTGGTATAGCCTCCATTTTCTCATGTGTTAAGCAGACCGGGTGCTTGTACAAGATAACTCAATAGTGCAATGAAGGACAACAAGATTCGTAGTCAGGGATGTGGTCAACGAGATTAGTAGATATGTTAGCGTCCAAGTTATTTGCATGCTCTTTCAAAGGTGTATTAATGCACCGCCCCGTCTATTCGATGTAGGCTTGTACACTTGTACACATGACATTGGGATTTTATAAACGGTATCTTCAGCGCATGGCGCATACTATTTCAGTTTTTTTTTTGGTGCTTAGCATATCTTTCTAAAATAGGACAAACATTTTTAAGTTTCTTAGGTGCAGAAAAAAAAAACGCCTATGCCATATCTTTTTTCCACATTGTTAGGATTGTGTGGCAGGCGGTGTACATAAGGGAGAATGGCAAACTTTATTTCCATCCCTTTTTCCGCGCTAGGCACCAAAGCCTAAGAAAGTAGACATTACAGGGTATCTAATGAGCAGAAATTAGGCTCAGCATAATCAGGTGAGATGCTGTGCTCTGCTTCAGTTGTACATATTCACTGTAGACGTATACCATACAGACGCCATTGTTTTGCAACGATGGCTACATAAAAAACTTTCCCCTTGCAGGATTTAACTGATTTATTTATAGGAAGGGAAGGGCACGGTAACTGTCTCACTTGTTTTCTGTGGACACCGCAACCGCGCCGTAAGGGAAGGGAGGAAGGTGGGAGTGAAAGTGGAAAGAGAGAAAGAGGAGCCCTAGTGGAGGGCTACGGAGAAATTTCGACCACCTGGGGATCTTTAACGTGCGCTGACATCGCACAGCACACGGACGCCTCTTCGTTTCGCCTCCATCGAAACGTAGCCGCTGAGGTCGGGTTCGAACCCGGGTACTCCGGCACAGTATCCCCTTGCAGGAACAGTGGTGATAATGGGTAGGTGTGGTGGTGTGGGGGAGGGGGACGAATGCGAAAAAGAAAAACATGATATCAGAATCGGGGTTAGTGAACACTTATAACGAGCTTGGAAAGCCCTAAATCATTTCAAGTGCTACTTCTATTTTTAAGCAGTACGAGCTCTCGCTGGCGGCTGAGATCCGGAAATGTGGAAACCTTCGGTCTCCTTCATCACCCGTAATATAATAATTGATTCACACGAAGGTAAAAGCAGTATCTGTCACACTTGCTCTGTGGACACCTGAACCGCGCCGTAAGGAAAGGGATTAAGGTGGGAGTGAAAGTGGAAAGAGAGAAAGGAGAGCCGTAGTGGAGGGCTTCGGAGTAATTTTCACCACCTGGGGATCTTTAACGTGCGCTGATATCGCACAGCACACGAACGCCACTTCGTTTCGCCTCCATCGAAACTCAGCCGCCGCGGTCGGGTTCGAACCCGGGAACTCCGGCACAGTAGTCGGGCGTCTTACCACTACACCACCACGGCGGGGCCTTCATAACCCTTCATACCCATATTTACTAACCATGTTCTCCTCCCCACCCTTCCAAAATGACATTCGAGCAGGTGTTGACGCCTCGCTGGGCCCCGCCGGGGTGGTGCAGTGGTAAGACGCCCGACTACCCGGGTTCGAACCCGACTTCGGCGGCTGCGTTTCGATGGAGGCGAAACGAAGAGGCATCCGTGTGCTGTGCGATGTCAGCGCACGTTAAAGATCCCCAGGTGGTCGAAATTACTCCGTAGTCCTCCACTATGGCTCCTCTTTCTCTCTCTTTCTACTTTCACTCCCGCCTTCCTCCATTCCCTTACGGCGCGGTTAAGGTGTCCACAGAAAACAAGCGAGACAGTTACCGCGCCTTTCCCTTCCTATAAATCAATCAATCGATAGACGCCTCGCTGGGCTCGAGTTGAATCGACAGAAAGCTTACGTGAATCCAAAGATGTTGAGTGTACTCAACAATTGCTACCCAAAATTTCGGTTGTGCTTCCGCTGCATAATATTTGTTGGGTAATTTCGGTTGATTTTCAGTTGTAGTTTTGCAGAGCATATATAAACAGCAATTGTGCTTTATGAATGCATTAGCTAAAACATGGAAATGGGCTCCTTTGGCAAATATTTGAAAAAGCACGCAATATACTGCATACATGTGCCAAGATATCAGGGGTAACGTCTAATATGGAACGTTCACTGATATCGCAACAGCACACGGACGCCTCCGGCCCCGTTTCGTCTCTATTGAAACGCAGCCGCCGGCGGTCGGGTTCGAATCCGGGCACTCCGGGGTAGTAGTCAGGCATCTTAACCACTGCGCCATCGCGCCATGCTTTCCCCAAAATAAAAATTGGTTAGTTGTGAAAAGCCCCGCCGGGGTGGTGCAGTGGTAAGACGCCCGACTACTGTGTCGGAGCACCCGGGTTCGAACCCGACCACGGCGGTTGCTTTTTGATGGAAGAGACACGAAGAGGCGTCCATGTGCTGTGCGATGTCAGCGCATGATAAAATCCCCGGGTGGCCGAAATTACTCCGTAGCCCTCCACTACGAGTCTTCTTTCTCTCTTTCCACTTTAACTCCCACCTTCCTTCCTTCCCTTACGGTGCGGCTCAGGTGTCCACAGAAACAAGTGTGACAAATACTACCCCTTTCCTTTCCTGTGAACCAATTATTATTATTATTATTATTATTATTATTATTATTATTATTATTATTATTATTATTATTATTAGTTGTGAAAAAGAGACGCATTGTCTGTCTCATTTCTCGGTGGACGCATACACTTAAAATTAAAGACATGTAGTTAGAGGCTGTGCGATGTTAGTGCACGGTAAAGATCCCCAGGTGGTCGAAATTACTCCGTAGCCATCCACTACAGCATCTCTTTCTCTCTTTGCGCTTTCACTCCCACCTTCCTCCCTTCCTTTACGGTGTGGTTCAGGTGTACAAAAAGTGCGACAGATACGGCGCCTTTCTTTTCCTGTAAACCAATTATTATTTTTACTATTATAGAGGCATATATGGGAGTCGTCGGCTCAAATCGCTGTAGCAAACTAGCCTCCAGATTGACTAGCAGATGAATGCTAAAGGTCAAGCGAAATGGTATGGTATCACAATGAACCCTGCAAAAAGAGTGGTTGTTTCAAATTTCCCGAAATTGTGTTTATAATCGTTGCTGCTTTCAGCGGACTCATTTTGAGGATGCCACTTATGAGCCAAGTAAGGCTCTCGCCTCAGTGTAATACAGTGTAATTGGGCGACTCGGTTTTGGCCATTTGTCGCCGCTCATGTGAATGTCTAATGTATGATAAACCTTTTTGTAAACACATGTTTATATCTATTTTATTTGGCAAATTATTCTACACTGTCTATACCTTCATGTACATTGCCATTCTAAATTGTATATATTGTTACATATATGCTACATATATTGTTAGCTACATCATCACGAACTACCAAATTTTATTCTGTATGTAAATACTGATTTGTGATGTATTTGTTCGTTAGGAACTATTTTATCTGCACTTTCCTTTGTTGTTAATCATGTGCATTTCCTGTTTTGGTCATTTATCGTCGCTCATGTGAATGTCTAATGTGAATGTCTAATATCTAATAAAACGTTTTCTAAACACATGTAATGTGTTAAATCTCGCAGAGTTGTAAAAAGGCTCGCATATGTTCGAATACTGAAAGCCTTATTTCGCGAAAAAGCCATGTTGAGTACTGCGGAATAGAGCAAGGATTTGCACGCTACATTCGTGCGGCAGAATAATTGAAGTTTATTTGCATCACATCACATCACATCACATCACATCACATCACATACAATTTGTATATGACACTGGAAGCGCGAGGAAAAAGGTGTCTCAAGAACACCTTGACAAAGCCCCACGCTTCCAGTGAATAACCCTGAATAACCCTGAAAATATGCGTGAATAAGTGAATAACCCTGAAAATATGCGATTTCAGATTTCACACCATGGACTCATCCGAACGGATGTCGAGAACATACAACGAAAAGAAATGGAAAAGTAAGTGTTCGGATGCGCCTGCCGCCAAACTGCTGCTGGGCCGCAGTCACGCTGCTTCATGCAGTCAAAACAACCATTTAAGACAGCGTTCATGCATTTCCTCGTCAAACTTATCCAGGACACGATAAGATAGCTCTTATATTTTTACCCAGGCTAAACAGATATCATTGATTTAATGAAGGCAGTCTTCTCTTACCGACACTGTACCCGTCAGTGGCTTTTCACTTCCCGCATAAATTTCGCCACCACAGACATTCTCAGTTTAGTGACACCAGATAGAACGTTGCGGATACCACTGGGTCTCTACTGTCTTGTGCGTTAGTTGCTGCTCTCTAAACTATGTTCTGTTTGGCAAAAATCCGCCTGCATAGAGGGAGCATTTTCATGTTGCCTTATATCCTTATCGTATTCCAAAATATAATTTTTCTGCATTAATAACTTTGCGAGGTACATAGAGTGAGCAACCCTGTATACGTTGGCGTAGAATGTCCTGATTAAAACCTAGCTATGTTCACATGCTCGCCATAGATGTAAACTAGGCAGGCCGCAACCATAAAGTGGTGTTGATACGAGGAAGCCCGTCGTGGACGCATGTGCTCGACGCCCTAGAACGATGGAACTGGCTTTTCTGAGGCCGAATTCGCACGGGCAGCCTGATATCTGATAGGAATCTCGCGGTCATCAGCGGAACCGCCGACTAAAGTAGGAGACGCCACAGCGAGCCTGTCTCTTTCGGAGCGCAAGCTGCAAACTGCCAGCCGTGACAAAGAAATACCGCTGACACCCCTCCAAGGAAGCGATCCAGTGCTCCGCCGAATAAATGATACCCTTACCGCCATGAAGTACACCCCCCCCCCCCTCCCCCTTCAGAATTCGCTCTAGGTTTACTGTCGCATTGTTCCTAAAATTATCTCACTGCCATCGAATTGTCCACAGGCTACTCTAGATTACGGAGTTAACGCTTATCGCAGCTATACTTTCAAGTTGCTTACTCGCCAGATTTTCGCAGACCGAACTTGCCTATTGAAATGCAAAGTTCACATTGATAACAATAATATCGACAAACTATGGGATTATAAATGCGCACTGTACACAACGTCACGTGTACCATACACTGCAATATTCACCAAGGTGTAGGGGGATACGTTATTCGAGTTACCTGGTCAACTTGAAAGAACGGGAAAACGAAGAGGAAGTAGCAGCTGTAACAATAAACAGATGGTTTCGATAAACTTGGGCTGTGCGCGTAGGGCTATTGGTGTGACAGTGCACCCTGGAAAGTCCCCGCCGTGGGTATGGGCCATTTCGACCGAGGGTATCATCATCATCTATTGGTGTGAATGCATTTCTGTAGATGTGCGCCTAGCATTTAGCGTGTGCGCCTGCATACTGCTAAAACTTTTTGACAAGCTTTTTCAAAAGCAAAAAAGCAAGGTGTATGTGTGTGTGGGGGGAGGGAGGGTCATGTTGTGTGGCTTGTGATGCATCAAGTTCGTTAGGGTTTTCACGGATGCTGCAAGAGTCCTACTAAACTGCTCGGAAGCAAACCCTTTCGGTATCAGTACCTTTGACAAAGGCTGTGCGTTCACTTATACTCAACCGAGCCCAGTAACATGCACAGGTCAGCAGGCTATCCCAGAAGTATGTACATATTACTTTCACATGCACCTTCACTGGCACTGCCGTGATGGCTCAGGGGTTTGGGTACCCGGCTGTTGTGTCAAGAATGTGGAATATAACCTCGGCCTCGGCGGCCGCTTTTCGATGGAGGCGAAGAGCAAGGTGCCCGTGTGCTGTGCGATGTCAGTGCACGTTAAAGAACCCCAGGTGGCTGAAATTTCCAGAGCTCTCCACTACGATGTCTCTCATCGCCTGAGTCGCTTTGGGACGTTAAACACTACAAAACGAACCAAACCAAGTTCGCTGACCTTTAAGTGGGTGTACCTAAATCGTGCATTTAGAGCTTGCGTTTAGTTGTGAACTTTTATCTTTAAAATGAGCCCAATCATCGAAGATTGATTATGCATAGAATTTCAATTGGAGATACGGCAGAATGTTTCGTATGACATAACCTGGCACTTCTTTGCAGTTATGGCTGATTCAGATAGGAACACTGGCAACTTTTGTGCACATTCTTAAGGGCCACAAAAATATTGATCAGACTTGCACCAACTGACAGCAAAGATGGGCTATCATGCTGTATTATATATGTGTGTATATGAGCATGGAAGTGTGTATGTACACGGAGTAGGATTCATGCTTTTTGCATTTAATTGACCTCAATCTCATTGTTTGCCTTGGCTATTCGTTCTTGTTCAACAGATCTTGGCTGTTAAGTGCAAGGAGTTCTGCAGAAACGGGATGACACAAAGACTACTGGATGGAACACCTTGCTTGGTAATGAAGCGAATTTTTGCTTAAGCTTGCATGCCAATGTGGGAATGGAATAAACAAAACATAAATGAACTGTGGGAGAAATGACGGGCAACCATGGGTTTCAGTTACCAAGATCTGTTTAGAATGGCACCTAATGAAAATTTATTGCACGCAAAGTAACCAGTGACGTTTCATGATGGCTATATTATCATATTATACACTCGCATGACTAAACACTTCAGCTTCAGCAGTAGGATTTTAGCAGCAGCTGTTTGCTTCCTTATTAAACACTTGACGTGTTGAGAACGTATCAGCATATATCGCCTTTTGATATTGCACGTGTCACCTGAAAAGATTCAGGGTTTTGGTGATTGATTGACACATTTTCCGTTGCTTGCAGCTTAATCATGAACGGATTGTCTCAGTTCCTGTCTACGTCTCTTCGCTTATTGTCGAGGGCGTTTGCAAGAATGGAGAGTGCATCATCCCTCGTGAGTGACGGTAGCTTTATCTTTGATTGCCCAACGACTGTAATCGAAAATTGTAATCCACGCTGGCGGTCATCTCAGGTTTCCGAAGACATATGGTCAGCGGATGTTAATGTGCAATCAATTTCTTCAGTACAGTTTTATGTCATCTGTAAACGCATTACCGAACATTTATCGCCTTCTTCAAATCCTTGTGAATTGTTTCTCGCATCTAAGAGAGTTTCTGAAATCGACGCGCTGAGTTATTTCACTAGCTGCGTTTAAAAGCCAGGCTACATGATTATTTCATTTGACCGGCTTGATCCATGCCTGCTCAGTGGAAACAGACGCGACTTACAATATTTACTATGTAATTTAATTTCTGTCGGAAGTTGTCGAGTTCACGACAGTGGGCTCCTCCGCCAGGAAGCAAATTACGTAGCAATTAACTCTCCCATTACAGTGCCTATCCAAATTGTCCCACTTGAACAATGTCCATATATGAGGGAGTATCCCTTAAGGTTCAAAACTTGCCAGGCGCTAAATTATCTAGGTATTTACGTGATTCAGCGGCATTGATTGTTGACTTTATAGGTGCCATCGACAGTTTTGTACAAAACGATGACGTCCGTTCCTCTATTTAGTTCGGACAGAGATGTTTGTTGCACTAAGCCCGGACTATGACTCTTGAAGGTGCGGGGTGCACATGAGTCCATAATGATTCCGTTCCACCATTAGTGTAACGGGCGCACCTTTCTGCAAGGCGACCCTTGGTGGGTGGTCGACCTTGGCCCTGCACTGCCGAGAAGCCCAAAGCACTGCATGAGAGCACTTTGATTATTTTTTTTTTTTTTTTGCCGGCAAGGTTTAGCATACAGGGTTCTGTAACTTTGAATAAGCGTTTCTGGCTTAGAAACGGACAAAACGAACTTCTAGATTTTTATGCTCCCATTTTCTGCCTGAATACAGTTATATGTGTTCTTTTTTGTATTTTTTCTGGTGGGCGCCTCAATTTTTGCTAATCAAATATTTTTTTTCATTTTTATAGAGTGTGCATTTCATACTTTCTCTATAAATTAAAAAGAGCATTCAATATGTATACTTTCATATGTACACTGCAATTAAGAGAGAGAGAGAGAGTAAACTTTAATTGTTTAACAGAACAGCGTGGGTGGTTTCCTTA
>NC_139346.1:157382744-157477744 GCF_055883805.1 Amblyomma maculatum
TTCGCACGATAAAATTTCGATACTGATCAATAACTAATTGTTTCATGTCTCTCCGCTACTAACAGCTACTTTTTATTTAATTTACCCCTGCTTCATTATCACCATTTATTATTATTTTTTTTTTTTTTTTTGCTATCATGGTCCTTGTCCTGTGCCCGTGGGGCGGATGCCATTGACAATAACTGCTAACTTTTCCGATCCAGCTGAAAATTGTATATGTGGCTGATACCGTAAAAAAAAAAAAGAAAAAAAAAAGAGAACAGATTGAACTCGGGGACTTAAAACTGTCGTAAAGATCAGAGCAGCTGGTTGGGAGCGGTTTTTCCTGTCTTTCAAATGTTTTTCCGTTATCCGGGTTGCAAGAGTACGGCGGCGTAAATTGCTTTCTCTCAAGCTTTTCCTTTCTTCTTTTCCAGCGGGCGATGTCTGGCAGGCGGTCAGTAGTGACTCAAGTCGGCCAGTGCGCCGCGGATGAGTGCCGGGAAAAAGGTGTGTTTTCGCAGAGTTTAACTATACGGGAACAATTCACGAATACAGAACGTCTACGTTGAGCTATAAATCGAATACAACTCAAGAAAAATGCAGCTTTTGCCCCTCAAATGACCCCCTGCAGCCAATCGCAACGACCGATTCTCATGACGTCATGAATCACCTTGTGTAGATAATCCGTCATGGATAACCAGTCGTCAATTATCACCTGTTTACGCAAGAACGCAGGCAGGAGCAGATGAAAGAGGCTTCACCACGGCTGAATCGGATTAACCGCGGTGTTGTGAAGGATGGTCTGCCCCATTAACTGAAAGGCCATCTTTGAGGGGCATTTCCCGCTCTTTTTCTTGAGTTGTATGCGACTATAAACTCTGCAGCATTGTACCACAACTAGTATGACCGCGGTGGTTGTTAACATAACCACTGTCATCACAAGCACAGCCGTCATCACTACTATTATCACAACCACTGACACTACCACCAGCACAGCCACCGCAGAGATCACATGGTTCGAAACTCGTAAAGGAACCACATAACAGCCAAAAGTAGCCAGAAACGTAGCCAATCTGCAGCCGAGGTGTCACATGCAGCCAAAAATGATGCCAAGGCACCACCAAAGCGCTGTCCAAAGCTGAAATATTGCGAAACATTTATAATTATAGTAGAACGTACGGTTGCAGTGGCGGTTCGTAACCTAGAACTATAAGGACATCGCTGATCCCATGAAGAATAAAAGATATTGAAGACCGTAGAGCAAGAACACGGAAACCCAAGAGGCTTTTCTGAAAGGAGGTGAAACGCACGTTAAATAACTGGAAGCGATTGGTTTGTCTTCGCCACAGGGTCGAAGACGCTGTTATTGGACCACAGTCATAATCTAATTCGTATAAATATATGACGTGCGTGATATTCTTTCTTGCACCAAAATTTTTCAGTGCACTTTAAACAAGGGCACGATTTGATTAGTCCCTTTCTTTTGCGATCTTTTTTATATTTTTGTTTTCTATTGCAAAAGAGAGGCTGTCCGCAAAGTTTACTTCGTATGAAGTCGGGGCATAAAAATAGTCTTGCTTTAAGGGAACCTGGTTTACTTTTGAGCAATGTAATGAGTCCTTATGACATCTCAAGCTCTTCATCTCTACAAGAAGGACTTTGGGCTTTACTTTTAAATTAACTACCGCAGTAGATTTCAGCACCAGACAACTAGGCGCTGTGGCTGGTATATGCCGCCGACCACTTGCCAACGCGGTTGAAATCGATAGCGTATTGAGGAAACAAGGCGCATTTGTTAAAAAGACAGTCACTTCCTTAGATCGTGTGTTCGAGTGAATAGCGATGGGACCTGTCTTATTGCTGGTACTAAGGAAATTTCAAAAACCTCCTTAAATAAACAGGGGGGGTTCGGGGTTCGGGTTCGGAAAGCAAGCCCGAAGAGCATTACATGAGCATAGGGGTGTGAAGTATTTAGTGTTCGGGGGAGGAGATGGTGTAGAGGTCATAATTAGACGTAAAGGTTTGACAACAGAGCATACACAGTAGAATAACGCTGTAAAATACAACATTTTGGTGTACTCAAGCAAGTGTGCCCTCATACTTGGCGATAATAGAGGTTCATTATTCGGCTATTTTGTCGCCAAAGAAGTCCCGAAAGTTGCCAATTTGGCGCAAGGTGTAACCCTGGTTATGGTCAACTAGTTATGGCGGCGGCCCATCTCAACCATCATTACCACCACTCCCTTGACAAACGCCGCGTGGGTGGAACGAAGAAAAACTAGTGGCAACTTCTTTCCTTTTTTATTGTTTAGTCTGCTTAACAATTTGGCGTGTTTATTCTAGTTTCCGAAATTTCGCTACCAAGTACTGCGCAGAGTTCCAGAGGGTATTACAACGATAGCTCTAGGCAACGCAGAATTCAAATTTATGTGGTGCTGGGTATCTGACCTTCAGCCAATCTCAAATCAAACTATCAAACCAAAGTAACATTAGCATTGACCTATGACCTTGACCTTTGACTCTGACCTTTGGTCTTAAGGAGCTAGAGTCGGCTGCCAACTGCCACCCGCCAAGTTGTAGTTGGCAGATGGCACGACGGAACACTAGTTTGTCGATTAGTTGTGAGACGTAACTATACCCCATGCTGTGACAAAGTTGAGAGGTTTTGCCAACTCGGGTTGATCATTTGAGGCGGCAGAAGGGGATAGGAGCGAACACAAAGGCGCTGAAGACGGCGGCAAGTTGTGTTCGATTTGTTTTCCCATCTAGTCCGACCCACACCTTGCTATTCATGGGACAGCAGACTGTGCCTGATCAAGATGCCGAGTCAGGCATGAAATTTCAAGGCCATACCGACACGTTTGAACTATGCCGGGTACGACCGGCAGCTTACGACCGGCAGCTCTATGTCGTAGCTCGAAGACTCTAAGCTAACATCACGAAATCGCCTGATCACTATGTATAATGAGGCTGCCGAGCTTCTGGCTCACCAGCCATGGGTTATGAGCCGAGCACGTTAGACCGTGAAGCTCCGTGTTGCTACACGTCAGCGTCGCCAACTAATGAATGATTCAGATCACGCAGTGCGACGAAACGAGTTGGCGAAGCAACTAAAGCGAAAATGAGCGAATATAAACAGGGAAACTCCAGAACAAGGAGAAACGCGACTCGGAGCTAACCGAGAAAAGACCCGTTAACGAAGGCGCGCTGCAGAAAACGCCGCTCAAGCCAGCACCCAAGCATCTGATGTCGCCAACGAATGGAAACCCTATAGAATGAATGCGAAGAGCTTGGCCTTCGGTACAACCAAATTGAAGCTCTTTTCTTTAACGTGCTTAGCGGTTGTTCCCATTTGCAGATATATTCTGCAGGTGTATGCGATGCTCTAACGACGATACATCATAAGCCACATGCGGCTACGAATAGGGGCGGGAGTTCTAATTGACGCGACCAAAAGACAGCTTAGCAAGAAAAATTTTGTAAACATCCAGTGTTTAAGATTGTGAAGCAATATAAGATGATGTCTCATTGAATGTAACAATAAGGATTAGAATGCAAACCTGAGTTGATGTCTAGGCGAGACCGAAAGATAATTAGCTTGATCAGATAGGCAGTAAGTAGAGGATAGAAGCAGTGGTCGATCACAGTAACCGGCCGCTGCGTGAGGGTCTTCAATGGCAGTTCTGTTCATAGGAATTTTGACAAGATGGAGATTGGTGCCCAGCATGTCAGCCGATATGGCGCATTACCGGGTTTCATATTTATTTATTTATTTATTTATTTATTTATTTATTTCCATCACCTTATGTCAAGACATGAGTTGCGACTTTTTTTTTTTTTTTACATCGTGAAGTAACACTGCATCTATGTACATGGAAGTACACATGTACAAACAATAAAGCGCATACATTTAGAAGAAGAGCAGAAACCTAACAATAAATGAAAAAGGAGCACAAAGTCCACACACCGTATTAAAGATAAATTGAAGCACATGTAATCGTTTCAAACAAACTTCACAAGCTTACACAAGAAATAGAAGTAAAGTACTGGGGCGAGGCTGTCAACAACCGACAGGTAACGCGAAATACCTTTCCTGATTAGTGTTGGCCCATACGAATATCTAATACTTTCAGCAAGCGACGCAACACGTCAGTGTCGTTGGATAAACGGTGGCCAAACGTTGAAACGAAGCTTGCTTCTACTGCAGGCGGCTGGCCGTTGGCTGTGCTCAGCTGCATGCGGAATCCGCTGAGTGCAGCCCTATCTAAACAATTACACTATAATGAAGATAATTATGAAAAACAAATGCTTGCAATTACAAAAGATACACGCTTATTTTTAATAATGAACCGCACATATCGTGATTTTGTGATTCAGAGGCTAAGCGTTTTTCACGGAATGCTCTCAATTTTCGTTACCTTTAATTAGTCTTTTCAATTTATACACTGGAGCAATGTTTAGGGATAGAAAGGTTACTTGTACTCTGAGTGGGTTTCAGAGCCGTTTTGGAAGTTCTATACGAACAGCAACTGAGTGATAAGCAGTCGTTCAGGTAAATTCGCGATGGGAACGGCCTTCTAGCAAGGGAATAAGAGAGTGGGTACCAAGCGAAAACAAAACGCCTCCGGTGGCGGAAGACTGATGGACAGATCAGATTAGGTTTCGGAATTTGGCTGCGGCTGACACAAGAAAATTGTTATCACAAGGTTATCAGGTTATAAGCAAGGCGTTTTTTCTGCAGTATTCGGTCATGGTTCGCAATTATTTAAAACAATATACATATTTATTGCAAGTTCAGTTATTCTGAAAGCTAGCATGAAATCGCGCCATCATCTGGTTGAATAATATGCCTTTATCTTTATTGTGCTCGGAGGAAAAGTTGGTGTCGGTACTTGAAAATTTCACCTTTTGTTTTCAAATGTAGCCTAATATTAGTTTTCTAAACGCTGTTACTAGTTACAGATCCCGATACACCTCCTATACATAAGCAGATCAACGCTAATTTTTACAACTGCCGGAAATCAAATGAACTGGTTGTTGAACGTGGCAAGGTAAGTCCGAGATACAATTATCTTAGGGAGGGTAGTCGTGGTTGTTGTTGTTGTCCAAATACCACATGCCACATACCCACAGAGGGGGGTCGGCCAAAAATTGGGTAGCAAAGAAAGTTTTTGAAATATACTTTTATGTACTAAAAAAAAAAGAAAGTCAAAAGGAAGTTACGCTTCATCTTCCTCTTCTTGCAGCTGCGATTAGAAAGAGGGCGACGAGCTTTGCATCCGAGCTTTGCATCCCTGTGTTTGTAGAGCGGATGGAGGTGGTGAAGGGTGACAGTGGCCCTACGGGGCTGAGACAGTAGGTCAGAGCCGTTTGCGGCAGGGGCTAGCCAGCCACCGAATTTTATCTGTTGTAGGCCGTCATTGCATCCGCCACTGCTTCGGTGGTGGATGACGGCTGTTGCTGCGGTGCGTGAATTTCTCTTCCTCTTCCTTTCTTCTCTGTTTTCTTTTCTGTCCGCACAAGGCAGCGGAGGTGGCTGAGCTACAGATCCAGTAGCAGGCCTGTGCATTTTCTTTCCCTTCTTCCTACACCCACAACAACAACAACAACAGCAACAAACGCAGCCGCCGCGGTCGGGATCGAACCCGGGAACTCCGGCACAGTAGTCGGGCGTCTTACCACTGTACCACTGTGGCGGGGTAACACTGCAGAATCTGTACTGTTGAAATGCGAAAGCCTGAGCGTTGCTGCTGCACGCGGCGCATTGCGCGCCCCTTGTTGAACACGACGAGCGTTGAGTTGAATGCATCAAAGTTGCCGGCGTTCTATATTAATTGGTTTGAAAAAGAAAGGCGCAGTATCTGTCACTCACGGAATCTGGTTGACACATCTCACGGATAACACAGCAACAGTCAGGCTACAGTGTGCTAGAGTTCGGGTTTACGCATTTCTCCAGTGCAGATCCTGCAGTGCTCTTGGATTTTTTTTTTTATTAATTTATCCTCGTTACACACTTCTGACCACTATCCCGTAGTTATTTCAATCAGTAAGTCAGAAACAAATCGAGTTCCGGTTAGCGTGACATCAAATTCCTTGGACGTCGACATTAGTCGTATGGCTATTTCGACGTCTGATTGATTTTAGTTTTACATTTTGGCTCTAATTAATTAAATACCATCCTATTGACATATCTTTATTCTTTCGTTTTTTTTTTTGCGACATCCTCACACCATCCTCTATCGATCACAACTATACGTTTGAACATACCTCTTCTGAGGATGACACAACGGCTGCGGACGCGTTCTGTACACAAGCTTTGTACATCATATTGATGAAACTGCGCATTCATTTTAATCACTGGAACGTCGATGTCGCGTATTTTCTAGAGAAGTGTAACATCTCTGCTGGTGGTGATGAACTCTTTTGTTGCGCCCAAAAACAAGGGACCAGTCAAAGGACCGGTTGCGCTGGCTTAGAGGGGGTCGGCGGGGATCCCTTGGGATGTCGCGGCCTCCACCGCGCGCTGGATAAGCCGGCGTTGGTCTGCTGGCTCGAAAGTACGCAGGAGACTCCCCCATCTCTGGGGTGTTTGTCTGCGTTGTAGTGTGTACAAGTCCACGCCATGTGTATGAGAGTGGCCGGAGTTGAGCAGTGTTTGCACATGAGGGCTATCTGTTGCGGAAAGACCCTGTTGTATAAGAGGGGGTGTGGGAAGCGGCTCTCATTCACACACGCTGGCCGAGCGGTATTGCAGCAAGTTGGAATCTCCCCGCCGAGAGCGGCTCCAAGTTGTGATGAACTTACCCCGGAATATAAATCTCCGCATCCTTCCCCATTCCCGAATGGATGCGCCCGGAACACCACGCCGGGAGACTTTCCGACCGGGCTTGTTAATTCGAGAAACGTTTCAGCGGACGTCCGGATGTCACGTATACGGACGCTTCTTACCATCACTTGAAGCCAGCGACAGTGGCGGTAACTCTCGCCCCTCAGCCCCGCCGGGGTGGTGCAGTGGTAAGACGCCCGACTACTGTGCCGGAGTTCCCGGGATCGAATCCCGGCCTCGGCGGCTGCGTTTCGATGGAGGCGAAACGAAGAGGCGTCGTGTGCTGTGCGATGTCAGCGCACGTTAAAGATCCCCAGGTGGTCGAAATTACTCCGTAGCCCTCCACTACGGTCCCCCTTTCTCTCTATCCACTTTCACTCCCACCTTCATCCCTTCCCCTACGGCGCGGTTCAGGTGTCCACAGAGCAAGTGTGACAGATACTGCGCCTTTCCCTTCCTATGAACCAACCAACTCTCGCCCCTCAACGCAGCTGGTACACAGCCTGCAGAATTCGCAATGCAGAAACAGTCACCACAGATGAGGAGGTTGCCATTGCGCTAGCGCTAGCCGACCCTAATACCAAAATCGTCATCAGTGATTCTCAACAGGCTATCCGAAACTACGATGCTGGCCGTATCTCTTGCCAGGCGTTACACATTTTACTTTCTACTGCACCCTCTTCCGAAGCGCCGGCTCGCTATCAGCGGATCGCGGTGCGTGCATACCAGCCGAAACAGAGCCACGTTGTCTTGACTCGCTAGCAGCGTCAGCGGCATCAGTCAGTCGCTGCTATGTATGTATGTATGTATGTATGTATGTATGTATGTATGTATGTATGTATGTATGTATGTATGTATGTATGTATGTATGTATGTATGTATGTATGTATGTATGTATGTATGTATGTATGTATGTATGTATGTATGTATGTATGTATGTATGTATGTATGTATGTATGTATGTATGTATGTATGTATGTATGTATGTATGTATGTATGTATGTATGTATGTACGTATGTATGTACGTATGTATGTATGTATGTATGTATGTATGTATGTATGTATGTATGTATGTATGTATGTATGTATGTATGTATGTATGTATGTATGTATGTATGTATGTATGTATGTATGTATGTATGTGTACAGCTTTAATGAAATATCGGCGAACGACAGTTTAATGCGTCGTAACGCTGTCCAAGCGTCGACCCGGGGTTATACTCTACTCTGCATTACCTCATTTTGGCCCGTTTGTGGTGGGCCGTGAGGCTCGTGCTTTTCGATCGCACCCCGAGCCTGCTGGACAGCTCATAGTTGGCTGTTCTTGTCTGCACTTTGCACAGTACTTTGAAGTTCGGGCGGGTATTTCTTGGATGTAGCTTCGTTCGGGAACCTGGCACAGTCCCACATGATGTGCCATTGATCCGCCGGACCAACTTCACACACACTGCACGCATCACTCGTGTAGATGTCTGAGTGAAGGACGTGTAGCACTGCAGGGGCGAGGAGTGACCCGGTTTGTATTTGCCTTAGAATGATCGCCTCCTCCCGACTAAGTGCCGGGTAAGGAGGCGGCATTGTCCGTCGAGCTAGGCTGTAACACTTAGCCTCGTAACTGGTCATTCGGTGCTTTGTTTCGAACCACCACTCGGAACGGTCATTCTTGGGGGCGCGGAAGGTAAGCACTCGCGCCGCCGAATGGGCCATCTCGTTGTGATTCGGCGAGGATTCACACTCTCCCGCTTGCGCCGGGAACCACTTGATGCGGATTGCGCTGCCGTGGTCTTAGAGCTGGAGCTTACCGATTATGGCAGCCGCAGGCGAGCACACTCGCCCCTTAGCAAAGTTGCGCACAGCGTTCCTCGAGTCGCTGAGCATGGTGCGACACTCGGCCTCCGAGATCGCCAGAGCGATGGCAACCTTCTCGGCGTCTGTGGCGTCCGTGCACCGCACGCTCACTCCCGTTGTCTTGATGCCGGTAGCCGCCGCAACGGCCACTGCCACGAATCCTTATATTCCGCTGCGTCCATGTATCGGGAGCGCGGGTCCTGGGCGTGTTGCTCGACGAGGACGTCGGCTCGCGCCTGCCGTCGTTCTTCGGGACGGGGTCCACGTGGGTGTGGGCCCGCGCCTCTTCGCTGATCTCTCACGATTGCCGACTGGGAGCTCGGGGATTGTAACACAGGGACGTCAGTATACTGTGGCTTGTCTTAATGGTAGAGAGGCGCTCCATTTGCGCAGTAAGCTGTGCCTCGGCTATTTCTTCTAAGATGTTATGGACGCCGAGCTGCAGGTATCTCTTCTGGTCCCACCATACTATTCTCGAAAACTACAGACGCATGTCGGTTGAAAACTGTTGAAGGGTACCTTCCGATATCCTTATGCAATATGGACTATAAGATATATTGCGAAGGCTCTTTCCTTCCGTCTGCAGCTTGTGGCATTAGTCTCTTCGCCGCGCAACGTTCCTATGAGCCCACGCGCTGCCTCCCGCAACCTCCCGATAACGTAACTGCTCTCTTCACTTCTCCGACCACAAAGCTTCCTTCATGACAGTCAAGAACTGTTAGGGGAGTGCTTCTTGAAGAAATATGTGCAATTGTCTGTAATATTACCTACATGTCTTGCTCAAAATTTTTGTCTTAATCTATAGAGAAAGGTGAAACAGTTGATGAGCTGCACTCAAATGTTTTTTTTTTTTTTGTTAGTAGAGTGCGGGACCACATTTCTTGTTCGCCTTTCCTTGTCGTGCAATATAAAAGGAAAATGCAAAATCATTACTCGCAGCTCACCGTGGTGCTTTCCTGCAAAGTTGAATGCTCCTGTAACAAGTTTGAGAATCGCGAAGACGGAGTTAAGTGCTTGGTAAGTGTGTCTCCTTCAGACGAATGTGCAAGCCCCTTTTGCATGAAAGGGAACACCGGTATGCTCGAATAGACATAGCTTTAGTTATTTCACAACTAAAGGCAAAAAAAAAAAAGTTTCGTTTTGTACACAGCAGGGTGAAAACTAGTTAGACGAATGCAAAAAGCATTTTTGTCGCGCATAGTTACGAAGTAATCATTAACTGAATTGATCAAACTTTAGTCCTTTTTATTTGATAAGTCGGTACTAAAGGTGGTCATATTGCTTCGCTTGGGAGGATGCCAAAGAGAAACCAATTCCTTATTATAAGGGGCATATAATAGTTGAAAGTGTAGAAAGTATACATTTATTCATTTATACATTTATACACGAACTATTTTCGATTGGAATAACCTTACTAACAATGAATTATTGCAGCCATTGCTGACGTTGTTCTCGCAACATATCACCTAGTTTCTCTTTTATTTTTTTTTGCACTTGTTATTTTACTGCTGTGTTGTATATGCTTAGTTGTTGTATTCCTAATGAAGCTGAAGAGCTTCAACTTGCTCTGTTATTTTTGTTTACTTTTGCCTAATCTTAGTTTGTATCCCCGCCCTGATAAAATCTCAACACCGAGATTGCAGTATCAATACATAAAATAGATAAACTTATTGTCAATAACTCAGTATATTCTGATTGCTGTGTTCACTCCAAAATGACCCTCGTAAAAGCAATGGCCGGAGTGGTGAATAGCGGTAACCCTTATTGATAAATCCAATCTAGTTGCCCCCGTCTTTATACTATTATTTATGTAGTCTCAAAGTGTTGTAGACATGTGTAGACATATGTAGACATGTGAGGGTAAGAAGGCACTGCATAAGCTCATTATCTGTTTTGTTTTTGGAAGGCGATGTTATCAGTGACAGCTGAAAGAAGATTGGCGCTTCGGGCAAACAAAACTAAAACCATGCTGACTCTCAGTAGAGGAATAGCTGTCTTTGATGAAACCGATTAGGTTACATTGGCACTAGTTAAATATGTTAGTCTGTAGTTGAGAGGAGAATGAGGGTGACGGAAGGAATGATGTAACCATTCGCTGGCTTCCACTCTTCCGACGATGTGGTAGTGGCGAGAACTGTGGACGAGTTGTTATTTGGGTTTTTTGAAATAGGGATGTTATGTTAATCAAGTGTGTACAGCAGTAATTAAATCATAATGTCTTTTTGTACTCTGGGAATCAACTGTGATAAAATTGATGCAATGAGAACCGAGGCTTGGGATACCTAAATAATTAGCTGGTGAATAGCTGCATGCATGCAAGCAGGCTATTGGGTAATTTGTAGCTGTCATGAATGCGAAGCATTGAAATTTGTTGGAGTTGTTTCCAAGCGCAACATTCCATAGCTTTAGAAGGTTGTCTTCTACACGTCGTTAATAAAAAATACCTAAGCATCGTTATTAAAAACAAAATCATCTTAAAATTGTAAAAACACGTTGCTATATTTAGTATCGATGTTAATAATGCTAGCACCGATGCCAGCATTCGGTGCCGTCAGCGGTCTGAACACCATGATGTAATCAATTTTTGTCACTCAGAAAATTTTGAGTGCCTTTTACTGCATACAACAGACGAACTGTAAACGCTTATATTAAGGATACAGGGAATGGCATTTAAATGTTGATATGCGGCCACTGTTTCACCACGTTTGGGAAAGAACCCGCATATATCTTGTAAAAGAGTTCTAACTACAGGCTTAGGACTACCGTAATCGACATGTACGTTTTTGAATGCATTGGGGCTAATGACTTTAAATCTAGGATTGATATCTTCATATGATGTGATGTCACCACACTCACCACACAGTACTGCGCACCTTACGAAATCCTCCATAGATAAAATTCCTCATTATGTCAGTTATGCAGTGGCATTTAAACTTCCGCTGTTCTTCGTTGCAGAAGTTCTAGAGGTGCAATATTTCTGGAAATTTTTAATGCCCAGAAAAAAAAAAAGCGTTTTCAAGTTTTCGTTTCTCATGAAAGATGAGAAACTTTGAAGAAAAATGAAACTCGCACGTAGCAAGGACAGCGTGCATTTATTCTGTAAAAAGCGCAAAAATCAATAATGGCTTAGCTTTATCTGATCATTTACAAGTACTGTTAGACCGTTATTTGCAGATCCATGCATCGGATATGTGCAAATTACTTGCAGCAGTATTAAAGGCTATTTGTACGATGCTCGCTGTCTGCGACTAACGCCACTATACCTTATCGCTTTGGAGTGCTTCAAACACTTTTCGCATCGATCGCCGGCAACATACACTGCAGATTGACGATCATGCTTCTTTCGGCTGATCAGTAGAGTAATATGGTTTTGCGTTGCCACGACTAATTCATCAGTGCCTCGCCACGAATATAGTCCACCCGTATGTCAAATTGTTCAGACAGGATCGAAGTGTTTGTCAAGGTCTGCACACGATGCTTCACTCACGTCTACTTCGAGCAGAGCAAACCTGAGTGGAGCAAGCCCCACCCAGAAGTCATCGAGGAGTTTGAGCTAAGGCAGCCTTACTTTGGCTTTGCAGCTCTGATGTGATGCGATCTAGGAAAGACGCAGGTTCATTCATTGTCTTCGGCACTGAGTGCTGTTCCTTAAAATACTGATTCAATGACTGCGCTTATAAACAATCCTGATGCTTAGCGTTGGCTTCATTGACGTAAATCTTTTTGATGCGCAGCCGAAATATTTTTCTCGACAACAAAGGACATGTCAAACGCGTCGAATCAGGAAATGCACGTTCAAAGTAGTTTCATGCACCTCGCTTTTTCCCACCCGTTTCATACACAGATAGTGCTTCCAGGCGTTCAACCGCGGAGAACCGTTTTTATTTATTTATTTATTTTTATTTGGATCGTACAGCGGTATCGGGAGGCCAAGCAGATGAGAGAACAGATAGAATACAAATCAGTCATTCGAAAAAAAAAAAAAAGCACTGGACTGCAAAAGAGGAAGAAGGAGAAAGAAACCTGCTAGTCGAATCTACAGGGTGTTGCACAATTAGACCCGCGCTGTAGAATGCTTCTCCCAGCTAAACCGCGGAATCCTTGCAGTTCAGATTTCGCACAGAAATCGCATTTTGTCGCTAGTATTTTTTAATACTAAATTTGTTTGTGGTACTTGCCTGATTCGATCAGAAGAAGTAAAATATTCCCATCGCCTGCGGCGGCGGCGACGCCAGACGAACCGCTGCCCCAGCGATGGGAGGCGCCACCTCATGCTGCTAACAACAACTCTGTAGCAGGAAAAGAGGGGGCGAGCGTTTCTGGCAGAAGGTTTGAGTTGTTGTAAGCAGCATGAGGTGGCGCCACCAGTCCCATCACTGGGGCAGCGGTTCGTCTGGCGTCGCCGCCGCCGCAGGCGATGGGAATATTTTACTTCTTCTGATCGAATCAGGCAAGTACCACAAACAAATTTAGTATTAACAAATACTAGCGACAAAATGTGATTTCTGTGCGAAATCTGAACTGCAAGGATTCCGCGGTTTAGCTGGGAGAAGCATTCTACAGCGCGGGTCTAATTGTGCAACACCCTGTAAATGAACGAATGAGGTCGGCAGGTTAGAAGGTTTCGCACATCAACGCCATTTGTTTCTTTCCTTTTTACTAGCGATAAAAAATAATAAAAAAGGAAGGGAGCCCTGGTAATCAAAGCTTTTCCGGGCTTAAAAGCGCTTGTAACTTGTTATATGTGCATGCGCAGTACGGTGCGGTGGATTGAGTCCCTATGTTCAGCGCCGTAGTCAAATCTATTCTGCTTCGGCAGCAACTGTCGTACATTGGGAAATATATTTTCACCGAAATGAAGGCTATGGGTTTATGAGGCACGTTCAGTGGAGGCCTCCGAGATTAACCTTAACCTCTTGGGGTAACGGAGTCCCCAAACGTATTTACACGGCATTTTTTGCAGTTAGTCTCAATCGAAATGCAGCTGCCACTTTTAGTGGCCGGTGTGGTGCAGTGGTAAGACGCCCGACTACTGTGCCGAAGTACCCGGGTTTGAACCTGACCTCGGTGGATGCGTTTCGATGGAGGCGAAACGAAGTGGCGTCCAAGTTCGTTAAAGATCCCCAGGTGGTCGAAATTACTCTGTAGCCCTCCACTACGGCTCCTCTTTCTCACTTTCCACTTTCACTCCCACCTTCCTCCCTTCCCTTACGACGGGGTTGAGGTGTCCACAGAAAACAAGTGGGACAGTTACCGCGTCTTTCCCTTCCTATAAATCAATAAATCAATCATTGGCTGCTCGGTCCAAAGCCTGGCAGCTAATCCCAACCGGGGTGGCCTATTTGGATTCAGGCGAAGTGATAAAAAAATGACCTTTTGTTGTGCGATACCGATGTAATTAAAATGACCTTGGGAGGTCGAAACTAACTGGGAGCCGTTAACTGCCGCTTACCTCACATCGACCATTTGACGTTTGGGGACGCTAAACCGGACGTACAATATCTCGCGGTCGTGAAAAATTTCTCCACGGCTTCGCGCTCAGCCATCCAACTAACTAAATAGCTTCTGAGCAGCTACGGTAGGGCTCACTTGAGCCTATTACGTCAGAAAGCTTTTGTTGGCTAAAGCATTGGGATTTTTGTATGGCACGGTCACGTTCAATCGAGAGCAACAAAATTCCAGAGATTCTTGATTTGGTTGTCCACTTTGTTACGACCAAGCATCCGCAATTGCGCGCTCTATTGTTCGCCTGTGGGCATGGATAAGTTTTGTGAATATGTGGTGATGGTCCAATGGCTCTAAGTGAGCCTGTTTCCAGGAATCCTGTTTTGTAAGCATGTTTTGCTTTGTGGGCAACCTGCAAATGCCAAATTGACCCTGTCAAGAGAACGTCTGGAAAAACACAAAGAAACGTCCCCCTGAGGGAAATAGCAGGAAGTGCTTTCTTTCTTTTGTTCACCCTTCCAGTCGAGAAGTGCTATCCTCCAGTGATGAATGCCTCCTATCCAAAGGAGACGACAGAGTGACATGTCCACTGACGTGCAGGACAAGAAAGGAGCATGACTCATACGGCCATTAAGTGATTTCCCGGGAATGCAGGAAAGATTTGCAATTGTCGAAAAGGGACCATGTTGGGAGCCCTATGCGGCGCCACGTGCACTCGGGTTTCTGAGAAGTAAAACCCCTTGTCAGAACCAGCCTGTGGTTTCTTTGCTGAAGAATAGAAATGTACCTCCTCTCCTCGCCGTTCCCAAGCTTTTCCCGCCAACAAGTGATCACGCCCAACGAATGAATGCCGGACCAGTCAGTGCTTCAGACCATCAGTGCAGTGATGTGTTCGATTGGATGCCGATACCTGAGGGGCGTGTCCTGGATTTGGTTGGTCAGCATCTTCAGAGAGGGGCTGGACATAGGGGGTTTTTAAGGACGCTGCAGAGCACGAAATGTCGCTCTGGGCCCTGGGTAAACGGCTCATCCAGTCGCTTCTCGCTATGAACTCTTAACGCTTGTCATTTTGCTGATGTACCCTTCTTCTTCATGTAAATATTCTTGTAAATAAGTTTCTCAAAGTGCCATTAAACCTGCTTGTACATATTTCACCAACTTCGAAGATTCAATCCTACTTCAACCCCGAGTCTCTGCACGCTACCAAGTGAAGGCCGGGTCGACGTAGCCCCAGCGTCACGACAACTGGTGGCAGCGGTGGGATCTGAATCTACAAGCACAACAACTGGTGATCAGCGTTGGGATCTGAATCTACAAGCCACAACAACTGGTGACCAGCGTTGGGATCTGAATCTACAAGCCACAACATCTGGTGATTGGAGGTGGATCTGAAGCTACAAGCCACAACATCTGGTGATCGGAGGTGGCATCTCAAGCAACAAGCAGGCGCAACAATCGGCCAACAAGAGAGCAGCTCGGAACATCGATCGCATGTGTGGGTGAGTGCTTGGCTTTTCTTCTGATGTGGACCAGGTTCTAGAACAGGGTTAGATTTTAGAACTGGTAAAAAAAAGTGTTGAAACGCCTTTAGGTTTGGTAGTTTGCACTGTTGTTTTGGAAGTAGCCGACACTCGGAGCGATCATGGACCTACAAAAGCTGCAGAAACCGGACCTGTTGCTATTGTGTGAGGAATTGGGAATTGATACAAGTGGTTTGGCACGAAAACCCTTGATTATAAAGGCAATCACTGATCTGGGAACCGATGATGAGGAGCTCAGTGAAGCATGGAACCTCATCGGTCAAAAAAAGGAACAGCTCAGACAGCAGAAAGAGCGTGAAATTGAAAGAGAAGCAAAAAAGCGGGAGCTAGAAATTGAGCTCCGGAAATTAGAAGTAGAGTTGAGCAAGAGGTCGGGCAATTGTCCCCAGCTAGCGGTACCTCTTCTCAACAAGGAGGCAGATTTCAAGATGTCAAAGTACATGCAGCCATATGTGATATCAGGGGATATCGGTCTGTATCTGGGTAACTTTGAGCGAACTTGCGAAGAACTGTCCTTCCAGCGAGACACGTGGTCTCAGAGATTATTGACGGTTCTGCCCTGCGAGGCAGCGGAGGTTGTCGCGCGGCTAAACAAGGAGGACGCGGACAACTACGAGAAGGTCAAAGCTTGCCTTCTGATTTTCGGAGACAGAGATGTGCAGGCCTTAACACGTTCAAAGGCGCGAGAACTAGCTACACTGCCCATACCAGAAAATTCCACAGCGGAGGAAACGGCAGTTAAAACAGTGGTCTATGTGGAAGATAGCGGGTCAGAAAACTTTGAGAGCGAGGCATCTCAGATAAATCAACTTGAAAGTGAGCTTGATGAGACGCGGAATGAGGACGTTCTAGAGAGTAACCTCTTGCCGCCGGTGTCTAGTAATCTCACGAGACTTCTAAGTGTAACCCGAGAGGACTTAGCTATGGAGCAAGCCAATGATCACAAGAATAAGCTCGAAGTACAGTGGGAAGGACCTGCTAAAGTCGTTGCAGAGCTTTCTGACACTAACTACGCAGCGAAAATCCCCGATAGGCGTAAAGCAGTGCGCATTTATCATTGCAATCTTATGAAGCCTTATGAGCAGAGGGAAACCATGGTAAATCTAACGTTAAACCTTCCTGAGGAGATTGGGGATAACTTGATTTGCCTCAGCGGAAAAGGAAGCAACGCTCAGGAGCTTCTCAAAAAGACGGAGCAGAGAGCAGAACTAAAGAAATCCCAGCTGTCCGATCTGGGCGAGATAATAACAGAGTTTGAGGCCAGCTTCGTGGACAGGCCAGGCAGGACTGATTTGACTGAGCACGATATTGAGCTGACTTCAGACGTGTCAGTGCGATCAAGGTGCTACCGATTCTCTCCAAGGCAAAGAGAAATTCTGGATAGGGAAGTAACTCGCATGCTGGAATTGGGAGTAATAAAACCCTCGGAAAGCGATTATGCTTCGCCTATGATCTTAGTAGAAGCTCCAGGTAAAGACCCTAGGCCTGTGGTAGACTACCGAAAGCTAAATTCTCTCACCAGGGATCAAGTGTATCCTATTCCGAATATTGAGGAGAGAGTAGAACAGGTCAGTAGAGCGGCATATGTGACTACGCTGGACCTTACTCGAGGATACTGGCAAGTACCGCTCACTGAACGCGCCAGCAGATACGCGGCTTTCGTCACTCCGACGGGCAGCTACCAGCCAACAATGATGAGTTTCGGGCTCAAAAATGCTCCATTTTGTTTTTCCCGACTCATGGATAGGGTTTTAAAGGGGTGTGAAACATTCGCGGTGCCTTATTTAGACGACATTGCGGTTTTTTCCGACTCATGGGCGGACCATATGGTACATCTAAGAGCTGTACTGAGCCTTTTGCGTCAAGCTGGACTAACCGTAAAGGCCGAGAAATGTTGCCTGGCAAGGGCGACCGTGGACTACTTGGGTCACAATGTAGGTCAAGGTTTCAGGAAACCCAGCGAGATTAAGATTTCTGCGGTAGCAGACTACCCGCGGCCGAGCACGAAGACGGAAATTCGAGCATTCCTGGGTCTGACGGGATACTACAATCACTACATCCCTAACTATTCATCTTTGGCTAGCCCTCTGACCGACGCTCTCCGCAAGACAGAACCGACAAATGTAGTCTGGGACGAACAAAAGGAAGCCTCCTTCGTAAACCTGAAGGCTGTGCTGATTAGCCGTCCGGTATTGCGAGCTCCAGACTATGGCCGAGAATTCACGGTCCAGTGTGATGCCAGTGATCGAGGGTTAGGTGCTGTTCTCTGCCAGAGAGATGACGACGGTAATGAGCACCCCGTGCTCTACTTGAGCAGAAAACTGAGTTCTAGAGAGAGGGCTTATTGCGCGTCAGAGAAAGAATGCGCTTGCATTGTATGGGCCATTCAAAAATTGCAGTGCTATCTTGGAGGGGCCAAATTCACCGTAGAGACGGACCATTGTCCCCTGGCTTGGCTGCAAACTGCGACATCGAAGAACAGTCGCCTTCTTAGGTGGAGCTTGATTTTACAGCAGTACAATTTTGAAATAAGATACAAAAAGGGGAAGTTAAATGGGAATGCGGACGCGCTTAGCCGCTCTTTCTAAGCGGTCCGAGATGTTCCTCACCATGTATCGAAATTGATAATCAGGTTTTTTTTTTTTTTTCCGTGCGCTTGTATATGTGTGACTAAGTAAAGCAGCACGTTTGGTTTTCTAGGAATACGTGGGTCCTGAACGTCTTGAGAGTGGGCTTTTCTCGAACAACAATGGCAGTTTTCTTTTGACCTGGTCTCTTCAGACGGGAGCCGAGTGCTTGCTTCGACATGTGGTTGAGTTTCAGACAGCTCGAGCAATTTGGCCTACAACAATCAAGACAACGCGACAAGCAACAGGGAGCTTCAAGCGTTCACGTGCAGGCCATTAAGTCGTCTCTTCATGCAGCAGCTGGGACTGCTGCCCTCCGAGACTCTTCTGGCGGGGGAGGAGGCTGTTACGACCAAGCATCCGCAATTGCGCGCTCTATTGTTCGCCTGTGGGCATGGATAAGTTTTGTGAATATGTGGTGATGGTCCAATGGCTCTAAGTGAGCCTGTTTCCAGGAATCCTGTTTTGTAAGCATGTTTTGCTTTGTGGGCAACCTGCAAATGCCAAATTGACCCTGTCAAGAGAACGTCTGGAAAAACACAAAGAAACGTCCCCCTGAGGGAAATAGCAGGAAGTGCTTTCTTTCTTTTGTTCACCCTTCCAGTCGAGAAGTGCTATCCTCCAGTGATGAATGCCTCCTATCCAAAGGAGACGACAGAGTGACATGTCCACTGACGTGCAGGACAAGAAAGGAGCATGACTCATACGGCCATTAAGTGATTTCCCGGGAATGCAGGAAAGATTTGCAATTGTCGAAAAGGGACCATGTTGGGAGCCCTATGCGGCGCCACGTGCACTCGGGTTTCTGAGAAGTAAAACCCCTTGTCAGAACCAGCCTGTGGTTTCTTTGCTGAAGAATAGAAATGTACCTCCTCTCCTCGCCGTTCCCAAGCTTTTCCCGCCAACAAGTGATCACGCCCAACGAATGAATGCCGGACCAGTCAGTGCTTCAGACCATCAGTGCAGTGATGTGTTCGATTGGATGCCGATACCTGAGGGGCGTGTCCTGGATTTGGTTGGTCAGCATCTTCAGAGAGGGGCTGGACATAGGGGGTTTTTAAGGACGCTGCAGAGCACGAAATGTCGCTCTGGGCCCTGGGTAAACGGCTCATCCAGTCGCTTCTCGCTATGAACTCTTAACGCTTGTCATTTTGCTGATGTACCCTTCTTCTTCATGTAAATATTCTTGTAAATAAGTTTCTCAAAGTGCCATTAAACCTGCTTGTACATATTTCACCAACTTCGAAGATTCAATCCTACTTCAACCCCGAGTCTCTGCACGCTACCAAGTGAAGGCCGGGTCGACGTAGCCCCAGCGTCACGACAACTTCTATCGCAACAAGGCGGCAGTCGATCAGTAAACGCTGATGAAAGTGTTGTTTTTTTATGTTACCTTTACTTTAAAAATAACCTGTTTAGCAATAAACAGCTATTGTCATCGCTGTTTTGTTTTGTGCAGTTGGAGTACCATGCTCTAAAGCCAGGCACAAAATCGAGCAGGAAGCAAGGAACGTATGTGATCGGAGTGTGCCATACCGGGTACTGTACTCTGGGGAAGAATCCACTGAACATCACAACTGAACACTGAATGGAGCGTACTCAGATTGCAAAGAAAATATACTGACAAATAAACAGAGCTTCTCCTTACGCGCTTGCAGCTGTCCTGAATGAGCGCGAACTAAAGCAGGTACTTGGATCCACGCGACGCTCCTTTAACCGCATTGATGGTGACACAGTTATTATTGGTTAAATGATACAAGAACTGGTTTTCTCAGCAAAAGATTAGCTGTCGTTTAGCTCTGGTTAAATCTGGATAGAAGTGGAAGCTTCTTTTAATAATAATAATAATTGGTTCACAGGAAGGGAAAGGCGCAGTAACTGTCACACGCTCTGTGGATACCCGAACCGCGCCGCAAGAGAATGGAGGAGGGTGGGAATGAAAGTGGAAATAGAGAAAGAAGAGCCGTAGTGGAGGGCTACGGAGTAATTTCGACCACCTGGGGATCTTTAACGTGCACTGACATCGCGCAGCACACGGACGCCACTTCGTTTCGCCTCCATCGAAACGCAGCCGCCGCGGTCGGGTTCGAGCCCGGGAGCTCCGGCACAGTAGTCGGGCGTCTTACCACTGCACTACCCCGGCGGGCCAAATGCTTCTTTTGTCTGCTACATTATTCCCCTATCGCGCCCTTTCAGTGTAGGGCGCTACATTATTGGGGACACTTAAGCTCAGCCTTTAAGGGTATGACGCGAGAGCGTAGTCTACCAGCCCACATATAAAGTCCCGCTTTAACCAAGCCGTACGGACGTGCCTGCGTGCCGTAGGGGTAACGTGCATGTGAAGGGCAGGCTGATTCTGACATGACTCTCCCGTATGAAATGAGCGACTCGAGTTGGCAGCTCCTGCCCGTGGCATAGGGATAACGTGAATTCAAATGTCATGGCAGGCTGATTCTAATCTCACCCTCCCACATGAAAGGAGAGGCCCGATTTAGTACTCTTTCAGGCACCCACCGACACTGACGCTGAAGGCTCAAGTTGGCTATCGTAGTGAAATTTCCGCTTCAAAAGTAGCAGGTGATATCGGCCTCGCAAATGTCTTTTAACAACGTAATATCTACATTTAGTTTGAAGACGAGCCTGCATGAATTCCTCCACCAACGAATTTTAATCCGGCGATATGGATAAGTCCTTCGAGCTGGTGGGCGCATGAATTGTCCATAAACACTAACAACGCAAGGTTAGCTATATTCTATTTCATATTTAAATTAGTGCTTTCAGAATAAACCTATCAAAATTAAATTATTATTCTTGTTGTGATAACTATAAATACGCACCCAGGCAGTACCTAGTCAAGGAGCTCGCCGGGCGATATTCTAAGGACAGTTCAAATCCTCCCTAGGCAGCCCTCAAAGAAGACGGCCCGGCCTCGCTCTCATGCATGGCTAAGATCGCACTGATTAGACGAGCGCGGCTGCGCACCGCGAGTCAGGAAGGCGACGACCCAGCTGCGGAAAGTGCATGCGCCAAGCTGGTAGCGGCGGCGGAGCTCGAGTTATGTGATGCGTTGCCAGGGCTGCGGTCAAACGAGGGTCAAATTTCTGGCGACGGCGAACCTCGGCTCGACTAGGTTAGTAAGGCACGTGCTTTAGAAACACTGCCGCGAGTGGGATTCGAACGCGCGCCTGAGCGAACATATCAGCTTTTGTGGCCCGGGCACGAAAGCACTATGCTATCATCGCTTTTTTATTGCTCTCAAAATATACATTATATACATAGGAACCGTCAGTCGTATTTGACTGACGGGCCAGGGGTAAGATTCTTTTAAGAATACAAAATTCAATGTGTGGGAGCCAGTCAGGTGCTGGATCCACAAGTTTTATAAATTCACAATATCATGCAACACTTTTCTTAAAGTATTCTCTAACTAGCCGTGCGTCAAGACCTGCATGACGCACTGCCACCCTGTTTCTCCATATACTGTGCAGACCCAATGCCATTTTCAAGGTCACATGGAATATCGTCCTTGTTTTCAATAAGGAGATACCTGATTCTGAGAGGGTCAAGCGGAAATCCTTTTTAAGACTCCTAGAAAACTGTGTTCCAGCAGTGTAAGAAAACATCCACTATGGTTTCTACCTTTTTACATAACAAACAGCGGACTCCACAAAGGACAAAAATTCCTTTCTCTTGCAACCACGCTTTAACCGGCAAAGTCCCGCTATGTAGTCGAAAAAAGAAAGTTTTGGCTGCAGGTTTAATGTCCATTTTTAAACCTCTTTCAAGGATATCTTGACCAGCTGGGCCTGCACTGTACATGCATCCTATACAATGATGGAGGGAACATTGAGTCACACATATCTCTGCTAAGATTTTCCGTGTCACATGATTGAGGTTATCCTGGAGTTACGCGAGAGCAATCTGCATGGCTACGCTTAGGTTCGGCTTGAAAGTACACACATGGCTTTTGCACATAGTAATTTACTCTATGGTTTCAGTTTGACTTATGCCATAGGGGTATCACTTCACGTATGAGCCCCCCTTGCACCTTGCCTCTCGTCGTTGACCATTGTCATTCGGGTGTAGAAGACTTCTAGTGGTATGACATCGTCTCTACGTTGAACTTCCTGTATCTTCTTCTTCTTCTTCTTCTTCCACTTTGTCTTCTTTTCCTTCTTCTTTCTTCGCTCTTCAAACATGCACGGCAGAATGGCGAGGCTGTGGCGAATGTAGCTCTCGCTACAAAATGACGAGATTGAAAAACTCAAATACCACCGAATAGTTCCTTCAATGCAGTGGGTTGTAACGGCAAATTCAGGCAAAACTCTGCCCAGCCAATCAACTCTCGTGTGAAGCTGTAACACACTCTCGTGCTGTGCAGTGAACATCGTCCTTTTCACTAAGTTTTGTTTGCGCCGCTTCATTTAACCTACGTAAATACGCCATACACGCCAGCTACCTTTGCGAGTGCGGGCGAGGTGCGCAAGTGTAGTGTTGGGCGAATCCACTTGGCGGCGTGACAAACGAGGTGGCGTGGCATAAAGGAAGCCACTTTCGCTAAGCACAGAGGCCCAGAGACCGTAGCCATGCCGGACAGCTTGCCGAAACAATCGAACAACAAGAAGCCAGACTAGCCCGTGGCCGAGAAGCTTACCAAGCGCGGAAGTGAGCCAAATTCCTAAACGGCAGTAACGACTGCAGCTGGGCCAATGGCTTACGCTCGTGAAACTTGGTTCAAGGATAGTTGAACCTCTACAGATATTTTTTTTTTTTTTTTGCGGCGTAGCTGTGACAAGGTGCAGATAATACTGGTGCATGCGCGGTACCTATAGCTTGCGCAGATTAATAACGTTGGACAATGAAGACAACGACGTTTGCTGTACAGCGCGAGTGGTCGACATTAGGTGATGTCTGCCGTTATAGTTTTGTGGTAATGTGGTAGTCATGCGATAGGCATTGACATCACATAATAGCGACATGATTTCAAAAGCAATGAACATTAACCAATGTGAACCCATGGACAATCTTGCTAAAGCATGAAAAACAATGCAAAATAAAACTTTCGCTCTTACAATTAGGTTCGAACCATGCCTACCCCCCCCCCCCCCCCCTCCCTTTTTATTCGTTTCTGACCCACTTTTGCCGGTATGCCCATGTATTTTGGGGATCAGTTGGCTTTTTTAACTTTCGTCTTTTCTGAAGAAATTACGAGAATACAAGAATACATAAAAGAGTAATGCAGCACATATTCTGCGTCGGCTCATCCTTCGTTCTGGTTCCACTTTATGCGCTGGATTTTTTTTATATGTATAGTTCAAGCTGTTGCGTGTTGCTTGCCATGATCTTGTAAGTCATGACAAGTCGCTGTAAGTCGTTAAGGCGAAGCTACACTCCCATCCCTCCTAACTCCTTAATCACCCAAACAGCAGCCGAGAGCCATCCCTTCCTTCAAATAAAGGCTTCATTCATTCATTCATTCAATATGTATATAGCTAGCTAGTCCAAATTCGTTCCCTTCTTTTTCTGTCCTTATTTGACCCTTACCCGAAGGTCCCTACTTGAGTTTTGCCCTTACGAGAGCAAGGGAGTCTGCTTAGGCCAAACTCTCATCACATCAATAATACCTGAGTTCGAGAGGAAGTTTTGAAGGACAAATAAATATCTTGCTAAGAAAAACATTTGAGGAGCGTGAACTCCTCCAATGCGGCGGCCACTGGAACAGACATGATAAGTATTTCCCTATATCGATTAATAACTGCGCGTCTAAATTAATATAAATCATGCCGAAAAATGGACGCTTTGTGCGAAGTGCGTATGATATATGCCGTGTTGATTCATTGATTCGGCTGTGGTCGATATTATGATTGATTGACTGATTGGTTAGTGAGTAGTGGCTGGTGATTGGTGAATGACGCCAATGTGGAGTTGACGAGTAATGAGAATGATCGCGTGCTTGTGTCGCTGATCTCAAACACGCCTGATGGAACCTGCGGCTGGTAATAGGGGGGATATATCGTACCAGATGCGTGAAATAGTGTAATGGCTTGGTTTGAGGATGTGTCTTCACCTGGTGGTGGTGCTCGACTACCAATCAGACTTCGTAAGATGGAGGCCGATAATTCTGGTGGAGAAGAGCGCTCAGTATGAGGCAGCTAGACGGTTGAAGCGGAGACAGGATGCCGAGCTATGAGATAGATAGATAGATTTATTGAAAGGAAAAAGCAGAGAGGTTGGCCGGAGTAATTCAAATCTGGCCCGCTACTCTGCTTTGGGGAAGGGAAGGAGAGAAGAATGAAGAATATGATGGGTGACGATGTGGCAGAAGGCATATGAAAAACATATCTACAGACACAGTAGCTTGTTTTACAAGCGCTAATCAAGTCCGCTGGCGCACAAAAAACGGCAAAGAGCACGCACTGCCTGGACACCCTTCCCTTTTCCTGCCAAGCGCCCAGCAGCAGTTCCTCCGACAGAGGCCTCTTGTCCAAACGCCTCAAGGAAGCGGCTAGCACACTTCTTTCGCACGCATACGCTGGGCACACCAATAATATATGGTCCACAGTCTCTGGGATGCCACAAGTTCAACATTCCGGCGAGTCCACCTGTCCAATTAAATGTAAGTACTTGCGCGTGAAAGCCACATTTAAACGAAGTCTATGTAGCGATCATGCCTGCTGAAGCATTATAAGTGGGCCAATGAATGCGCCCGCCTTCGCGTCTACTTTGAAGGCGAAGCTGAATAATTATACTAGTTTTTTTGCGATTTTTTTTCGATATATAGGCAAGCTTGTAAAAAGAAACAATTTTTTTTATGCAAGACAGCCATAAAATATTTTCTTTAAGGTAGAGACGTTCTTCAGTATGGCAAAGAAGTGGGCGTTTAGATATTCATCACATGTTGTGGAATCTAAATAAGCTGCTGCGGTGTGAAAAGAGAACAATGTATTCATTTTTAAAACATGCCTGCCCGCATAAACGATGGTGAAAAAATTTGCAGCAAAAAGAGACGTAGAAATAAGCGTGAGCAACAAACAATACAGGACAAATGCTGCACTTCGGTCCTTTTTCCAGGATCCCGCGAACCTTGTCCGACAGTTGGACGAGATCGCCAAGTACGATGACCTTGCTACGAAAAATCTGGGTTCTTGTTCGTGGCAGAACTTACAGAACCTTCTGCCACAAGAACTCTGTACGCTGTGCGGCCAAATTCTTATTGCCAATGTACTGTCTAGAAGCTGTGCATGGGTATTTACCTTTGTGAACAAGAACACGCGTAGCACTATACGCGTGCTCTTGTTCACGAAGACTCGCGAGTCTTCATAGTTCGTAATTTGGCTCAAGTATTAAGGCTTGAGGATAATATAGTCGTCTCGCATGGCCCAGTGACGTGGCACAACTCCAAAAATGGCTTGAAAATCTAGGGGAACTACTTCCTGCTTGATGCAGAGAGAGAGAATGAGGGACTGGCAAGTAGCGACAGCGATCAGGTTGTATAGGTTGCTACGGGTTTCATAGGGAGTTGAAGTTGTTGTTTTTTTTTAAAGAAGTTCGCACAAGGCCTAAAATAAAGATGGCTATCGACAACCCCAGCTGAAATGGCAGACGAGGGGCCGGTTAATCTACAATAAAATAAGATATAGAGGAAGAAGGATATTAACCAGAAGGATAAACCTGTTGGTTACCCTGCACTGAGAAATAAGGATGAGGATGCTGAAAACTTAAAGAGAGAAGGGGGCGAGGAGCACAGTTACCATCTGTCATTCAAGCCAGTAGATATCTGGTAGTAAAGCAGAGACTTGCAGGCTTACTGCCATGACCAAATCATAATGACCTTATCCTCTGTCAGAGGGTGAGGATCGAAGTGGTCCAGAGTACGAAACAGCGCATGTATTTCGGTCGCAAAACGGAGACACTCACAAAGATGTACGAGAGTTCCCTTGCAGACGCGTTTCAAAAGCGTGACTGTTGACCGCACTAATCTGTAACGTGTGTTCTTTATATAAGCAACACCGAGACATAGACGCCACAGCAATGTGACTTCGCGTCGCGGTATGCTATGGGGAAAACAAAAGGCCAATCCAGGGTCTAATGCCCTAAGTGGTGGATTAAAACCGCCGCTCGTGCTCTACGTAGAAAGTGCGAGCTCTATAGCGCCAACCTGCTAAGGTCGCATGCTGCGTCTGCTCTCCATAAGGAATATTGGCATGAAGCCCATCGTTGTGGGCAGGCCGGGCGACCTCATCTATGGGGTGCTTTCCTCAGATACTGCAGCTTCCTTCCAGCCATCGATGAACATTATTCGATATGGTACCATGATACATCCCACAAATCTCTGCACTAATTATTCATTCGTCCTACTGTGTATAGTGCAATTTGCAAGGCTTGAAGATCTGCTTTGGGATCGACAATTCATGTGGAGGTTCTTAGCTGGTGAACTCAGCCGCAGCCAGAAGGGCAGCCAGCTCTGCACCAGTGGTCGTCGACCGTATTATCAAAATGAACCACGTCGAGTTCACTACAGACTCCTCCATATGCGCAGCAATCTACGCGGTGGCTGTAGTTAGAATTCCGAAGTTTTGACGTGATCTGTTTGACAGCAGTCAATTATGCACCAGCTTTCTTCGTAACCGAATCAACTTATAGGCTATAGGCGCTTTGAACTCGCCTACAGATTTGCCGATGCCTGGTCTAGCCTTCGACATGTTATCTCCTATATCACTGAAAGCGGTAAAAAGATTAAATAGAGACAGGGCACACTGTCTTGTAACATCGATGAGGGGGGTTTGGTTCGCGAAACAGTCTTAAATTTGAAGAACAAAAAAACAATTTACAGCACCAGGCTGTAGCATTTATTTCACGAGAGGTTTGTGTAGATGTCGTAAGAAAAAAAATTGTCGTGTTAATGGACGCCATCTGCATTGAGGGCAGTCCAGACAACAATGTACGAGCGAATTCGAAAGGATGATGCCGGCAGCTGCGCAAGTTGCGGAGCAAGTATTCCAGAAGAGTACTAAAAGAACAAGAAAAAAAAAAGGAGGGGGTGGGGGGGGGGGGGACAAGACTGAGAGTATGTCGACACAGAGCTCTGACGTCGAACATCACTTTCATTTTAGGTCATGGCGGCGGCAATAATGCGTCTATTCCAGGTTTGTTTTTCCTTCTAATTGGAAACAATTTAGATGTTTTCCAGGTGTCTAACAATGCCACTTTATGGTCGAATTCTGTGTTGAATTCTCCGAAGGAAACAATGCAGCCTTGAAAGAAGAGAAATGCATGGCATAGATGATCGTCGCTGTTGGCTGCAGCTGCGTTAGCGTCGTTTCTTCTTTTTGCGCTAGTATAGAAGCTAGCATTCATTGCATTGCTTGTGGACAATCGCTATGATGCATCCGTGTTCACCGGCTCTTTGCGCACCCTCCTTCGCCACACTGTTCGTTTTTCACGGTAAGGAGGTTCAACCTTACGTTGTTTTTGCGCTGGCGCGTAGACTTTTAAATATGGTGATGAGTGACAATGCATGCACTTATCGAAATCTGCAGACGGCTCTTTGGAGAGTGGACGTTTTCAATCGAATATCAATTACTTTTAACTGTACTGCACATACTTTTCCAGTAATGCTAGTTCATTGCGTACAACTAGTGGCGACAAAATTCGAAGATATGGCCCGTGATTTGCCACTTGTACTGCATGGTCTTCTGCCGTCACGAAAATGCTGGTCTGTAACCTCAACTCCAAGTTTTCTGAAGTCTCCGCAAAGCTATCCGCAGCGCTATCTCAGGGAAATGCTATGCGGTACTGGAGACAGTGCTGCGCTACGTGAACTGCGAGGTGCTGCGGAACATTTTGTCGAATGTTGCGGCATTTTAAAACCTCGACATGAGAAAAAGGGGAAGCTGGCTGGTACGAGATGAATTCAGTTAAGCGCATTTACTCTTAGCCCATTAGTTCGCCTTTACGAAAATTATTCCGTCCTCGCAGCTGAAGCAGCTTCATGGTACTGCCTCTACCTGTCTGTGTCAAAGAGGACTGGCTGATACTGACACAAGGCACAACTTTGAGTTAATGCTATCGAAAATAGTAGTGTTGCTATTTTTGTTTTTGATTTCGCCGGGATGAAAATGTGGTTGCAGTTGTACTTGCGACCACATGATTGACAAAAGAAAACCACTCTGCTAAATTGGTAGGTGTCGAATTTCTTCCACATGCAGGCCACTCAGGCATTAACAAAAGCGTTCTAACAGACATCCGTTTTATTTTGAGTTTCAAATTACTCTTAGAGCGCGTGCACTAAAAAGAATTGGTTGGTTTGTGGGGTTTAACTTCCCAAAACAACTCAGGCTATGAGAGACGCCGTAGTGGAGGGCTCCGGAAATTTAGACCACCTGGGGTTCTTTAACGTGCGCTGACATCGCACAGCACGCGGGCGCCTTGCTTTTCGCCTCCATCGAAAAGCGGCCGCCGAGGCCGGGATTCGATCCCGCGTCCGTGGGAACAGTAGTCGAGCGCCGTAGCCACTGCGCCACCCCGGCGGGGTGCACTAAAAAGAGTATAGCTAAGGAATAATCTGTGTAGAAATTGCGGAGTCCTCTAGAAAAGCGTGGAGAGGCACATCGCGGCCAATTACTGTCACGTACACAGCATTTTCGACGGCAGCTGTGGTATGACCACTTAGAGCAGGGCCAGTTTCAAGAAGTTTCGGGATATAAGAAGAAGAATAAGAATAATGTTTATTTAACATCTTGAGGATGTTGGGTGCGCCGGCAAAAAGCCAGTAGAAAGGCTTGACGAGGCCGACGCACCCTACAGAGGCATTGCAGTGGTACATAGCATAATATCATTTTTAGAAACAAGAACAAACATAAAACAATCGATTTTTCATTATTTATACGTTCGTTCATACTGTTTATTTATTTTTTTTCCATAATGCTACTCCGACGTGTTTATTTATGGCATTTAAACGCCGGATCATTGTTAGAAGTCAACGCACTTGCAAGACTCGTTCGCGACAACTCTTCAAACGGCGTTTCTTTAAGTTGTTTATGTTTATGCTAGACTGACATAAAGAAAAAATAAAGTGTGATGCGTGGAAAAAGTATGACGAAATCTTTAGCTTTATCAACCGCCTTTGTTTTTAGATACCCCGGGGTATTAGGTTGTTGTTTTTGGACTCTGTTTCGCGCATACTAGAGTTCCATTTCCCACTCCTCCCATCACACGCCTACGTCCCTTGTACTAATTTCCTATATCTTTGTTGTGTTCCACCATTATGCCTTTTTGCGTGGATAGAGGGACTGAGAGCTATTGAAGGGATTTTTGTTCGAGTCTAGGCCGTTGGACACAATGGTGGCAATTTTCACGGGCGTCGCTGGTGGGCATGGTTGCCTCTTTGGTGGCCAGTGCTCGATGGTACGTGGGGCGCAAGCAGCTTACGTGGGCTCTGAACTCCAGAGTGAAGCTATTTAGATGTGAGCCGAGTCGCCTGGAGAAAGTGGCAGTACTGTGGTTGAGGCCTAATAATTGTGTAATCTGTCTTGGTATGCTGTGCATACTGTGACAGCGCTTGCAGAGGGCTGCATTGTCCTGTCGGAGCTTTGTTTTCGGGAGCTACCAAGATAAAAATGGCATCAACGTGCTGAGCCGGCGGTGATCCTTTTATGCTAAAAAATGTTTTTCAGCTATTTACCTGGACATTCCGCTGGTGCTTGGAAGCAATGACGAAGCAACCACAGGAACGGATTGTCCGACAACCACTTCACGAGGTTCCCGGTCCGCCCATGAACCCTGTACTTCTACTCTAGTGGACGTTGGAGTTAATGTAAGACTGAACATTGTTCTTTTTGTCTTATTTTGTTGACAGTATTCCTCAACTCGTAAATGACGGTTTAGTGTGCGGTCTACCCGACAGCGATGAAGAAAAGATGCGTAGAACAGCAAGAAATAAGCACGGTTAGTGCGATGTGTTGATGGCTAGCACAGAGAATTCCTTTATGTCAGATATGACAGCTAGAATTGGTAACGCCTGGCTAAAATGCTTCTTGCCGATCGTATGCATTGAACCTCTTTGACGAGTGAGGCGCCAAAATATTTCCAGGTAAAGCACGTGTAATGAAATGTGCTCACTTGTTGAAAGGACCCAATTCTCAGTATTTTCTGTTTCCTTGATTTTCCTGATAAACATTTTACCTAGCAGTCCACAATTAAATTTTCGTGTTCCTTTAAAGGACTTGGGGTTGAGTTCAAGACTAAGTGTACGCTCTATACCCCCTTTTACTATAGATCTCTGGTCATGTGACGCACTTCTTTTCTTGGTGCTCTTTCTTTGCTGTTTATTACTTTGTTCCCCTCCCAACCTTCCTGGCTTTCTATTCACTATTCAATTCTCTTTTCTCTCTCTCCCGTGTTCCTGTAGCCAATAACAGACTATATATATATATATATATATATAATATGTGCGCGCGTGTGTGTGTGTGTGTGTGTGTGTGTGTGTGTGTGTGTGTGTGTGTGTGTGTGTGTGTGTGTGTGTGTGTGTGTGGTATAATGACACAGTATATGATGTTCGAAAGCGGCACGCAACATGAGTTACAAGATCCGGAATAAATTCGACTACCTGAACTCCACTATCGCCCACTGACATCCCACATGGCACGGGCGCGCATCCGCAATGGCCCAGGTTCGAACCTGCGTCCTAGGCAGGGCTCAGTAGCCAAGCGACCTAACATTCAAGCACCGCTAAGAGGTTTGCGCCATATACGGATGCCCTCAAAGGTAACAAATCCTGTTTTCTCTCAAGCTACAGCGATGCAAACGTTTGTGGAACAGTTGGTAAAGGTCTGCTGCGGCCACACAGGATAAACAGAATCCGTGGTTTAAAATGTGCACAGGTTTAACACGGGTAAACCTAGTACAACATGTGAAAGAACTAGTTTTTCAGAGTTTATTAGGTGGATGGTAGATGTAGATGAAGTTGTCACTGTCTTTTTACCTGCTGTTGTTGACGCCGCCGGCGTATTATCAGCACCAGACTTCTGCCATACATCCACACAAAGATCAATTGCTTTCAAAGCGCGCCAAATTCACTCGGCTCATCACGCGAATTTATACGGCTACACCACGTGACACTTGTTTACGTCACCGCTGACGTCGCAAACACGTAAGCAAACTCAAAGACAAGCAACTTCCGTAGAGCGTTAGCTCTACTGCGTTCATTTACGAGTATCGTGTTATTTCGTGTTATTCCTGCACCTAGTATCTCAGGAGTTTGACAGATGGCGCCAAGCATTCGTGCACCGCATGCTGTTTCATGTCGCGCTGCACAGCAAGCATCGTCGTCTTCATCGTCGTGCCCAGTCACGAGAGCGCTATGCTATCGCCGCCGCTGATCCCGCCTCATGTAAAACTGCAACACACTCTCTCGCTGTGCAGTAAACGTCGTGTTCTTCATGAAGTCTCATCTTCGCCGCTCCTTCATTTAATCTAAATAAATACGCCATACGCATACGCAATATCGATAAAGACAGAGACCGCAGCGGTGCCAGGCAGGCTGCCGAGACCATCGAACAAGAAGCCAGAAAAGACCGTTGCCGAGAAGCTGAATAAGCGCGGAAGCGAGCCAAGATTGAAGCGGCAGCAGTGACTGTGGCAACCGCTGATGACTAGCGCTCGTGAAACGTGGTTAAAGAACAGTTGATACAATTTTTTTCCTACATGAGGTCGTGACGAAGCGAGAAAGCCTTCCTCTGATAAATTCAGGCGTTGTTGATAAAGAATGAACACACTGCCGCGGTGGCGCAGTGGTGAGGGCGTTCGACTACTGTGCCCAAGGAAGCAGGATTGAATCCCGGCCGCGGCGGCCGCTTTGCTGTGCGATGTCAAGTCTCGTTAAAGAACACCAGGTAGCCAAATTTCCGGAGCCCTCCACTACGGCGTCTCTCATAACTGAGTCGCTTTGAGACGTCAAACCCATGAACCCTATAAATGAAAACAAATTAGCCAATGAACAGCTCAACCCGATATCAGATCATTTTAGACTCATTGTGCCACTTCGAAGATGTGGACGATGAGTTTCCTGGAATGAGCCCTTGTAGCACCCGACGTGTGCAGCTGTTTTCATTCGAAACAGCCTTCGGATATATTGTTTTTTTTTTAGTTAATCTCTCAGTATGTCCTTCCTTATTTATTCAAAATCGTATGTGTGGTTGGCGATGTCAATGAGCGTTAAAAGGTCCAAGGTGGTTGAAATTGATCCAGAGCCGTCCACTATGACCTCTCTATAGCCTGTGTCGATTAGGAACGTTAAACCTCACAAAATCACAAAACCAAATTATTTCTTATCCACGGCAAGAGACAATAAGTGTGTTATTCGGAAGCGAGGAGGGGGGTGGGGGGGCAAGAGTAACTTTTCTTCTGATTCAATCAAGGAGTGCGGTACCCTTAGTACAAGTGTATAAATAGTAGAAGGACTGCACGGTACACGTATTGCTACCCCTATTTATGAAAATCTCTTAGCATTACTAGCATTTTGTTCGTAGTTTTTGTGAAATGGCTTTGACCTGGTACCGCCCAGCCTTCAGAGTGACACGAATAAAAAGGCGAAGATGAAAAGTTACCATCTCACATTTGGCTCCATGCAACATTTAATGACTGTCGCGACTTATGATACTAACGGCATCATAAACTACCCTATAAATGTTTCATTGCATTTTGTTCTCTTTCTTGGCTCCCATCTTCCCCTCAAAAGCTTTCGGTGGTGGAAAACTGTGTTTGCCAGGAAAACATCGAGGATGATGACGACGGCGGTGGCTTCGTGATCTACTACCCTAATGGTAATGTAATTGCATGAAAATTATGCTGAATTAACTCGAAATAAATCTAATTACTTTGTTGCACAGCACGCAATTCTGCAGGATCCGTGATCGTGGAAAGCCGGCTGGGCCCCAGTGACTCTACGAAAAGGAGTCCGTGGGTGCCGGATGGAACATTGTGCCAGGTAAGGATATCGAGATGATTAAAAAAATCGAAGGGTGATATTCTGTAACGGAAAATAAGGAAGTTGTATAGAATTAATATAGTCTCGATCCTTGCTGCCATAAGTGAAATAGTAAGCAAAGTTGGCAAAAATATAACCAGTTTGCTTTAGGGCCATAGCATTCACAGGAACCTGCCATTTCGTGCGTACACGTCAATAGAATAACACTTCGAAATATTTTGGAAGGACATGGATACCCGAAGCTGTCCGTGGCCTTTAACGTTTATCCCTTTTCATGTGTATTTTCACGTTGTATGTTCACGTCACACAAAAATATCGTTTCCCAGGTAGCCGACGTGTACATTGCTTGCGGTGCACCGGCTGTCGACGTAACGAGCACAAAATATATTCTACCTACTACTGGTTTTCTTTAGAACCAGTGTCCCTAGCCTATCAGCATAAAAACAACAAAAAGAAAAATAAGGGAAAGAGAATGCCGCGAAATAAATTAATGGTAAGCTACAAGTCAAGGAGTTACGTAAAGAAGTGTTTCGTGAATTTTAGCCTAGTAAATAGAACTTTGTATGCTGTCGTGAGATATATCAGCCATACTCACGGTTCACAATGATGTGCGTTTGTAAGAACTTAGAAAACATTGTGAGCGAATCGTGAAGTTTTAATATAGGAAATTCATAAAAATTTTCTGATGTTACTTCTTGTATCTCATTCCAAGTATTCCTAACAATGACTTATCTCCGGCAGCGCTTACGACTTTAAACGGCAGTTAAAAGGAAGCTTTAGAAAAAATAAAGCCTTTGAATTATTTTACTGCGAGAATGGTTTCACGTAGTTTTTACTGATCAGGCTTATTTTCAAAAAAGTTTACGACATTACGTGTAGACTGCGATGCACAAAATGTTATGCTGAAAACGAGCTTGGCACTACTGCAAAAGACCACGTGTCTTCACTGACTGCCCAGTGAAATGCCACTGACATAAAGGAACCAGGAGCTTGTATCGGCTTTAGGCTAGCTGATATTTTCATGCGCATTGCTCGTGGTCTAGAAAAAATAGTAACTTTGGTAACAAAATTTCTATTATCAGGACTTCAAACCGGAAGCCCCACTGGGACATGACAATATTCAAGAGCTGAAATATTTTGCGTTTTCGCAATGTTTAATGAGCCGCTTATTTATTGCAAGTGAATGACTCCCTAATGAAAAAAAAAAAAGAAACTAGAACTAAAGCGTTTTAGAAATCAGTGCTTATTTTAATGCGGAGCTTCTGTCCCAACAGCTTAGCTCAAGTCATATGAGAAGCCCTGTCTTTAGTGTACTTACGATCGCTTCCCATACATGGCTCGACCCACGTGAAACAATGTTGACATAAACTAATATGTGAGTACGTGAGCGCCTAACTCAATTCGTACGTAAACAAGGTCGAGTTACATATGCTCGACACGTAATCCGTCTTTTTTTTTTTTTTGGGTGTAGTGGTATCATATTATACAACGTGCAAATTATTCAGCTCACTGTTATGTATAACACCTTTTCTTGTTGGTTCTCCTTGAATCTATTTTTCAGCTCTAAACAAATTTGGACTCTATTAGAACAGCAACGTCATTTGTAGCAATACACCAATATGAGGGGCTACTGGGTTAGTGTTTAACTAGCTGCGCGGGCAAACAACAAACGACGCCAGTTAAGTCAGTATGGTGTTCATATGTCTGAAAACTGTCCAGCTTCAAGAGAGAGCAGAACCCGGTGGCACGCATATAGACGTGGGTGTCTGTAAAAGCGGAAACTGCAGCGAAGAGAACCGAACCACTTACTATGTGAGAACTACGCCTCCTCCTGGTAAGTGAGAAATATCTCATTTCACTTTCCCATTTATTGAACAGTTGGCGGGGCCTGTATTTTGTAACTTTTTATTTCGTTTATATTTCAATTGATCGTGAGGTCAATCGCTACGAAAGCTGCATGCAGGCAGTGGGAAGGCAAGCGCTAAATCAGGCACGGGTGATGATGGGGTATAACCGGTGCTATAGTCACCCTTAAGTGCTACCTCATCAAGTCCAGCCGCGTCTCGTCAGCATGCACCTCCTACTCGCTGAACAGTCATCGCGTACTTTTAATGCGAAAGCTACGCTAGCTTCGTCGAGCTAAGGTCATCGGTGCGGTAAATTTGACCTCAGATGAGGCGCGAGAAGCCAGCGCCACCCACTTCTTCTTCTTTTTTTTTTTCGCACGTGTGTTTCGCAGAGCCGGTGGCTCTCGCTTCTTATGCTTCTTCGCTTCTACTTCGCCCACCTGCTCTTCTTCTTCACACACCTCGCAAACTTTATTTGTACCGTATATCCACATTTATACATTGCCTAACACAATGCCGCACAGCCTTCCAGTCTCCTGCCCACCCTTTCTGTTTTTTTTTTTATTCTGGGCTTGGCTAGTCTCCCGGCACATCCCCCTTAGAAATGCCCTCGACACCTTCGTGTCACCTAGACCCGGCTGTGATGTCCAATTGAGGTTCGCAGGCAGTCATAGATGAGTCGCGTGCTGGAAACGGTGCTTCGGCCGCATTTCCTTGGAGTTCGCAGACAGACATGGATAAGTTAAACCACAACAAACCGTACCTGACTATGATTAATCCAGCTTCCACTTTGTAAACTAGGTTCAGGCTTCTATGAATCTAAGCAATATAGCCTAGCCAAGCATAACAAAGTTTTCCTTTACATAACCGGGCTTAGCCGCGAGCTGAGCCGCAGTAACCTTTTTTTTTTTTCTCTCAATGAACGTGGCTTCAGAAACGCTTAGAAATTAGCCGCTGCCGACACGTCTATGCGGCACGGGCGTACAGCGTGTTTGTCATCATCGTCTTTGGTATGGCGTGCGTGTTTCTGCCTGGGCAAGCGTGACGCCACCTCTCACACTTTGATGTTAGCCAAACGCCTGTCCATTCTTGTACAAAGGAATAAATAAATATTCGTCACCACCACCACCACCAACACCTCTCACAGCTACGTCGCCAGGTGTGACGACTAATAGAAGGTGACTAACCGAAACGACAACGAAATTGAACGTTACAAAGTATGGCCACAGGTCTCCTAAAACGCAACAACGTATTGATTTAACTTAAGAAATAAAGTGGAAAAAAATTATTCGATAATTTTCTTGCACCGAGATGCGCAGGCTGTCAAAAATGGTATCGTTTGAAACGATGAGCTTTTATTATCTCATTTGAACCCAATTTATTTCTACCTGATCTTTTTGTTTGTAAAATATGTCATACGGCTCTCCGGAAGTGAATGAAAAATATCGATGTAATAAGGTTTGTGAAAACGCCTGCTTCGGGACAATAGCCAACTGTACTGAAATTTCGATGTAGTAGTATATTACGAACTTCAATATATGCTGTATGTGCATAAAATACAAAAATTGTGCGGACCTTATCGCAAGAGAATCGTTTAATTGTAGCTCGGAGAAATTCTGATGTGTGGAAGAACCGAAAGCACACGCGGAGCGCAATGCGACGAAGCGCTTACAACAATTTGGGCCTTCTTTTTCTAGCCTATGATCCATATGCGCACCACTGCCAGGTACCCACGTCTGCGTTGAATAGCAAGGTATTCGATTTCCTTTATCTTTATCCTCTTGCGTGTGCTGTATTGCGTCGCTTGCAGGAGGACGGCGCTGATTCTCGCGGAGGTTAGGATTGAAACTTGTAACGAATGACAAAAAATTACAATCTTTGGAAAGCAATTCTGGTTCAGTGGAGTTCATGGGTTTTAACATCACAATACGACTCGGGCTATGAGAGATTTCATGGAGCAGGACTCTAGATAATTTTAACCTCAAGGGGTAGTTTAACTTGATGTAAATAAAAGCCACGCATTAATGTGCGCTGTATTTATACTGCAGACAGAAAAAAAACGAAACAAAGAAAGGAACTGAGTTATATACGGCGAAACAAAATATGTGACTGCAATAACTGCCTATACAAATAGATATATATTTTGATGGATTAGCTTCAACGAAATGTGTTTCGATGGGCTGTCTGTTTTGATCACAGCAGGAATGTAGTACAGTTAAGCGAGAAAATAAATAAGCATCTTATATATTGTTACATATATGCCACCGAAGAGGACGAGGATAGAAAATAGAGTGAGAGACGACGAAGCAGAAGAAACCGTTGAGCTTGCGTGAACACCTGCTGAGTTCTGCTCTGCTGTGCTGTGAACACTTGCTCATCACCTGCTGTGGTTTCCTGTGCTAGCCTTCTGCCCCGTATCATCTTGGTGGAGGTCAATCAAGGTCCCCGTACGCACCGATTAGCCCATTTACGCTGCAAAAAGCTGGATTTGCGCAGCGGCCGCCACCTACCTGGGATCCCAACGACGCCACAAACAGCTACGATGACCTCTGAAGCAACCCCTACCACCACGGGAACATCGCCTCAGCCAGTGGTACTCACACAAATACGCCACCCTCCCATCTTTAATGGCGACGACCACCCAGACGTTGACGACTGGCTGGACGAATACGAGCGATGCAGCAGGAACAATCACTGGGACGCGACCATCATGCTGGCCAATCTGATTTTTTATTTGGCGGGCACTGCTCGCACGTGGTTCCAAAACCACGAGCACGAGCTGGTGACTTGGGAAATTTGCAAACAAAAGCTTCACTACTTGTTCGGTAAGCCCATTGGACGGGCCCTAGCAGCTAAAACCGAACTTTACTCTCGCGCCCAATCTACCACGGAGTCCTACCTTGCTTACATACAAGACGTGCTCGCGTTGTGTCGCAAGGCGAACTGCTCCATGCTGGAAAGTGAAAAGGTAGGGCACATCCTAAAGGGCATCGCAGATGACGCGTTCAATATCCTCTTCTGCATGGATTGCTCTACAGTCGAGTCAGTGCTTCAAGTTTGCCGAAGATTCGAGCAGGCTAAACAACGACGCCTGGTACATCGCTTTGAGCGCCTTCCCAACACGGCAGCTACATCATCCTGCGATGATCTGGCTCCTCTGCAACAGCCTTCCCAGTCCACTACCATGACTCGGACCGTCAGGCGAGAACTCGAAGCCTTAGCTCCTGCACCACTCCCATCTCCACTGCCCGACACCGTGGCCATGATACAGGCTGTTGTCCGCCAGGAACTTGCCAACGTCGGTCTTTCCTCCAACCCCGTACCGCCCTCGTCACCATCGCATCCTGTTCCTGTAGTGGCGGCTGCAACCACTAGCCAAGCTCCCCCACGTCGCTACGTTAGTCGCAATCCTGCAGAGTGGCGCACCTCAGACGACAGGCCAATTTGTTTTATTTGCTGTCGAGCCGGCCACACTTCACGATATTGCCGCACTCGTACCTTCCCCACCCCTCGTCCTTATTACAACGCTGACCGTCGGTACTACTACGGACCTCGACGCTTCCCTGCCCAACCTGAACAACTCCGCCCCGCATATGATGCACCTGGAAACTTCCCTTCTCACCCAGATGAACCTCACACCGAAGCCGTCTCAAGGGTCCGTCACACCAGCCGATCTCCATCTCCGCGGTCTCGTCGATCCCGTTCACCGGTGCCTCCTCGCAACTCCTCCCCATCATACACCGGCACCTACTCGGGAAACTAGCGAGTGCAGCGCCCGGGAGTGACGCTGCATTACCGACCCGGACTGTCAACTCGGAACAGACCCTCGCACCCAGACGTAACCTTATTGACATTTTTGTGGACGGAGTCTCAGTTTCTGCTCTCATTGACACTGGCGCCCACATTTCCGTCCTCAGTGCCTCGCTCCGTCAACGCCTCAACAAAGTCCTCACACCCGCTCCCTCATCTACCGTTCGTGTTGCTGATGGCAACACAGCTACTGTGATTGGTATGTGTACTGCAAGAATTACCATTGCCGACCGCCATATCCCTGTCCTATTTACAGTCCTCACCAGTTGCCCTCACGACGTTATATTAGGACTCGACTTTTTAACTGCACACTCCGCGCTCATTGACTGTTCGTCTGGACTGCTTCATCTGGACCTGCCACTCTGTCCTGACAAACAGGCCTCTGATATTTCAACGCTCCGTCTGCGCTCCTCTACATTTACTCGTCTGCCACCACAAACTGCAGTGTATGTGCTCATGTCGCCTTTCCCCTCCGTTCCTGATGGCGACTACGTTGTTTGCCCCATCACCGACGTGACACTGGAGCGTAGGATCGCTCTCCCTCATAACATCGTGCACGTAGAAAATAACAACGCTTATATTCCAGTCTTGAACTTCGGCCTTTTTGTGCACGTTCTTCCTGAGGGCATTACTCTCGCCCAACTGATCCCACTGTCTGACGTCACAGTTGCCGCTCTTTTACCTGACCCTACTGCTAAAGTGTCGACACGACCTGCATCGTCCCCACCTTCGGAGGCCCGCATATCAGGAATGGTTGCACCTAACTTGCGCCCTGACCGAGCTACAGCACTTACGAGTCTTTTGACTTCGTACAGTGATATTTTTGATTTTGGTGACCGCCCCTTAGGACAAACGTCCCTCGTTACACATCGTATTGATACCGGAGACGCCCGGCCAATTCCCAGAAGACCTTATCGAGTCGCCATTTCTGAGCGACGCGTCATACAAGGTGAAGTGGAGAAGATGTTAGAAAAAAACATTATAGAGCCTTCGAGCAGTCCCTGGGCGTCGCCTGTCGTGCTTGTTAAAAAGAAGGACAATACCTGGAGATTCTGCGTTGACTACCGACACCTGAACAAAATTACAAAGAAAGACGTTTACCCGCTCCCCAGGATAGATGATGCCCTCGACTGCTTGCACGGTGCCAGCTATTTCTCTTCCATTGATCTTCGTTCCGGTTATTGGCAGATCGCAGTCGACGAACGAGACCGAGAGAAGACCGCCTTCGTCACTCCCGATGGCCTGTATCAATTCAAGGTGATGCCTTTTGGCTTGTGTAATGCGCCCGCAACATTCGAGCGCATGATGGATTCTCTCCTGCGCGGCTTGAAATGGACGACGTGCTTGTGCTATCTCGATGACGTCATTGTATTTTCTTCTACATTCGAGAGCCATCTCCATCGCCTTGATACCATTCTCGGCGTCTTCCGAAGAGCTGGCCTTCAGCTGAACTCGAAGAAATGTAGCTTCGGCCGACGTGAACTCAAGGTGCTCGGTCACGTGGTCGACGCCCGTGGCGTTCAACCCGATCCAGACAAAATACGTGCTGTAAGTGCATTTCCCCGTTGTACACCCCGTTGTACCAGTGACGTGCGTAGTTTTCTTGGGCTTTGTTCCTATTTTCGGCGGCGGTTTGTACCCAACTTTGCGGAGACGGCTCGTCCACTCACCAATCTTTTGAAGAACGACGCTCCATTTTGTTGGCACCAAGAACAATCCCAAGCATTTTCTGCGCTCATTGCAGCCCTCACCAACCCGCCCGTCCTGGCACACTTCAATCCTTCGGCACCAACAGAGGTACGCACCGACGCCAGTGGTCACGGTATTGGTGCCATACTCGCCCAACAGCAGATGGGACGCACTCGCGTCGTTGCTTATGCCAGTCGGCTCCTTTCAGCGGCCGGGCGGAATTATTCGATCACAGAACGTGAGTGTTTAGCCCTCGTGTGGGCCATTACAAAATTTCGCCCTTACTTGTTTGGCCGCCCGTTCTCCGTCATCACCGACCACCACGCCTTATGTTAGCTTTCTACGCTGAAGGACCCTACTGGTCGCCTGGGCCGTTGGGCCCTCCGACTTCAGGAATACACTTTTTCTGTCATCCACAAGTCTGGCCGTCTGCACGCTGACGCCGATTGCCTGTCCCGCAACCCGGTTGATCCGCCACCTGCGAGTGAGTGCGACGATGACACATATGTGTTGGCCGTCTCTGACCTTTCAAGCATTCGCCATGAGCAGCGCTTAGATCCCAAGCTTTGCAGCATTATTAATCGCCTCAGCACGGATCACCTTGATACTACCCTTGCTATGTTTGTGCTCCACAACGGCACCTTATACCGACGAAATATGCGACCAGATGGCGCCGAGTTCTGCTTGTAGTCCCCGAACACCTGCGTACCACCGTTCTTCAGCAGCTGCATGACGCATCCACAGCGGGTCATCTTGGCGTGTCTCGTACGTACGATAGCGTCCGCCGCCGCTTCTTTTGGCCAGGCCTCTATCGCTCTGTCCGTCGTTACGTGGCTTCTTGTGACCGGTGTCAGCGACGGAAGAAGCCCTCGGTTATGCCTGCTGGATCCCTGCAGCCGATCGACAACCCAGCAGACCCGTTTTCTCGAGTTGGCCTTGACCTCCTCGGGCCTTTCCCACTCTCTGCGTCGGGAAATAAATGGATTGCGGTGGCCACAGATTATACTACACGGTACGCTGTCACCCGAGCGATACCCACCAGCTGTGCAACTGACGTGGCTGCGTTTCTTCTCCATGACGTCATCCTGCTCCACGGTGCTCCACGCCAGCTGCTCACTGACCGTGGCCGTTGCTTTCTTGCTCGAGTAGTCGACGAAATTCTTCGGTACTGCTCCATTAAGCACTATTTTACCACCGCTTACCATCCGCAAACGAACGGCCTCACCGAACGTCTCAACCGCACGCTCACGGACATGCTGTCAATGTATGTCTCGGATGATCACCGTGACTGGGATATCACATTGCCGTTTGTAACGTTCGCGTACAATTCCTCTCGTCACGACACAATGGGCTACTCACCGTTTTATCTTCTATACGGCCGCGACCCTCCCCTTCCTTTTGACAGTGTATTGCCTCCCACCGCTAACGCCAGTTGCTACGTTCGTGACGCCATCTCCCGAGCTGACGCCGCCCGTGTTATTGCTCGCCGCCGACTGGCCTCCTCCCAAAATTCTCAAAAAAGACGCCATGATTCCCGCCACCGGGATGTCCACTACTCTCCGGGCTCTCTCGTCTTGCTCTGGACTCCCACTCGCAAAGTTGGGCTGTGTGAGAAGCTCTTGCCACGCTACACAGGACCCTACCGTGTTTTACGGCCAGTCACTCCTGTGACATACGAGGTCGCCCCTGTACATCCGCCGCGACAGTCCTCTATGCCACGCACCGAGATTGTCCATGTCGCCAGAATGAAGCCGTACTACCCCTGCAGTAGTATGTCCTAGTGCGCACCGGGACTGTGCTTTTCGTGGCGGGGTAATGTTACATATATGCCACCGAAGAGGACGAGGATAGAAAATAGAGTGAGAGACGACGAAGCAGAAGAAACCGTTGAGCTTGCGTGAACACCTGCTGAGTTCTGCCCTGCTGTGCTGTGAACACTTGCTCATCACCTGCTGTGGTTTCCTGTGCTAGCCTTCTGCCCCGTATCAATATTTACCTATACAGTACGAGTCAGAGTTCTCAGAAATACATAAAATGTGTTTTAAAATCACTACCTATTACCATTCAGCCGCTCGCTGATTCAAACAATGAAACAAAAATGAATCTGATCAAATGCTTTTTCATTGCCTCTTAGCTCCAGGTTGCAAGCAAATGCGTTGGGAGCTGTTATGACCCGATAAACAGAGTCTGGTATAATGCTAGCCTGAACGACGGAAGGTTGTGCGATGTAAGCTCTTGTCTTCTTGGTCTTTTGTATCTCTGTAGAAATAAGCGCTGCCTGACACTACCACCTCGCGTTTTTCTTCCCAGCTCGTGATATACAGTGGTGACACTCAATACCTCAAGAGATCCGGAACGTGTCGCAATGGAAGCTGCGTCGAAGCAGGTAGGGAGTAGTGCTGTATTTGAAGTGTATACTGAGGAGTGGACACTTTGCCTTTGGTCCTTTGATTTAGTACTTGGTCCTTGGTTTTTAAGGGGTGAAAATCTCGCTTGGACGAGATCGGTCCCCAACATTTCGCGAGATGTGTTCTCCGTGTTTAGCGCTGCTGCCGTCTCTATGGCAACGTAGTAGGCGCGACGACGACCGAAGCCGTACTGCCAACCCGCACTTGCAGGAGCACTGCAACAAACGCGCGCCAAGGAACACCAGGCGAAAGGAGGGACGGTGTACCGTCCAACTGTACACTTGCAGAAGTGCCTCGAGCGCGCGCAAAAAACCGAAAGTTCCACTGTGCGGCACGAGAGCTGATCTTGCTAGCAAAAGCTATACACAAGGGCGCGTGATGTATACGTGTAGCAGCAACACTAAGGCTTACGCATTTCTCCAATGCAGACTCTGCAGTGCTCTGGGAAGTTTTTATCTCACTGTTTTTTGCAGCGGTAGCTTCACTACGCGAGGTAAAGGCAAGGTCACCGTGTGCTTCTGATGACCTTCAAACAGCTTCGAAGTCAAGTTGGAACTTAAGGCACAACTAATTTGGATAGCTATGTTCCCACCAAGGACAAGGTAGCGCAAACGTTGTTTTGGTGGTGATATTGAATCTATTTGAAGGTTATCGAGTCAAAGGTCAAATATCAACTGAAGTGGGAAGTAGCTTAACCCGTGAGCAGCTGCTTGGCTATAGGCACATGATCGCTTACGTCAATCTCAAGTATATAAAGACGCGCCGCGCGCCTCGGCTAAAGCTATCGCTTCACACTAGGTTTAACCGAAACTAAACCACAGCTAATCTTTCAAGTGTGTTTTTGTGGCATACTTTGTCCCTCTACGCCACACACAAGATTTAAAACTTTGCTGTTCAACTTGCGGCTTGAGACATTAAAGTTGGCAAATGATTCGTGAACTCGCACGGGCAAACAGGCCGATGTGTTGGGGAGTAGCGAGGTTTGACGCCAAACTTAAATCAGTAGACACGGCGCAAATGTTGTTTTGATGGTGATATTGGATCTCGTTGAAGGTTATCGGGCATCACTTCACAATCATGAAGGGCTTCTTTGCAGCGCCATCAGCCACGCGATGACCGTAAAATTTAGCTCAAATTCTGGACGCAGAAAAGTGTCTTGGGGATAATTTATGAACATTTCCTTGTATTGGTTATGATATAAAAACATGTATTACTTATTTGCGTACCGTAATTTTTAGTACTTAATCATTTATCACAATAAACAGGTATGTTTTGATACAAAACTAATTAAGGGCTTTCTCTGTTTTATCGAACTTTTTTTTTGCATTGTCATCATCATCATCAGCCTGACTACACCCACTGCAGGGCGAAGGCCTCTCCCATATTTTTCCACTTAACCCGGTTCTGTGCTAGCTGCATCCACTTGACCCCTGCCAACTTCTTAACCTCATCCGCCCACCTTACTTTCTGCCGCCCCCCTGCTACGCTTTCCTTCCCTTGGAATCCAGTTTGTTACCCTAAGCAACCATCGGTTATTCTCTCTTCGCACTACATGTCCTGCCCATGCCCATTTCTTTTTCTTAATTTCCACTAGAATGTCGGTAACCGGAGTTATTTCTCTGACCCACTCTGCACGCTTCCTATCTCTTAATGTTACACCTACCATTTTTCGTTCCATAGCCCTCTGAGTTGTCCACAACTTAAGTAGAACCCTCTTGGTTAGCCTCCACGTTTCAGCCCCATAGGTGAGTACAGGTAAGATGCGACGGTTATATATTTTCCTCTTCAGCGATACCGGTAAGCTGCTAGTCATAATCTGCGAGTGCTTGCCAAATGCGCTCCATCCCAATCTTATTCTTCTTGTTATTTCCTTTTCATGGTCCGGATCTGCGGTTACTGCCTGTCCTCAGTAGACATATTCGCCTACTACTTCCAGTACTTCGCTACTTAATGTAAACTGCTGTCCCTTCCCGAGGCTGTTGAGCATTACCTTAGTCTTCTGCATATTGATTTTCAAGCCTACCTTTCTACTTTTCCTGTCTAGGTCACCAATCATTATTTGCAGTTCATCTCCCGAGTTGCTTAGCAAGGCAATGTCATCAGCAAATCGCAGATTACTGAGGTATTCTCCATCTACCCTTATCCCTAACTGCTCCCATTACAAGTCTGAATACTTCCTCTAAGCAGGCTGTGAATAGTACTGGGGAGATTGTGCCTCCTTGCCTAACACCTTGCCGTCACACCAACAAAAACAAAAGGAGATAATCGACCACTGCCTGAGCGTTAGGCTTTAAAAAACGCAGTAGTTATGCTATTTTTCGGAGTGGCAAAACATCGATGGAGTACGCAGCACGAGCAACAGTAGCCTCTTCCTGACGCTTTAGCCTGTGACGCTCTCTTTGCTGTGGGGCCCTCCGCACACGTACATACACCAGAACCTTGCTATTGACGAGAATACACTCTTTGTGCAGTTAGCAGCAGGATCAGTTGGGGACCTTCTAGTTACTTGCCGGATCTGATCGTACTATAACTGCACGCTGTATTATCATATTTCGGGCATTACACGAAGCGAAGAACGCGGCGAGTTACACTTCTCTGGCTTCCGCGTAGAAGCTGACGCCATCACCTTCTCACCTACAGGAAGCTGTGTGTGTGGAACCTGTTTACGTAACTGCGTGCCAGTCCTACCGACCTGTGCGCCGACCAACCGCCACTCTGTCCCGAGCGCTCACTCACAACCCTCGGCTTTGCGGCCAAGTGGATGTAGAGTAGTAGCGAAGATTCCACAGAAGGCCATACGTTCTAAACATCGTGTCGTAATGTGTGGCGCCAGCGTCGTCTTCGAAATGTGCGGACAACTAGACAATGACGTCATAACCAATAAACATGATGATATATCCATATGTTCTTGGATGGGAAAAATAAATCATAGCACGCCTCGAGGTTCCTCGCGTCAATCGAGTCAAAGAAAATCGACACGACTAGTGCTAGTTACAAATGGAATTTTCAGATATTCCGTAGAGGCGTAGGTATGGTGCTTTTTCCGAACCTAATCGAAATGAATAATGCGCTTGCATGCCCGAATTTCGAAAATTTGGACATACGTTCTCTACTTTTGCGAACAAGTGTACGAAACGAGCAGTAGTATGATATAATGGTGCACCGTGGAGCTGCGATGCTGCTCTTGGAGGTAAAGCTACAGCTGTTAAAAGACGTAACAGTGCCTTAATACTATGAAAGAAGAAAATATGTATCTAGAAAAATTACTTTCTCTCACTGATGACAAAAGAAGATAAGCTTAGGCCACACCAGAGGACATGAGACGGGTCACTTCTGAACCGTGACCTCTGGAATCTGGCAAGGCTACTTAACTGGCGTAAGCCTTTTCGCCTTGTCCAGTCCTAGAGGTAATGTAAGTACTTGCATTTGAATCTTGGCCCTCGAATGGATCGCTTAGCGGCTCTGAATGCTTATTCCTTCCAATACTAATCACTTCAGGATGGTACGAATCGAAGGTACGGGACCTGTCTTTCGAGCAGTCGTCGAAGAAGAACATTATGACGGGGTTTACTCGAATTTCATTCCAAGTATTGCAAATGTATCCGAAATGTTCGCAGCATTCTCAATTCGGTTCGAATGAATGCCAAAATACCCTGTTAGATTTGTTCGAGTAATCAAAAACGTATTTATTCGATTCGCTATCAGAACATTCAGAATATTCGCACAATGCTCATAGTCAGCGCATGTTTTGCCTTCTTCGTCCTCACATCATGTGTCAAGCTGAATTCCATAGTGTTAACGTACCAACAGATGCAGATACTTGTTTGAAATGCCCGAATGATACGTATTTTGGCAGCTGACTCCTCTTGGTGCAGAAGCAGTTTTTGAGAATTTGTAAACAACGATATATGCAGAATTTCGCTGATTGAGCTTTGCTTACATAAAGAGAAAAAAATGTGGCAATGTTTTGTTAAACGTCATATTTAATTCAGTACTTCAAACCCATAGCACACAAATCGCGCAAATATAGTGACGCATCAAGAAGTTTCTGAACTGGCGTACAAGACAAGGTTAATATCTACACACGCAGAATATTATAAGATAGTTGTTTGCTATGAATAGTGGCTCAGAAGTGATGCAGGTAACTATGCACATTAAAAGTGAACTTAGTGCTGCCTTTCAGAACATATGAAACAGACATTTTTATTCATGTAATCAAAATCTAGGACAACAAATCCCGCTAGAGTGGCGCAGTGGTTACGGCGCTCGAATACTGTTCCCAAGGACGCGGGATCGAATCCTGGCCTCGGCGGCCGCTTTTCGATGGAGGCGAAAACCAAGGCGCCCGTGTGCTGTGCGATTTCAGTGCACGTTAAAGAACCCCAGGTGGTCGAAATTTCTGGAGTCCTTCACTACGGCGTCTCTCATAGCCTGAGCCACTTTGGGACGTTAAACCCTACAAACCAACCAAAACAACCAGGGACAACAAATGAAATTTAATATATTGCTGATGGAAATAGAGAAAGAAAAAAAAACAGAGCGTACGCATGAATGCGAAAAGTAAGAATAACGAGCCTGTAGTAGTAAGGAATATTCAAACAAACACTTGCTCCTCAACGAGATGTACACCGGCCGACAGCTAGCAGAAAATAAGTTACTCTAAAATGTTAAATCATTTGAGACATCTGGTCACCTTTATTTCGTATTGCATGCCGTGGTTTTATCACTTTCGTCCCGCGAATGATGTCACGCTTAGTCTGAGCTTCCTGAAATATTCGAAATGCTCGCGCTTGTCCATGTGGCTGAGATGTCATGGCGCTGTCGGCGAGTCAGGAGTTTTCACTCACGTCCAACGCCGGCTATGACGTCAGCGACAGTTTTGTAGCATGGGGCTCTTGTCCCGTCCCGTAAGACCAATTGACTTCGGCCAAGGTGGGTGGCTTAACTGCTGGCCGCTACTATCAGAGAAGGTGGAAAGGAATGTTTTTTTCTTTTTTTGCCCAAACAAAGGAATGTAAAGGATGCAGATGTAATCGGAAAGGTGCGATGCAGTGACCACAGGGTGGCAAGGCCTCAAATTAGTCTGTCTGAAGAACGAACGGAACAGATTATTGAGGAAGCAGTCCGTCAACGAATTAGCAGTGAGGGAAAGGACAGAATAATTCAAGGTCTCGTACAGAATAGATATATTCAGCTTTAACTGAGGTTTATGGCCTTAGTGTAGAAGCGATGAACGCTACCATCAGAGATATCATTACTGAGTGCGCGGTAGAAGTAGACGGATAAAGACAATACCGGTAAACTATCTAAGTAGACGAAATATTTTATTAAGAAACTCCAAAGCATGAAGGCCTCCAACCCAACAGACAGACTAGAATCGGCAGAGCTATCAAGGGTAATCAATAAGCGTAAAGTGGCCTACATAAGGAAGCATAACATGAGGAAAATTGAGCACGCTCTAAAGAACGGGGACAGCCTTAAGGTGGTGAAGGGAAAATCATGTATGGGCAGAAATCAGATGTATGCGCTTAGGGACAAAGCGGTAATGTCATCACGAATATGGTCAGGCAGGCTAGTCAAAGTAGCCGTAGAGTTCTATACTGGTCTATACAATAGCCGATGCAGTCGGGACAATAATGAGGTAGGCAGTAGTGAAACGCAGCCAGACGTTCCGTCAGTGACGAAGGACGAGGTTAAGAAAACTCTAGAAACTATATAAAGGGGGAAATCAGTTGGGGAGGATCAGGTAACTACAGATTTGTTGAAGGACGGGGAGGATATCGTGCTAGGAAAACTGGCCATCATGTATACGCAATGCCTGGTGTCATCGACGGTGCCGGAATCATAGAAGAACGCTGTTGAAATGGGAGCACTTAGGGATAAGGGCTGATCTTAGAGAATACCTCAGTAATCTGCGATGTGCTGATGACATTGCCTTTGCTAATGACTGCAACATTGCAACTAGCGTGGAAAAACCCAAAGGAGCGACAAAAGGTACCGACGGGACTTTCATGATCATGCCTTTGCTAAGTAACTCAGCGAATTAACTGAAAATAATGATTGATGACCTAGACAGGAATAACAGAAAGGTAGGCTTGAAAATCAATATGTAGAAGACTAAGGTAATTTTCAACATCCTTGGGAGGGAACAGCAGTTCACAATAGGTAGTGAAGCACTTGAAGTGGTAGGCGAATATGTCTACTTAGGAGAGGTAGTAACCGCAGATCCAGGCCATGGAAGGGAAATAACTAAGGGAATGAGATTGGAATGGAGCGTATTTGGCAAGCACTCGCAGATTATGACTAGCAGCTTACCGGTATCGCCCAAGAGGAAAGTGTACAACGTTGCATCTTACCTGTACTCACCTGTGGGGCTGAAACATGGAGGCTAACGAAGAGGATTCTACTTAAGTATAGGACAACGCAGAGGGCTATGGAACGAAAAATGGTAGGGGTAACGTTACGAGACAGGAAGCGTGCAGAGTAGGTCAGAGAAATAACTCAATTTACTGACATTCAAGGGGAAATCAAGAAGAAGAAATGGGCATGGGCAGGACATGTAGCGCGAAGAGAGAATGACCGATGGTCGCTTAGGGTAACAAACTGGATTCCAAGGGAAGGAAAGCGTAGCAGGGGGCGGCAAAAAGTTAGGTGGGTGGATGAGGTTAAGAAGTTCGCAGGGGTCAAGTGAATGCAGCTAGCACAGAACCTGGTTAAGTGGAGAAATATGGGAGAGGCCTTCGCCCTGCAGTGGGTGTAGTCAGGCTTCTGCTGCTGCTGCTGCTGCTGCTGCTGATGATGATGACGACCTTTCAGCTAAATATGATGAACTAAAAACTATATAATTAACATTTATAACTAAAGTGATGTTTTAATATGTAAAATAAGCATACATATATAACCAAATATTTTTTTCTTATTGGTGTTTGTCCCCACCGGTCATTTTGACGCTTTAGCTCCACTCTCCTAATTTATGTCTCTCGGACTTGGCCCTAGACCGCTATCAAGCCCCACCTTTGCGACCCACGTAACCTGACTCTGCGCGCCGTGAATCCGTATGGATCGCAGTGCTCCCGTCACAGATGTCATACATGCTTCGCGAATATCCCCTCTAGGTGTGCCTCCAAGAACAACTCCCGCTTTAAAAAATATATGGACTGCACTTTTCCAAAATTTTCCCGCTCAGGCTATTAGGAATTTCGTATTCTAACTACATGTCGAACGAAATATACGCAGCGTTTATTTCTTCTTTCCTTATGAATATGATGCGTTTGTTTCGAAAGCAATTAAGAACGACGCAGTGGTATTGGTCAGACCTCAAAGCAAGCAACGTGAATTGCGGCCTTTCAGATTGGACGCCCTGGGATCATCGTTGCAAGATATCGTACGTGAGAAGGAATGGCATCGTAAGTAATCCGACGTAAGACATGCTGCGGACCACCACGAAGTGAGCCATCTCAACCGTGTCCATCTCCGTCCTTATCGATGTGGACTCACGCATTTTGTTTGCCGTACTATTTGCGAAAATTTAAGCTGGTGCGAGTAGATCTTGCTGCCTCAGTAGTGCGTAAATCTTCACTCCATTTTGTGCGTTTCGATTTTCATTGCAGAACTTGGTCGAAAAGTGCGCGGTTTATTGCAAGAATAACAGAATGGCGAAAGTTCGCGATGGCACGCGATGCTGGGTAAGAAATCGCTAGTGCTTTCATGTTACCTTCTAGAATGGGCTTAAACTTAGAACTATAGTGACGACATTTACCATCCTTATGGTGAACGTAAGGGATTGAGTGTCTGCAAGAAACGAGCCTATTGTATTTATCTTCTTCTGTTTCTTACTGTAATATGAAGCGTCGAGAACGATACCAGCTCCGAAGTAAGTACACAAAAATAGTATGGGCTCAATAGTAGAGTGTAGAAGGTAGGCGGTCTTTTATTAGGTTACCGAAGTCTGAAGGAGCCATAAAGCCAATTCCTAGAGCCATGCGCATGCTATAGCCGCTGTACTTGTGTGCGAAGGAAACCTTTCAAAAATTGGTTATTTTCACCCTAATCTCTCATCTAGAAAGATAAATTAACGCCCTTACCAGCCGCATATATGTCACTCAGGAACTACTCTTCTGCAAGCAGATAATTTGCAGATTATAATGACACGCTAGCGTCGGCAGCGATTTGGTAAATGAATTTAACGTGTTCTCAACGACTATTGACATTTATAGTAATTCATACATGTGTCGCCTTCAAATACAAGAAATTGAGTTTGCAGTAAAATAGTGAGTCGCATTAAAGTTTGAGGTGTGTTGTTCATAGGTTCGCACTCAGAGTTCGGTAGCGTGGTGTTTTGTTTAAATAAGAAGTTCCATGGTTTACTAAAGTTAACCATAGAACTCAGTGGGGACAAGTGTACTGAGTTTTCAATACAAATTGTTGAAATATAAATGTAAACAATTGTGCATGTTATGTATAGGTAACACTTAAAAACATTTTCAAAGTTGCAAGAAATTAAAATTGCAATGCAAAATTTCCAAACTTTTCTTGAACGACTGAGACACATTAAAATTTGAGGTGTGTTATTTCGCACTGAAAGTTTGGTAGCGTGGTGTTTTGTTTACATAAGAATTGTTTTCCTAAATAAATAAAACCTATTCCTAATGTTAGCCAGTCAGCGCCTAAAGGAAGTTCTTATGCGCAGACCTGCTTGATGATGCCAGCTTTGTCCCGAAAGTTGACTTTAAATCAAGTCGTTCGGATGAATGCATCCTAAATTTCAGATAAGCGTCAAAAAAGCATTTAAATTGACAATTCCAGGCAATATTTTTTTCTTACTGCGCCATCGGAATAGTGTCATCCATGAAGATAATTTAAGGGATAATGAGGGCCAGTTGAAGTTTGGCTGTACGGTGAGAGTACGACATCCTGACGGCAAACGGCAAAGAGACAGCTTTCAGCGGGATCTAAGCTCTAAAATATACGAGCGTCGCCATTGGTGGCTTATCTCGCCATTGCACCGACACCGACGTTTGGCAGCGGGGATACAAGAAGCCATGCTCTTCGTTTCGAACCGGGGGCGACCAGTTCCTGATGGGAGAATATCTTTGCAGATCGTGAGCGAGCAGTCATACGAAACATAAATAACGTATCACACAAATATAAAAAGGAAGAACAGAACAAGGGTAAATAGGGTACGCCTCAGGTCGCAGATGAGCCAACATTTCGACAAGTGGACTTGTCTTCGTCTGGGCGTAACTTAAGGTCCAGACGAAGACAAGTCCACTTGTCGAAACGTTGGCTCATCTGCGACCTGAGGCGTACCCTATTTACCCTTGTTCGGTTCTTCTTTTTTATACCGTGCAAACCATCTTCTTCCTTTCGTTCTACCTGTATCACACAAATGATATACACGTGTCTTGTGTATATCAGACGAGCATTTCTCAGTCAAAAGGCTCAATTCGCCGCGGTAATGTAGAATGAGCGCCGACTTTTGGCACCCGGAGTTTATGTTTTACTTCCGTCCTTTTTCTTCGGGCGGTTTGGCGGAGTGGCTGCAATGCGAAGCGGTGCAGGGGACCGTGGATAGCGTGCGCCTCCGCAGAGCGCGGGGATTGCGCGTTTGCTTTCCTCATCATAAGAGAGATGTGCAAGCGGACTAATCATGGGCGGTGCTGTTGACATATTAGTAGCGCCCAGTAGTTTCTCGTGAGAATTACTTGCAGAAAACAAATACTATCGTGGTGTCGATATGCTACTGTACAGTTAGTGGCGTCAACGTTAGTACCTAAGCAAGTGGAAGGTTGGACAACATTAGATGTAGCTTAGTTGGTAATGGCACCTGACGCGATATTGGTAGCAGCGCGCTGTATTTCCTTCTACTTTATATTTAATTATCTTTTACACACACACACACAAAAAAAAAAAAAAAAAACTGATCCCAATTTTAATTCAGGCCAATAGCAAAAAGTAAAATAAAAAAACTGCTCTACGCTGCCCATGGCCTCGCGGACTGTTGGCACACACACACACACGCGCGCACACACACACACACACACACACACACACACACACACACACACACACACACACACACACACACACACACACACACACACACACACACACACACACACACACACACACACACACACACACACACACACACACACACACACACACACACACACACACACACACACACACACACACACACACACACACACACACACACACACACACACACACACACACACACACACACACACACACACACACACACACACACACACACACGCACGCACACACACACACACACACGCACACACACGCACACACACGCACACACACACACACGCCAAAAATATTCTTCCGTTCTTGACAGTGTGGATGTGTGTGGGTGGGGGAGTGGAGAGATTTTTAGATTCAATTTACCAACCAGAAATGCGTCTTATGCCGTCAGACAAAAGTTAAAACTGATTTTTACCCAGAAAAAGAGGACAAGGAGGAAGAGAAGACGACCTCTTTTAAATACACCAAAAGGGATACTCCACACGCAGAGAAGATGGTGAGCATGGCCAACGAATGAAGCACAGAACAGCATATTTTAACCAGTTTCGAATCAGTTTTGTTTGCGAGTTATAATGTCACAGCATTTTCGGCAAATTATTCGGCATGCTTCGGGCTTATTAAATTGTTTCCTACAAATGCCGCCTTTAGCTCAACTATCAACGAAGAGTCCACGTTCCTGACGTTGATGACATCATTGTGGACGGAATTTGCAAACACGGACACTGCATCATAACCCGTGAGTTAATACTTTTTTTTTATTTTTCGTTACTGAATTTCGCTCAGTTTTAGACATTTGATGAACTTGGGCCCCATAGCCACATTTATTTCTTTTCTTCTTGGCTGTCGTAATGCCTTGACTTGGCAAAGAGCGTGCCAGCGACTTCAGTTTTTGACCTTTAATTTCACTATATATGACACGCGATGTTGAAGTCCATCGCAAAGCGTGCTCTACCCTGAATTTCGACGTTTCACGTGAACAACAGTGTGCATGTTGTGCCATCTTAGAGCAGCACCATCATCGCATTGCCAGACTAAGGAGTTTTTTTTTTAAATCTAAATATCGGATTGAATTTTTTTTCTATTTCGTTTTTCAATGCAAATAACTCACTGGTTTGTCGAGAATTATGGTATCAAAGCGTTGGCAGACGAGGACAGAAGGTCATCGTCTGCCAGCGCTGCGATACCATAATGATCGACCTACTACCAACTAGCCCAGCAACATACCCTGCATTTCCTGTTGGTTTTTGATGCAAATAAACTTCAACTTCAAAATGTATACGGGGTTTCAGACAACTGATGTTTGAAATAGCACTAGTAGTTCGTTACAGTTTTCTCTTTATACATCTTAGCAGTTTGGTACTAAAAAAGAATCGTAATGGAAATGTTTGGTGGAGTTTCAGAGTTTTGATGAAAAAAAAAGCTTTTTTTTTATTCGGTGCTGTGTCGGGAAACTGACTTGTGCTTGAAGCTAGGCCAAATGTTCTTCATCTGGGTCTTACAGTAATTTTGGCTTACCTTCCGCTTTTCACAAAGCGCCCACCATTCCGATACTGATGACACAAGTTCCCGAAGAAGGTTGCTACCATTTCACGGCGTCAATAAACTATACGGTTAGTAACGGTCATTTGTAGAATGAAATCTGCAGCATGGTTATAAGATGCAAGCCCTATACGTCCAAAGTCGGCAAATGCCTTTTTCTTTTGCAACACGTATTTGTACATTAGTGATCAAATATACAATTTTGAGTATCGCAGGATTTTTATTGCTTTGCTGCCACCACACATCGTAATGACAAAGATCTGATTCGAATATTTTGGATCAGAAAACAGTTTAACTGCATTCCTATGTTTGGTTTCGAATTTTTCAGATTTGAGTGTCCGAACCTGAGGTTAAATCAGTGGACGTGGCAGGGATGAGATGTTCAAAACTAATTTTGTTCAAATATAACGCATGATTAAACTTTACCACACAAGGTTTGTAGCGAGGAAAGCGAGGTATTTCTTTTTAGGGATATTTTGAGCAATTAACAGTGTTTAAACAACCTTTCAACGATGATGAGTATTTCGTATGAGAATCTGAAATCATGGAGTCTCAAACGGTTAACTGCCAATAATTTTAAGGCTTAAGAAAACTAACATATTGAACTACGCACGTTTATTAATTACTCACTCGTAGCCCAACCCGTGGTTCACTGCGTATCGCGAAACGTTTTGACCAGAATTCAGTTCTTGCTTGTAGTTATGGGAATCAAAGGATAGGTTAAGAATATCGCTGATAAAGTTTCACTGACCATCGGTAGGGCTTTTAAGAAAGAACTTCATCGGCACGACAGGCTCACAGATAACAGAGCAGGAAGCCGAAGTGGCTCAGCTTATATAAAAGCCAGTCATGTGGCAGTTAACTTAGTTTGGCCACATGTCAGTAACACGAAGTAGAGTGGCTGGCAGCACAACGGTATGCAAGATTGCTCATCATTTTTTTTTTATTTTGTCGTTGAGCCACTGCATTATATGCAATGTGATTGAACTTCCTTTCCATAAGGCTTGCCCAATCAGCGCCTGCCAGTCTTGCCAAATTTCCTAGATAAAAACTATATTCAGATGACGTCGACGCCTTACTGAAATCATTGTGTAAGGCAATAATCGGACAATTTTCTCATCCAACTTGTCGTACAAATCCTATAAAAACATCACAGGATTTAACTGATTGTCATAAACTATGAAAGATATTTTATGATAATGATGTTATTGTATGCGAAAATTGTGTGAGGTTTTTGCCTCACAAAGCTTTTTTCAATAGGATACATACTTCTAGTTTTTGCTTTTAGGGAAACTAAAGATTTTGCTGTTGCGCTTCTTTTTTGATCAGTTTGAAGAAAATGTCACATTGAATATGAGGTAGTGCTTGCCATGCATGCATGGCTTATGGAAGGCTTTGGAGACACCTTAAACGCAGTGAGCTATTTGGCCGTAGCTACTGGTCGCAGCTATTTGGTGTTCCTCGCGTTGGCAGCTGGCCTCTGTTTTTGAGTGCGCTTATTTCGAGCCTGCCTGAGCAGGCGAGTAACAGCGCGTAATGCAAATACTCCCGACAGGAACTCTCGTAGTAACATGTTTTAACTTGTGTCTTCTTCTTTACAACAGCACAGAGTCGAGGCGTCCTGCAAGGCGTTTTGCTATGGCCATGAACAACACAAGCCCGTTCAGCCTGGAACCGCTTGTGCTGTGAGTGGAAGGAAATATACATCATAGCTTTTTGTTTTTTTGCGCATAGCCGTGCTGCTTGCGATAGTAGTCCTTTAAGAATTGCCGGAACCGTAAATAGTGACTGCGTTCTGGAAAAGGGGAATGGTAACTGCTGCTGCAGATTAAATTTGCATAACCGCATAAGATGTGCTGAGTCACGACATAACTGCGCGACAGCGTCTTAGAAAAAAAGCTTAAGTCCTGCAATGAGGATGTGTCCGCTTGTGATGGACATGCTCCAGTACTGGGTTACCGCAGCGCGCCTCCGTGACCGTGTAGAGTGTAGAGAATCAGTGAGTTGAGATGATCCAAAATGTAATCACTCTTTGTCGCATGTTTTTACACTTTCCCGCAACTTTAACAAAGCTCTATTAAAATATACCAGGTGTCTCATCCCGTCTTGCCCCGCGAGCCGCACTTATGTACTTCTCTCTTCCAGGAGCTAGTAACCGGAAAGATTTTGAGAGAAGAAATAATCTCTCTTTTTTTTTTTTGGCAGAAGACAAGACAAAAAAGTCAAACCTCTGAGTGCTAGCGATGCACTCACGCTGGCACACTTCGGTGATCATCAGTTTAGTTATCCGTAGAGTTCAGCCGAGAAGTAAATTGCCATAGACTCTTTCGATCGAGCGCCTCATAAAATCTCGAGATGGCGCAGAATTCAAATGACCTTTCTGTTCCGTCGATCGTTAGCCGCCTTTCTTACGCTCGGTTCTGGATGAACCAAATGAACAAATTGGCTGCAAATTTGTAGAAACCTCGTATGGGATTTAGGAAAATCAATTGTCAGATTGCCGTTACTCTTATATACTGCGCAGTATACTTCGTCATGGTACTTACGACTTCGTCATGATACTTATGACAAAAATTCTTCTATTGCTGTGAAACTGCCACGCAGAGGCAATAATTCTAGGTGGCACTAAAGACTCCTTAAGAGAGATGAGGCGAATGCCTTTGGGGCTAGTTCTACTGCAGTGTTTATTTGACAGAACTGTTTTTTTAGGCACACTTTGAGACAATTTATTTACTCGACTTGTCATTGTCTACTAGTAGGAATAGAAATTAACCCCTGAAAACGCCGTTTCCCAAGGTCAGACATAACCCATCAACGTATATCATCAGCCATTCAAAGGCCCCGGCAAGGCCCCTTCTCCTTCCAAGTGGGGGGAAATGTTTTATTCGGGGCGAAGATCCTACCCAGACAAGTGCTACGACGCGCTATGAAGGTGGTCATGGTCACGTGGCTGCTGATCCCTCCTCGAATGAGGAGCTAATTTCCCGGCAATTGCAGTGAGGTGCCCCCACAGATGACGCAGGACAGGACAGCGGTTTCGTCGGAGCCGGGTTCGAGATCAGCAGCTCCAATTGGCGGGGATGGTGCGCGCTCGTTGAATCGCTTCAACTTTGAAGCTGCCGGCAGATGGCGTGCGGCGCTGGTCAATGCTAGAGTTACTATATATGTTTTTGCTTATATAGTTAATATATAGGCAAAGCCTAAAGCCTACATAGTAACTCTATTCAATGCTAGGGAGCCTACATGTTGCGCCGCGGCATCCGGCGGTGGCGGAATATGCAGCCTGGTGGTGGCGTTAGTAGTATAGCTATGGGATATTTTGCGGAGGGGATATTGGTGGTGACACATATGTTGGCCAACATGGTGGCATCACTCTTGGCTACCAGAGGAGTGGGGATGAGCATGTAGGGAAAAGAGGTAAGGGATGCGAGGTGGGTCAGCGGTTCTCAGTGGCCGCTGTCAAAGCACATGACCCTGTTGGCTTGTGCAGGCCTGAAGAGCAGAGCTAAGGCCAGTCGCCTCCAGAAAATTCGGAGCGGCTGTGTGGAAAGTTGTTTCCGAACCTAGAATAGTAGATGCACTTCCGTAACTACAGAGAGACCAAGAACCCGATAGCCAGCCATGGAGTCGAAGTCGGTGTCGGGCAGAGGCTGCACATGCCAGGAACAGATTCCCCACCGTACCAGTGTCACTGCAAGAGGGGTAGGCTGGGGAGGGCGCTAGGCTTCAGGTGTACATGCGAGATGGAGTTCATTTAAAACCTATGCGAAGACCCAGGAGGAGGGACTTATCCCTGGGGGGAAGTTTGTCCGATAGTCGCTGGAAATATTCTGCAGCGGCGATTCGGCGGCCTGGAGGATGGACCTCAATGCTTTCCTCAAGAGGGGTCTTGAGAAGTCGTCAGTAGTGACATCCGTAGTTACCGGCTCGCCGTTGCCTTGGGCGCTTTGGCTAGGGCATGAGCGTCCTCTTTGCTCTGAATGCCGGTATGTCATGGAACTCAGTGAAGGGACATAGGCTCCATAGTTGGTGATCGGCTATGGCGCCCAGGCTTCCCCCTCCCAGTCATCGTTGTGTCTTCACCAGCTGCCGCATCTCTATCCCTCTCTATCCTCCACCAAGGCACAGTGCCACCCCCTACGTTGCCATGGAGACGGCAATCTCGATCGACAAGAAGAATTACGATCTGTTCCACAGGAGCCCGGCGTGGAGTAATGGTTTGCACGTTTGGCTGGAGATCGGGGTGGTAGTAGTTCGATTATGATTTTTTCTTTAAGTGCCGCAACTGTGAACAATTATTTTCTGCGGACACAATCTGATCACGCCACATTTCGAAGGTAAAAGTTCAGTTCCTGTTTATTTACACACAAAGTATGTCTAGCCACACTGAGCAATCGGCTGGCTTCAAATCATGAGCTCTGATAGAGAGTCTCGATATGGGAGGAACACACACAAGGAGAGTACTGGAACGCGATACATGGACCGGGCTTTCGAGACCCCCGATATGTACAGGTGCACCAAAAGGTGCACATGAGGGGGGGATCAAACCGAAAAAAACAACAATAATAATTGGTTACAAGGAAAGGAAAGATGCAGTATCTGTCACACATATGTGAACATGTCGTGGAGCCGCGCCGTAAGGGAAGGGAGATCTGGCTAAAATAAAATTACAAGGTCTCTTCAGTTCAGTTCAGTCGTTCAGTCGTGTCCGACTCTTCGTGAATCTATGCACCATGTCACGCCACGCTTTCCGGTCTCTCACTATCTTCCTAACATCACATAACTTCATCTGCAGTGCCTCGAGGATGCCATCTAACCATCGCGTTCGCTGCCTACCCCTTCTCCGGCGACCCTCAACCTTTCCCAACATCAAATCTTTCTCCAGCGACTCCTCTCTTCTCATCAGATGACCAAAGTAGCTGAGCTTTAACTTTAGAATGAGCAGTCAGGGTTTATGGTAGGTGTCTTTTAAGAGGAGAATGGCGAGAACCTACCCTTCCTTTCTTATCAGTTGTGTCTCATTGTTTGTCTCTTATCGGTGTTCGTTGCAGTGCTGCATATATAATTATAATTATTTTACAGGAAACGAAAGACGCAGTATCTGTCAGACTTTCTCCGGCTAGTGTGTTTGAACAGTGCACCAGCGCTCCTGTCGCGTTGCTTGGCGCGAGTTCAAGTGTGGGATTGCAGATATCATGAGCGATAGACAAGAACGAATCTCTCGGAATCGTGCGGAATATGACAGATATTGCGCACAACTCTCGCGCACGGGATTTCGTTCCATGAGCCTAGAGAGGCTTTTGCCTTAAAACGCTGCATGCTAGCGCGTATCAGTAGATGCACAGCAGCGAACGAGGGCGCGTAACCACATCCGGCTGAAGCAAGTTGAGTCTATTTTTCTGCCACAGACTACAGGGAAACCGTAAAAAGAGTGACAGGACGCACGTTTTTGAGTTCCTACGGGCTCATTTTGTTTCGAGCGTAAAATATGTTCAGCTGTAGGTACCAGCCTAGGCACTAATAAGAACGTTTAACGACGGTGTTCGTGTAAGTGAGTTGGCGTAGAGACGTAGCCTCTAAGAAGACTTTTCTCTGGACTCAAATGAAAGCTAGCTTAGTTTCTTTCCGCTTCTTTTACGCTTCTAAATTCTCGTCCTCTTCATCAAACTGTTGCAAATTTCTTTGAGCAAAGTCAGCAGCCCAAAGCGTAGCAAGCTAGGCGATGAGCATGCACTGAATGGCGAGAACGAAGTACCTATAAAGCCCCTTTGCACGCCACAAAACTTCGAAGAAGATTCAGAGAACCCCTCCTCACTAAACACCGTCGCAGTCGCACAGAAATCGTTGGGGGCAGCATAGCAGCTTTGCCCAGATGTCACCTCCTGCAGTGTTATTAATGGGTTGCTTTGAATTCCGTGACTACTTAGTTTTGCACGTTTGTTCGTTCTTTTTTTTTTTTGCAGATTAATTTTACCTGCACATGCAGTGTTGGGCCGAATAACTGTGATGCGTAACTTCCGCCTTTTTCAGCTGAAAACTACCGGGAGGTGGCAAAGTGTAACAGAAGTAGGTGAATGCGTGCGGGGCAGCTGCACACCGAAATGTACGTAAGGATAAATTGCAAGTACGAAATAATAAATACCTGGAACGTTTGGCTTGATAATTGAGAAAACAATTAGTTTTTAACCTTGCTGCACCTAAGATTGAGCGATGGCTGTACTGTGATATATATTTTCGGATTCTACCTATCAAAAATTTTTCAACGATTTTTAACAGTTCAATAATTAGGAAAATTAAAACCTGTACTTAATTTAGCGCAGTCTTACTTAATATAGGCTATCCAACGATATATGACTTGTTGCTTAAGCATAAAGTTCATGTTTAATGGCATTTTACTAATTAATAGCAATTATTACTTGCGATTCTTAAAGTGCAGTTACACTCGAAATAACTTATCCAAGGATAATGACATGATATACCGTAAAGTTCGATTTTTAGTCACAATTAGCATTTTAATTATAACTAATCACGACGCGTAATTAGCGAATCCGTCAGTCATGGTCATAAACATTTAATCAGGCATGTTGTCATTGCACTAGTGCACCAGTTCACGTAAGTGAGACCTTGCTAGGAAGACTAAATTTCATTTTCTCCTTGACTGAGCTTGAAGGTCACCGCCCACAGACTACAGGGAAAGTTGCTCATTCAGCCAATGCATTGGAGGAGTGAACGCATGTTTTCCGCCATCATCAAGTTGTTTGATAGTTGCCAGATGACTTTTACTTGCTATACCTGGCCTATGAAGAGGGTTTGAACATAGCAACCTAGATCGTCGGTACATGGCAGCGTGCAGTTAACTGGCGGCTGCTGTAAAAAAACGGCAAAATTTTCGTGTGTGGAGAATATCTGATGGTGCGTTGTGTCGCGTATTTACTGTAACCTCATATAGGTGTCAAGCTCCTTCTGTGTTGTTATATTAAGGCCAGCTAGCCATGTGATTACGCGCTTCGCGTGCATTTCTTCCGTCGAGCACACACGCATCTCCTTTGTTCCCGACTGCCTGGAAACACGTCGGGATTTTAGTCTGGCACAAGAAGGCGAGCACAATATAGAAGAAAAAAAAATGCTGACGAATTCCTCAGCCGTGGCCCTGCCTGGCTTATTCTGGATGGCCAGCGATGCGTATAGTAAACGTCAAAGTGTGCTCGCGTGTGTGTCTACTGTTCACTTTATTTTCCCTGTCTTCTTTCGTAAATGACGGTTGAGAATGCTGCGAGTAAAGCAGCTTGCTCTGGTCTAGCTGAGATGGTGGTAAACGTGGGGTGCTGAACCGCTTGTCGAGCTATTCCTGTAAGAAAATCAGCGAATAAAAGTGTTCAGTTTGCTTGATGTCGTTTGCCTCAGGGATGAATTCGTTGACACGCCTTGCAGTCCATACCTGACGCATAGCTCTCGTTGTGGAAGAAAAAAACTTTTGCATGAAACTTGCAAGTTCAACGTGGCGCGTTTGCTTACAGATGCGTGAGGCTATATGCCGGGCCTTTTTGGAGTTTTGACCTTGCATACAACGTATCGCCATGCATGATAACGCAAGCGATTTTTGCTACGAATTGCTTCTTATTTTGATCATGCAGCGGCAAGCTGAAGCGACACTCGTAAATTGAAATTTCAAACCGAAATTTAAAAAAAAAAAAAAAAAAACGTCTGCTCGGGAACGTGGTTCGAAATCGCCCTATATCAACTCCTTATACCACAAACAATGTCTGAAAAGTGTTTCAAAACTTCAAACAATGCATAAAGATTTTATAAACCTACGTTATCTACCACGCGGAGTCCGAGCCTTGCTTATTCTTGAATTAGCGAGAAAAAAAAAAACTATGCATGCTGGCCATGGTGATGAGGTTTATAATGGCGTCACTACACTTGGAAACTTTTTGGTTTCAGCTTTACCTCCTTGCTCTGAAGTTGTACCTAGAGTATTAGAGTAATCGCTTTAAAATCGTTTTTTGTTGCTGACTGAGGCGCAGGTAAGGGGCATGGGATGAAATAAACAAAAGGAAAGGAAAATAACATAAAGAAAGCGAATAATATCGCAAGTAAGCAAACCCAAAAGAAATAGCGAAGCGGGGCAAGGCACACGTCAAGGAAATGCAGGGAAAGCAAGGCAGAACAGAGCAGGGCAAGTAAAGCAGTGCAAAGCAGGACAAAGCAGACAAGACGAAGCAGACGAGAAGATAGGCGATACAAAACAAGGAAGGCAAGGCAGGCAGGAACGGACAAAGCAAAGCAGGCTAAAACCTTTTGCAAGAAGGAAAGAAGTATGGAAAGCAAAGACAGCTTTCATAAAAGACTTTCAGCACACTTAGACGATATGCTCGTGGAGCGGAGATACCGACAGAGATATGCTGGACTCGAGAACGTATTTTGTTTGCTCTAATGTAAGTGCAGGGCAGGAGCCCGAACGCGGATTTCATGCTGCTCGTGTCGGATTGCGTTTCTCGCTCGCTCCCGTATCCAGAGACTTTGCTCCTACACTCTAAATTAGTCAGAAGAGGTAGCACCATGCGGATATAAAATATGCATGAGCCGACTACGACATCTGCAGCGCAATGCAGACATGTAATTTAGAGAGGCAAACATCTTTCTTCTATTGGCGACGTCCTCGACAGCTTTTCCAGAGCTGCACTTGCAGGGCTCACCGTGTGACTTCGAGGCATCCTGGTGAGGGGCAACATGCTGTTCACAGCGACTATGACACCGCGATGTGTAAAAGCGAGGCCCGCAGCATTTAGACGCACAAGATATAGGGCTCGCCGTGCCGTTTTCAAGGGTCTCGAGAAGCGGCGGCTACGAAACGCGTGTGGAAGTCGCCTCTTGCCCATGGCTCCACTGAGGATCGCGTGTCATGGCGATGTAAATGCTCGGAAACCACAGCTTAGGGCTGCCTTTGCTATAGGCGAGTCATGACCGCTGCTCTTTATGCATTCGCTCAAGACTGTCCTAAACTTTGGCCCGCCCACTTTGGCGTTAAATGCCAGTTGTCCTAAAAAATAATTCGGTGTCGGAATTTTCAAGGTTGGCGTTGTGAGCGAACAAAATTGCGAGCATGCACTGGCGGGTGATGGTCGGCAGATGAAATGGTTAGACACTGATTGGTCGGAAAGTTGTATGACGTCACAAGATTACGTGACCTGCAGCCGGTCGGAAGGAGCTACCATATCGGGTAGCTTTCTTGGGATGGGAATCAAAATCACCGGGACCACTGGATCCCGAGTCAGACACATTGCACCTGGTGGCGTAGTGGTTAGGGCGCTCGACTACTGTGCCCAAGGACGCGGGATCGAATCCCAGCCTCGGCGGCCGCTTTTCGATGGAGGCGAAAAGCTAGGCGCCCGTGTGCTGTGCGATGTCAGTGCATGTTGAAGAACCCCAGGTGGTCGAAATTTCCGGAGTCCTCCACTACGGCGTCTCTCATAGCCTGAGTCGCTTTGGGATGTTAAACTCCACAAACCAAACCAAACAAGAAGTAGAACTAGCCGTATAAGCTCTTTCTAGCTTTGCCCTGCTCCGGGCTATTCTGCAACTATCTCCGTCTGTTGTGCTGCAGCGCTGAAGGTGACTTTCCAAAGTTGGTTGTAATTGGTGCACTTCCCTGCTTCTTATCTCTTTTTCTTTTTTTTTTTTTTTTGTGCACAGATCCGATGGAAACTCCCCCTCCGCATAAACAGGCCGACCCTAAGTTAAGGAACTGCCGAGACAAGATTGTGACCGTGCAGCCGCATCGGGTATGTGCAACATACAATGACTTCCGGGCACTTCGCGCTGCTGTGACACCGCTGTTTCGAAAACATCGGTATTTTAGGCAAAGCAGCTAAAATAAACTATAGCTGGCTCCCTTAGCAGAAGTGAATAGAACGGGGCTTGTTGGTTAGATATCGTTAATTAAAAAGCATAGCGCAAAAACAGAAGACGGGGACGACGACAGGACAGCGCTTGTCCTGCCTCGTTGTCGTCCCTGTCTTTTGTTCATGCGCTGTGTTTTTTGATTTGCGATCCCCTAACACGCCTTGCCCAATTTGAGCGAGGTTAAAGGAGTGGCAAGTGGTAAATATTTTTCATTCTTTTCTTTAAAGATGGGACCTGGAATGGGGGATTTCACATGAGGGATAAACATGACAGTTTATGGCAGTTGTATGACAGTTATAGCATGATGGCTATGATAGAATTCTTGAATTGAGCATGGTTTTAACCGTGTACAAAGCTGAGCGGTAGGTAATTTCAGACCGAACATTATAAGTTGAAAAATGATCGGAGATGAGCAGTACTTTTTGCAGTGGACATGTTGACGGCCTATATAGTTGCGGCTTATTGGGCTGGAGAAGCGATGATGCGGTGGTATGACTGAGATGTCTGACGCTGCTGATGAATGACAGTCCTTATGATCAGGCACAATCTAGAAATAGTTGGATCTGGATCTTGAAGGACACGCATGAGGATAATATGAGTAATCTGAATATGTGAATATTCTTCTGACATTAAAGAAATGTTGAGTTGGCAAGGGTCCCGTACTGCGGATGAATATTTTATCCAAAACGAACAAATAATTGGTGTGCTTAATTATTTCCTGGACCATGTAGCAAATCTCATATTTAGATGTATACAACCAAAGACATGGTTAACATCATTAACGTTGTTCATGATGTGCGATGCCAAATGTTAAATTATGTTCTTTGTAATGCCCAGACACTTACAGGAAGAAACGAAATACACTTTGCCTGTCAGCGTATGCTGAGAGGCAAACGTTAAATGATTCCTGGTGAACGTTAAATGATTCCTGGTGGTTGACATTTTTGAAGCCTTCCACGACTGCGTCCTTTATCGCCCGAGTCGCTGGGGAACAGCTCAGCCCCAACGCAGTGTTGTGTAGATGAAGCTTAAGGGGTAGAAAGGAAGGGTCGAGAAGTGATAGTGTGCGAGGCGAAACTTTCTGTTCTACATTTTGGCATACATCGATGGTATCACGATGAAAAGATGTTATATGTGCATTTTATAATTGGGTAATAATTTTTCTCTTTATTATTTGTTGCGAAGTCAGTCTTGCACCTATTTATTTTCTGCAAGTTCAATCTCTCAGCTGCATTCCCTTCGGCCCTTTCAATAGGTTGCCTCCAGTTTCTTGTATCTCCTCTGCACTATTGGGATAGAAAGTCGGTATGAGCGGAATTATAGGCGCCACATTTAAAATCTAATATTTATTTGGCAGTGTCAACTCTTTTTTGTATCGGGCTGTGTGGAAAAACGCCAGAAGCTGCTGAAATTCAATTCGATTCAATTTATTCACCAAAAATTTTTGAATGTTGTTTTTTAAAAAAGGCTTCGTGAGCAGCTTTAAAAAAAAAAAAAAAGCTGCCCACGCAGCTTGACTAGGTCGAAGAAGCCAAATACAAGGCGTAGCGTACAAAAATGTGGCATCTAATTAGAAGTCTTCAATGACTATAGAACATATTAAACGTAATAAATGGTGAAATACAAAGCACAAAACGAGAGGCAAAAAGTCAAGAAATACCTAAGCATACACAAAGAAACTACAAAGGCAACAAAAAATGGCACTACAAAGGAACACAAAAAAGCAATCATTCGAGAAGGATATCGAAGTAATAAACAGACAAAAATAGTAAAAGTTATATTACAGTACATACGTATTTACAATTTTGCGAAGTAGCCTCGTAGTTCCTTTCTGCTATAGTTAGTGGTGTTTCGAAATACGTTTAAGGTACAGCGAAGATTATGCTCTAAGCACTGTAATCTAATTGCTACGAAAAAAATGGTATTGCCCTGATTTCTTGTGTGCATCAAAGCCTGGCGCATTTCTAGGGATGCCAAAGTTGATAAATATGTTTAACATGTGTGGGTGGCTAAGCTTATGGGCACAATGGCTTCGAATGCATGACACTGTGGGCCTGCCACTGCTGCTGTTATCAGTTCACTGTACGGATGATTTGACATGAAGTAATTGCTCATTACGTGAGAGCGTTGCAAAGTATTGATGCAGCTTGTTCAAAAACCATTTCAGCTCGCCGTGGTAGAGTCCTGCCAGGTAGAGTGTAGTTACGCCAAGTTCGAGAAGCGCAAGAATGGAGTCAGTTGCTTGGTAAGTGGCAAATTTTCATGCATTTCTCTTTTTTGACAACTGTATGCACTGATACTTGTGAGCGTAGTATTTCTTTAAATTATTAAAATTGTCACGTGCTGAACGTGAAAACGAAGAGGCTGTAAACAAAGTTACGTGAAAAAACGACGAGAGAGAAAGGCTGCTTTCAGAGACTTTATTTGCAGGTAGAGCAGTCAAATGTCTTTTGAAGCGCACGCTGAAATACACAACAGCAGAAAAAGAAAGTGGCATCAGAAGGGGAGCAATATGCATTATGGCGACGTCATGTCACGGAGCCATGTGTCACATTTGTCGATTAGGTTGCCCTGAAGTGCGTTTGCATAGATGTCAACCTTGGAGGTAACGCAAAAGAATTCGGCAGATTCCCTTTAGGCTGCTTACGGGTGAAAATGAGAAAGCATTATAATGAATATTAGTCACCACTATGTCTGTTAATCATGACTATGCATTATGTTTGTACTTAACCTACACCTTACACTGAGTAATAAAATAGTGAGTAATAATCTAAGTTGCACAGTGCATATGAGTTATTAGCAATGCTTATATACAACGTTACATTTAACCATTCATGGCTATATATCTCGTCATAGATACTTTCTGACACTGTAAACTGGCGTGGTGAAGTCAACTGAATTTTGTGCCACGGGCGGCACTAAAGTTCTAGCCTATAGGACGCCATCGCCGCCGCCGGCCAACCATGTCACCTGCAAACTCCATCCTGACAGGCACACGCTCGTGAGAAGGGCAGCAAGCGACATAAAGCCCTGCTTACGTACCTGTACGGCCTAGGATTACCGTGTCTGACCCGGCATCCAGGGCGTGGACTCGATCTCCATCCTAGATGTGCTGCCCAAGTTGGCAGCTCGAGTACGTTCGGCCACGACATGCAGTCTTGTGACGTCACACAAAAGCCGACCAATCAGTGCCATGCCATGCCACTTGCTAACTGTTCCTGGCTGAAGCATGTTCGCGAGGAGGCCCGGACAGACGGCAGCACAGCCATATCACCTCTGTGCTTGCAATCCATGTCACCGGCCAGACATCACCTTCCAGAGACATGCGCTTATGATTTTTGTGCAACTTTTGTACACGCCGCCCGCTTTTCTCGTAGTGTGGTTTGTAATGCTTTCACATTATGAAGTTGTTCTCTACTCAACTTAGATGCATAAACAGTTGTTATCTAGCAATCGTTTTATTAAAGCGAGCTTAATTGTGAAAATCGAGAATGATTTAGCAGCACCATTTTAATATGATGAGCAAAATATTTTCGCCCTTAATTATGCTGAAAAATTCCGATCGCGTTGTTAAGCCTCGCAAAGATGTGCACGCGATAGCGGGTTAGAATCTGCGTTAAAGTATTGCGTGAAATTCCTTCACCATGGTAATATTAATGTGTTTCATTGGCTTCGTGCACAATCACACTGCTGCAGCGGTGCTAGACTCGCAGAAGAAACCTCTGCAGATCCGTCGTTCTAGCGATATCTGGTGCTTTGCCGATTTAACTGTCTTGAATTATAGCTATTAAACGCACGTGCCTCATTAGGGTCCGAAGTGCTCATTTGCCTTGTCTAATCGCGCCGATATTACTTGCGTGTCTTGGGGTCTTGGGGAGTCGATAGGAATTCCTTAATTAAGGCAGTTGCTGACATTTGAATGATTGGTTGGTTGGTTCATAGGAAGGGAAAGGCGCAGTATCTGTCACACTTGCTCTGTGGACACCTGAACCGCGCCGTAAGGGAAGGGATGAAGGTGGGAGTGAAAGTGGATAGAGAGAAAGGGGGGCCGCAGTGGAGGGCTACGGAGTAAGTTCGACCACCTGGGGATCTTTAACGTGCGCTGACATCGCACAGCACACGGACGCCACTTCGCTTCGCCTCCATCGAAACGCAGCCGCCGAGGCCGGGATTCGATCCCGGGAACTCCGGCACAGTAGTCGGGCGTCTTACCACTGCACCACCCAGGCGGGGCGATGACATTTGAATGTGAAACCATTTCTTGTCTCTTGAACGCGCGGTCCAGATTTGTCGGCAGAACGTGTCGGCAGAACGCTTAGTCTTGTCGAAGGTATTCCGATATAGAAAACGTAGGAAATAGTGGTATGAACCACTTGACTTTACTACTCTCTTTTTCAGCTGGAGTATAGCGTTACCAAGGAAGGCGAGAAGACCTACACAGTAGGAGTGTGCATAGGCGGCCGCTGCATCCTTGGAAGGCACCCACGGAACATTACGACACAGGACTGAGTTTTCGCTTGAGAGAAAAAAAAAAGAAGCAAAGGATTTGGATAAAAAAGAAGTAAACGTTTCACATGCGTTTCGTCTTCCTCTATGGTTGAACAGAATGGGAGCCAGAATCAATGAAGACTGTAAATGAATTAAATTATTTTTACAGGAAATAAAAGTCGTTGTATATGTCACGCTTTTCGGCGATACCTGAACCACCTCCTATAGGGAAGGGAGTAAGGTGGGAGTTAAAACTGAAAGAGAGAATAGGCACCGTAGTGGACGCTAGGAAATAATTTCGACCAATTGGAGACCTTTAACATGCCCTGACATCGCGCAGCTAGCACATGGATGCCTTTCCGTTTCACCTTCATCGAAATGCAGCCGATAGAAAATCTGTTTACAGTAAAGGAAAGGCATAGTATCTGTCGCACATTTAATGTGTGAGCAGTAACTGGCTATCTTGAAGATCGTGTCACCAGACCAGAGAGAAGTTTGTCGGCAAGATTACTTTCTAACAAAACAACTGATAAGAAAACTTGGGGTCGTGTCACCAGAAGTTTGGTTGTACTAGATAAAGGATGAAAAAACCTCACTGGGGCAACATTTTGTGCATGCAGAGTAAATTAGAGCCATCAGACATTGGGTATGTCGTATCACCAGCGGCAGGAGTAATTTCGAAGAAAACGAGTGATACGAAAATGAATGGCTGCACTAGATACAGGATGAAACAATCTCGCTGGTGAAAAATTTGGTACATGTAGAGTAATCAGCTTATTAATTAGAGCCAATTACGTCAATCAGACGTCGGATAAGTTTTCAATGACGTGACACCAGAAGTTTGTCGCCAAGATTACTTTCTAACAGAACAACTGATAAGAAAACGTGGGGTCGTGTCACCAGAAGTTTGGTTGTACTAGATAAAGGATGAAAAAATCTCACTGGGGCAAAAATCTGTGCATGCATAGTAATTAGTATGTTAATTAGAGCCATCAGACGATGGGTATGTCGTATCACCAGCAGCAGGAGTGATTTCGAAGAAAACGAGTGATAAGAAAATGAATGGCTGCACTAGATACAGGATGAAACAATCTGGCTGGTGAAACATTTGGTACATGCAGAGTAATTTGTTTATTAATTAGAGCCAATTACGTCAATAAGACGTCGGATGTGTTTTCAATGACGTGCCACCAGATGTTTGTCGGCAGGATTACGTTCGAACGAAAGCTGTTAGAAGAAAACGAATTGTTGCACTAGATAGAAGATGAAAAAAATCTCATTGGGAAAAATTTGCTGCGTGCGGAAGAATTTTTTTAATAATCAGAGGCAATTTAGTTAATCAGGCGTTGAAGTAGCCAAGGGGGTAATGTCGACGTCCAAGGACAGTCACGTGGTACCTGACTTCTGGCCACGTAACCTACGAGGACGTCGGAATCGTGTGCGACGTCATAAAACCGGAAATGGACTTATGCCTTGTGGCTAACTTTTCGAAAAAAAAAAAATCCGAATAAACGAATGAACCTGGGGTAAGAAAGTGTGTAAAGGGTGTCAATTATACAAAGAAAGTAAATTTGAAGCATACATAAGCAAGAAAGGCGTCGAAAATACGTAACGAGTACAGTAGCTGTAGCTCCAATAGCTGCCACCGTGTCACTACTACTACTACTACTACTGCTACTGCTACTGCTACTACTACTGCTACTGCTACTACTACTACTACTACTACTACTACTACTACTACTACTACTACTACTACTACTACTACTACTACTACTACTACCACCACCACCACCACCACCACTACCACTACTACTACTACTACTACTACTACTACTACTACTACTACTACTACTACTACTACTACTACTACTACTACCACCACCACCACCACCACCACCACCACCACTACCACTACCACTACTACTACTACTACTACTACTACTACTACTACTACTACTGCTACTGCCACTGCTGCTGCTGCTGCTGCTACTGCTACTGCTACTGCTACTACTACTACTACTGCTGCTGCTGCTGCTGCTGCTGCTGCTACTACTACTACTACTACTACTACTACTACTACTACTACTACTACTACCACTACCACTACTACTACTACTACTACTACTACTACTACTACTACTACTACTACTACTACTACTACTACTACTACCACCACCACCACCACCACCACCACCACTACCACTACCACTACCACTACCACTACTACTACTACTACTACTACTGCTACTGCTACTGCTACTGCTACTGCTACTGCTGCTGCTGCTGCTGCTGCTGCTGCTGCTGCTGCTGCTGCTGCTGCTGCTGCTGCTGCTGCTACTGCTACTACTACTGCTGCTGCTGCTGCTACTACTACTACTGCTACTACTACTACTGCTACTACTACTACTACTACTACTACTACTACTACTACTACTACTACTACTACTACTACTACTACTACTAGTCAACAGTGAATGTCAACAATCTCACACCACACAGAACAGCCAGAAAAGTACCCAACACCACATAAATTCCTTAATAAGTTGGAAGATAACACCATTAGGAGAGTACAGACCAACGCATACCCAACACCAGCTAGGTTACACCAGTGGTACCCTACACTATACCCTCCGCAGTACTCGCACTGTGGAGAGGTAGCTAACCTATACCACATGGTGTGCTCAAGCCAATTCAACCCCTTAGTTCATTCCGTTCCAAACCCCTCGGAAGAAGTGCTATGGGAGGCTATTCCGCTCAGAGATGATTCTGACCGTGAGCATTGGCTGGTTAGGAGGGCGAACATGGCTGTAATAATCACTGGACTACCGGTCAAGGCGGCTCACCCACACGATCTCACAAGGCTGTGAATAGATGTTTTCAATCAATCAATCAACACTGACTTTTCAATCTGCGAGAACTGTTAATTTTTGTTAATAGTAATTGGTTTACAGGAAAGAAAAGAAGCAGTATCTGTCACACTTTTTTTTTGTAGACACCAGCACCACGCCATAAGGCAAAGGAGGAAGGTGGCAGGGAAAGCGTAAAGACAGAAAGAGGTAACGCGTAGTGAACTACAGAGTAATTAGACTACCCGGAGTTCGATATGTGCACTGACGCCGCACAGCACATGGACGCCTCTCCGTTTCGCCTCCATCGAAACGCAGCCGCCAGCAGTCGGGATCAAACCAGGGTACTCCGGTATAGTAGTCGGAAACCTTAACCACTGCTCCACCGCGGCGGGGCTTCTATTTTTGTTTAAATCGTTTTTCTTTATCAGCTGAAGGCTTGATTAAGCAACATAGTCATCACCGCAGCTTCGGTTTATTTAAGTTTTTTTTTTGGAAAGGGGGGGGGGGTGGAAGTAAAGCGCTGTATCTGTTTCACTTCTCATCAAATCAGATATGTATAGCAAGCTAACCTCATTCTCGACTAGAAGATGTATGCTTAATGGGAAGTGAAACGGCGTGATGCTATCCTGAACTCTACACAAAGGATGGTGGGAGTAAAACTTTGATACGAAGTCGCGTATGTATTTCCTCCGGCACTTTTTTCTGAATTTGATTTGCGGCGATGACTATTCTGCGGTGAAATGTTCTTTTGTTTTGGTACAATTCAACTCGTAACTGCATAATTTAACTCGTTTATTCTGAACTCAAGATATAATTTTTGATTAAATCGACAATAAAAATTGCAGGATTACACTTGGTTTCGCTTAAGAGCTTAACGGCGAAAGCCCTTTCTCCTTTTTCTCTTCTTCCTATTCTGGTTGGTTGGTTGGTTTGTGGAGTTTAACGTCCCAAAGCAACCCAGGCTATGAGACGTATAATTCTTCTCTTCCTCCTCTAGCTTGCGCGTTTGTGTACTGTTATAATTTCATTTATGTCTTCTATTTTGCTTTGTCGTCTGTGATATCGGCATCTCAGGACTGCTCGTTCTCCTCGACTGCTTGAATGAAGGCCTAAATACCCAAAAGGGAAACTATGCCAACGTCAAAGTCTAATGCGTCGTCGTGACCGAGGAAATTATCTCGACGTTAGAACCTATTGCGTCGTCTCACGCACACATCTCGCGGAATGTCGCGTACACATCTTGCGAACCCGAGATTGTCGCCATGAGCATGAAGGTTTTCGCCTTAAAAAGAATCTCTGCTTAAATGATATACGTGCTTTGCGCACCTGAGCCGGGCCTACACACATGGCGTGACGAGCTGAGTAAGTCAGTTCTCTCGGACTCAGGCTGGGCCAGGGCATGTTACAAAATTGGGCCGGGCAACAGAAAAGACCTCAGGGCTGGTGCCGGTCCCGAGCAGTGTTCTAGTTCCCATTAAATATTTTAGGTGCCTTCCACCTTCCTCCCTAACCTGACGCCACAGAATGGAGGGATCAGCAGTAAACAGTAAACTACATAAATCCTAGGGTTGGCAGTAAACAAAAAAAAAATCTTCCCTAATTCATAAGAAAACTTGCTCTTACGGGCGAGAGTTCAGCGCCCTAACGAGTGCATCCTCGTTTACTTCGAGGACACGACGAGGCTATTCCGTTGGGTTGATCCCAACATGTCCGAAGAGAAAACGCTTAGTTGCCTCATGAGGGGAACCTTCGCTGGCTTAATTCGATGTCCCCCCAAGACCATCTCGGAATTTGTGTCCGAGGTCACTTGTGTCCACACTTGTGTCCGAGGCTTACCATAAAGAATGAGAAGTGCCATTTTGCTTACAGTTAGCTCAGGTTCCTGAAGCGCGTCGTAAAACACGCTGCTCTCCTGCCAGATCGCAAGATAACGACTTCCTTCCACCCCAAGACCAGAAAGCTGTTTGATGATTCCTTGGCTTATGTAGCCCTACTGAAAAAATTGTATGAGGCAAAAATCTCACATTTTCTCACACAATCTCACTCAATTCATCTAAGAAATCACATACAAGCCGCATATATTTGCAAAGGTTTCATAGTTTCTTGAACGTTATCATAAATTATGTACGATATTTTATGATAATGATGTGAACCTTATGAGAGTCTATGCGGTTAGATGAGATTTTAATAGGTTATTGCCCCGTAAAACTTTTGGTTTTTCAGTAGGGTAGGCTTGGGCGTCGTCCTAGTTCAAATCCAGAGTGGCCAGGAACGTGTCATTACTTACGCTAGTAGTTGTCTGTCTAAAGCTGAATCGAGCTATTCTGCCGCAGAGAAAGATCGTCTAGCCGTTGTGTGGGCGGTGTCAAAATTCCGGCCATATCTTTATGGAAACCCTTTCAATGTAATTACTCACCACAGTGCCATGTGTTGGTTCGGGAACCTCAAGGACCTGTCAGCTCGCCTTGTAAGACGAAGTCTCCGACTACAGAAATTCAACATAACTGTCACGTACAAGTCTGATCGCCAGCACTCGGACGCCGATTGCCTCTCGCGTGCCCTTGTAGATCCTAACACCGACGATGATCCTAATGATGCCACACTCTTAAATGCCATCAGCGTAGAGTGGCTCACTGGACGACAGTCTGCAGAACCCGAACTTTATCACCATCATGGACTATCTAAACGGTGCATGTACAACTGATAGGTATTACTGGCCTCGTCTTAACGCGGATGTTTCACATTATATGAAAACGTGTCGCGGCTGTCAGCGTCACAGGTTGCCACCGACAAAGCCCACTGGGTTCTTTAAGCCAATCTACCCGCTGTCGAGGCCCTTTTAGTAGATTGGAATGGACATGCTGGGACCAGTCCTACTTTCACACAGCGATAACAGGTGGGTAGTCACCGAACTCACTTGGCGCTTTCCAGTCAGAATTTTTTTAATATGGACCGAATCTCCCGAAGAAAGCAACGAAGTATCGAAAAGGAAGCATAAGTCACAGATGTTATCATAGCGGTTTCGTGGTGCACATTTTGCAGCATTAGTAAATTCTTACTATCCTTATGAGCTAGAGAAGCTAATTGTCATAGCCACAACTGTGGACAACCACAGTATACTGTTGCGTTTGCATCCTCTTGGTGAACCGTTTTCGCCATAATCTTTGTCCTTCAAGATAAGAACCTTCAGCCTCGCAATATTTTACTGCTTTGCCTGGTATTGAGCAGGGTTAGCCTGCAGGCCTTTCAAATGAGGTATACAGTGGGCCGGTATGATCCTGTAATCTGATAGGAAATGCCAAAAACCTCTAAGGAAATAAGTAGAAATTTTCAGTAGAATAGGGTAAGTTGCCTATTTAAAGCTGATGTGTGTTTCTTCTTTCCTGACAGATCAGTTCGTAGACCTAGTAGAGGGGACGATACGGAAACTGTTTTGTTACTCAATTTTCATGACGACTGCCGAAGAACATAATCTTAAAAGAAGCGAAGCTAACTTAATTCCTTTAAGGCATTTAGTTAGATTCAGTATTTTGGAGCGCGCAACCAAAACAGCTGCGTATGGTCGGCAGCTAGCGCCGTCTCTACCTGTCGTCCACCAGAATGTGGTTTCACGAAGACAGGGGCGTACTGGACGCATTGTCGCCGCACATTCGCTCTGATGGGTAAATCAAAGTTGATATTTACTGCTTGACGTCGCTTAGATAAAAATCAAGCTGGCCACCAAACCTGAAAGCGAGGGCTGTACGTATACCGTAATGCCGGAATCGCTGAGCGAACTTGGTAGCAGTTGCATTTCTTCCAATCAGGCCATGCAGACTCGCCTTTTAGAAGCCCTACAGCTGAGCTTAAACGGTATTGTTAAAAACTGTCTTCAGACGATGTGCGTAATAAAGAACAGCAAAATGGGCCCTCATTTGGAACAGCCCAATCCGCCAGAACGTCAAGGGAAAGCACATCTCTGCCAATTAGTGCCGCAAGCACCATTTTCAGCGACAGCTGTAGCTATATTATATCAGTGCCAGTTTTGACATGCTCTAATCATTATTCCACGACATCTTCGTACGTCTGCCTTAGATGCTGCACAACTCACAGTTAAAAATACGTTTACAAGACTCGCCGCAGCAACCTTTCAGACTGCTTTTCTTGGAGTCATTTACAATGCAGCACTTGCTTGACTTTGGTCTGATAATGAGAAGTGAGTGGTATTGTTAAAGATAGTCTTCAGACGATGTGCGTTATAAAGAACAGAAAAATGAGCCCTCATTCAGAGCAGCACAAAACACCAGAACTTCACGTGAACGCACATCTCTGCCAATTAGTACCGCATGCACCACCCTCAGGTACAGCTGTAGCTATATTATATCAGTACCAGTTCTGACATGCTCGAATCATTATGCCACGACATGTTCTACATGTTCGTTTATAAGACTCGTTCGCAGCAACCTTTCAGACTGCGCTTCTTGGAGAGTCATTTACAATGTAGCACTTGCTTGACTTTATCCTGATAATGAGAAGTGAGCGGTATTGTTGAAGGTAGTCTTCAGGCAATGTGCGTTATAAAGCACAGAAAAATGAGCCCTCATTTGGAACAGCACAAAACGCCAGAACGTCACGTGAATGCACATCTCTGCCAATTAGTGCCGCATGCACCACCCTCAAATACAGCTGTAGCTATATTATATCAGTACCAGTTTTGACATGCTCGAATCATTATGCCACGACATGTTCAACATGTTCGTTTATAAGACTCGTTCGCAGCAACCTTTCAGACTGCGTTTCTTGGAGAGTCATTTACAATGTAGCACTTGCTTGACTTTGACCTGATAATGAGAAGTGAGCGGTATTGTTAAAGATAGCCTTCAGACGATGTACGTTATAAAGAACAAAAAAATGAGCCCTCATTTGGAACAGCACAAAACGCCGGAAACGCCAGAACTTCACGTGAACGCACATCTCTGCCAATTAGTGCCGCATGTATCACCCTCAGGTACAGCTGTAGCTATATCCAGTTTTGACATGCTCGAATCACTATGCCACGACATGTTCAACATGTTCGTTTATAAGACTCGTTCGCAGCAACCTTTCAGACTGCGTTTCTTGGAGAGTCTTTTACAAGGTAGCACTTGCTTCACTTTGGCCTGATAATAAGAAGTGAAGGGTATTGTTAGTCTTCATACGATGTGCGTTATAAAGAACAGAAAAATGAGCCCTCATTTGGAACAGCACAAAACGCCAGAACTTCACGTGAACGCATATCTCTGCTAATTAGTGCTGCATGCACCACCCTCAAATACAGCTGTAGCTATATTATATCAGTACCAGTTTTGACATGCTCGAATCATTATGCCACGACATGTTCAACATGTTCGTTTATAAGACTCGTTCGCAGCAACCTTTCAGACTGCGTTTATTGGAAAGTCATTTACAATGTAGCGCTTGCTTGACTTTGGCCGGATAATGAGAAGTGAGTGGCATTGTTAAAGATAGTCTTCAGGCAATGTGCGTTATAAAGAACAGAAAAATGAGCCCTCATTTGGAACAGCACAAAACGCCAGAACGTCACGTGAACGCACATCTCTGCCAATTAGTGCCGCATGCACCACCCTCAAATACAGCTGTAGCTACATTATATCAGTACCAGTTTTGACATGCTCGAATCCTTATGCCACGACATGTTCAACATGTTCGTTTAAAAGACTCGTTCGCAGCAACCTTTCAGACTGCGTTTCTTGGAGAGCCATTTACAATGTAGCACTTGCTTGACTTTGGCCTAATAATGAGTAGTGAGCGGTATTGTTAAAAATAGTCTTCAGACGATGTGCGTTATAAAGAACAGAAAAATAAGCCCTCATTTGGAACAGCCCATTCTGCCCGAACTTCGCGTGAACGTACATCGCTTCCAATTAGTGCCGCATGCACCACCCTCAGCTACAGCTTTAGCCATATTATATCAGTGTCAGGTTTGATATGCTCGAATCATGCCTCGGACATGGCGGGATTGGCTCGCCTGAAGAGGCGCGTCATGTCCTCGAGGTACGCTTGGACACTCTCATTCGGCATCTGGATGCGAGAGTGACTGGCACGTTATGCATGTTCGCGACGATCCGCGCTAGTGTAGGCGTCGAGCAGTTGACGACGGAATTCCCGTCACGATGTTAACATTTGCTCTCGGTTCTCGAACCAGATCCGGGCGCCATCCTCAAGGCTAAAGTAGACGTTCCTTAGTTTGGCAGTATCGTCCCACTGGTTAAAAACAGCGACACGTTCAAACTGAAGGAACCAGTCCTCCACATCCTCAAAGAGGTCACCATGGAAAGACTTCGGTACTCGAGGGGCCTGCAAGGTGTAGTTACAGGCCGGTGCGACGCCAGTTACCTGCTGAGCAGAAGCACTAGATGTCATGGCGGCGGGTGATGGCTGAAACTCCGGAGACAGTCCCTGGAGCCGTCGACTGGAGCGATGCACAGGAGTGTCCAATGGCACAGGGCTGGCGCGACGTCTTTCAGATGGAGACTCTTGCATAGGTGATCTCACCCAGCACCTCCAACAGAATGTCACGTACAAAGTGATTGAGGATATCAAGAATAGCAAGGGGTTAGCTCCACCTGTCATGCGCCACCTGGCGACGCTAGGTGGCAATATACATACATACATACATACATACATACATACATACATACATACATACATACATACATACATACATACATACATACATACATACATACATACATACATACATACATACATACATACATACATACATACATACATCTCTCATAGCCTGAGTTGCTTTGGGACGTTAAACCCCACGAACAAACCAACCATAGATACATACATAAAAACCTAACTTTAAGATCCCCAGGCCGCCCGACTACTGTCCGGAGTACCAGGGTTCGAACCCGACCTCGGCGGCTGCATTTCGATGGAGACGAAACGAAGAGGCACTCGTGTGCTGTGCGATGTCAGCGCACGTTAAAGATCCCCAGGTGGTCGAAATTACTACGTAGGCCACCACTACGGCTTCTCTTTCTCTCTTTATACTTTTAACTCCCTCTTCCTCCTTCCCCTTACGGCGCGGTTCAGGCGCCCAGAGACTCAGGTGTGACAGATACTGCGCATTTCCCTTCCTGTGAATCAATTAATAATAAAAAGATCCCCAGGTGGTTGAAATTACTCTAGAGCTCTCCGCTATAGTACTCCTTTCTCCTTTTCCGTTTTCACTGCCACCTTCCTCCCTTCTCTTACGGCGCGGCTCAGGTGTCCACAGGGCAAGTATGACAGAAACTGTGCCTTTCCTTTCCATTATTATTAATAACGGAGAAGGAAGAAAGGAATGTACGAAGGAAGGAAGAAAGGAAGGAAGGAAGGAAGGAAGGAAGGAAGGAAGGAAGGAAGGAAGGAAGGAAGGAAGGAAGGAAGGAAGGAAGGAAGGAAGGAAGGAAGGAAGGAAGGAAGGAAGGAAGGAAGGAAGGAAGGAAAAGCTTTATTAGCCCTCTGCTATTTTTGGGCGATTTCGGGGGTGTTTTTAAAGGTGTCTACTTGTTGCATCCCCAGGAGTCTTCTCCGTCGACCTCGTTCACTTCTACCCAATGGTTGGTTGCCCTCAGTCGAGGGCTCCTCTGGCCACTGCCGCCCGTTGAGCTCGCTGTACTAGACCTCTCTGGTCTTCGCAGCGGTCACTGGACAGCAGTCTCCCATTGCTCCGCACTCGGGTTTCGAATTTTGTGACCACGTATTGTTTTGACAGGCCCATGTGATGTGATATTGTGTGTTTCATCGCACCATGGAGATCTGTCCGCGTATATGCCAGGGTGCGTTTTGTTTAGAATGTGTAGGTTCGGGTATAAACTTGTTTGTAATTGTCTTAAAATAACAGATTCCTATCTGTTGAGAGAACTGTGTGGTGGTGGTGGTGATAAGAACATTTATTGGATATATAAGGGCCAGGAGGTATGTTTGGATCAGCCCATAAGAGACCGGTCCTTACAAGCACTAGGTGGAGGTCCCTAGTTTGGGACCCAAGTGGCGGTTACCGCCGCCCGGGCGCGCCCGACTAAAACACGTCGTGGCAGCCGAACAGAATCGCCTCCCAATCCTCCCGGGTTGGGTTGGGAATGGGGGGATGAGCCGGGGTGGAGGGGCAGGCCTACACCATGTGATAGATGTAAGAAGATACCGCTCCACAGTGTGGGCAGCTGCCACTAAAGGAGGGGTCAAAATGTTTTAGTGCTGCCGGGCACAGCAAAGTATTGGTGAAAAGGTGGAGAAGGAGCCACCCATCCGCCTTTTTGAGGCCTTTACATGGGCTGGGGTAAAGGCGATTACAATTTTGATAGTACATCGTGATATCTTTGAAGGTGTAGAGCGGTGGGGGATATCGCATTCTTCTGCCTCTATAGTTTTCTAGTATGGCCGAGTAATCGTTGGGTGCTGGCGAAAGTTCCGTGGTCTTGTCGGATGCTCGGAATGTAGTGTATGCTCGAGCTATCCTGTCGGCCTCTTGGTTCCCTGCCACCCCCATGTGCCTCGGTACCCACATAATTTTGTGTCTGGTCTTGTTGTTTTCTTCTTCGTGGTTTTTAATTTTGTCGCTCACTTCGAGGAGGGCGAGCTCCACCACTGGAGCGGGCGGCGATAGTGTTGACCTAGGGGAGCAGGTGGGATCACATGGCTCCGCTTATTGCTGCTGAAGTGGGCACTGAATTGAATTTGTGCGTTTTACAAGCTGAAAGTCACAATTTTCTCTACAGTTTTGCTTTTTCACGTGTACCAGCATCACACACTCGCATCTCATCTTGCGTCATCGATGTTGTTGCTTTACTTTATTTAAGCTGTTGACATGATCCGTTACTGGTCTGTATACGCGACGGAATCCGGTGCATGTTCGGATTCCTATCTGAAAACTTTGCTGAAGCAAGCTTCGTTAAACAATTTGTCAATGTGTAAAGAAGTGAGTGGTCATTCTTATGTGTGGAACATGCGTTTCATAAAGCAAGCTTTCATCTATATGGAGTTGGAGAGTTCCGTGAGTGGTGGCCAAAGGACTGGCGCTAATTAAAGTTTATGTTCTTGCGCTTATCACTTGTGAAGTTAACGAAGCCTGAAAGCTAACGGGATAGAATATATGCTGGCTTCTTCGCAGAGCAACACCAACCACAGTGAGACATGTTTCCTGGAAATCCGAAAAAACTGAGGCTAACAGTGTATGTCTGATGGTGTATATGCACAAACAGGGTACAGATTTTCAGAGAGGAAGCGTCCCCTTCAAAATACTTAATGATTTAATTGGCTGAAAGATAACTCGTTACCTTTGCTTCTTGCTGTTATAAATGGATGTTTTGTTGTTTCAGACAAGGAGGCAAATCTATCGTAAGGTGCCGATGCTGTCATCGCTGTTTTTGACAAACGCGACGACGTCAAAGAAAAAAAAGCAGCGCTGTGTGTTCTGTCTTCCTTGCTTGTCCCGTTTTTCACGCTGTAACTATAAAAGATTGTCACCAACTCGCCTAACAACATGCTTTACCTACCCGGAGCAAGGAACGTTCATCCAAAAGGGGGGAGGTGTCAAATGTCTTCTCAATGAAGGCACTGACGCCCGAAGCTAAACGTTTCTGCTGCCACGCGCACTGGTGGGCGTTGTTACTCGCCTTAGGCAACTTCAACAGTAATTTCAAATGACCGAGAGAACAAATAACCATGCATACCTCGATCTGCTCGCATCAGAGTGAACAAAATTATGCAGAAAAACAAACACCCACCCGAACCTCGAGTGGCAGTGATCGCGGTCAGTGTGCAAGAAGGAACACACATCTTAAGAATTGCTTTAAAAGATTTCTTCGCGTCATTCCCACAGTAAAACTTGGCTATTCAGGAATCAGCCGAATGGCGCCGCTTCGGCCGGCATTGTGCGAAGTTTCCAACATCTGTCACTAACTATGCTCTAGTCATCTCAAGAGAAATATGATTACCGAGCAAAGCAGCGACGTAGCGGCCCAGCGCGAACTGTTCTGAAAATGATTACCACAATTTATGACCGCTTATTTCTGACTAAATCTGTCACATGTTCACTTTCTTTAACAACAGCGACAACAACGCTGCAAGTGTGCGGCGTCGTAGCAGCAGTTCAAAATCGTCTTGTTACGAGTCGACAGCACACGGACTCTGTAAAATGCCTTCTTTCTGAATAGAGTTTCCTAATACCTCAAATAGGCTTCAACAGGCCTTGGCCTAAGTGTATATAAAATAAATATATTAACTACCGGCCTCGGCGGCAGCTTTTCTATGGAGGCGAAAAGCAAGGCGTCCGTGTGCTGTGCGATGTCAGTGCACGTTAAAGAACCCCAGGTGGTCGAAATTTCCGGAGTCCTCCACTACAGCGTCTCTCATAGCCTGAGTTGCTTTGGGACGTTAAACCTAACCAACCAACCAACCAACCAACCAACCGACCGACCGACCGACCGACCGACCGACCGACCGACCGACCGACCGACCGACCGACCGACCGACCGACCGACCGACCGACCGACCGACCGACCGACCGACCGACCGACCGACCGACCGACCGACCGACCGACCGACCGACCGACCGACCGACCGACCGACCGACCGACCGACCGACCGACCGACCGACCGACCGACCGACCGACCGACCGACCGACCGACCGACCGACCGACCGACCGACCGACCGACCGACCGACCGACCGACCGACCGACCGACCGACCGACCGACCGACCGACCGACCGACCGACCGACCGACCGACCGACCGACCGACCGACCGACCGACCGACCGACCGACCGACCGACCGACCGACCGACCGACCGACCGACCGACCGACCGACCGACCGACCGACCGACCGACCGACCGACCGACCGACCGACCGACCGACCGACCGACCGACCGACCGACCGACCGACCGACCGACCGACCGACCGACCGACCGACCGACCGACCGACCGACCGACCGACCGACCGACCGACCGACCGACCGACCGACCGACCGACCGACCGACCGACCGACCGACCGACCGACCGACCGACCGACCGACCGACCGACCGACCGACCGACCGACCGACCAAATATAATAACGCGTAGCTAAACTGTCTAGCAAAGCGTCACACAGCAGCAGTTCAACGCAAGTTCATTCATTCATTCATAAATATTTATTCCTGAGGATAACCTGAGGCCTAGAGGGGAAGGGGGTGGGTTAAATGAAGTTGAGGGCGCCAGACTTCGACATGAAGTCTAGCAGGGCACTAAGCTTGCGCTTGGCGTCGGTATTGAGGGCTGTCCAGTCTTCGTAAGTCCGAATGCACATACCAGCATCTTCAACGCGCGTTATACCACTTATGCGTCACGCGGCGCTGCTAAGAGGTGGCGCCATGGTATCTCCTCGCGCCCCGTGACGACCTATCCTGCCATTCATGTAATTTAGACAGGCTGTTTGAGGGTGTGAGTATCGTTAGCGACCGTCCGGTTACAGTGCCTAGAATATACTGTCCGGTTCTATAGCCCTCCGGAATGGCTACTTTCTTGGCCTCTGCTACCTTGCAGGGTCGCATAAACGCATTGGTCACTTCGCGTAGAGACGAATCGGAGAAGCAGCCCTGGGTTGTGCGATCTCAGCGCACGTTTAAAGGCCCAGGTGGCCAAATTACTCCTTAGCCTTCCGCTACGGGACGTTTTTTTCTCCACTTCCACTCCCAACTTCCTTCTCTCGTTTGACAGATACTGCTTCTTTCCTTTCTTTCTTTCCACTTTCCCCCCACCTTCCTCCCTTTCCTTACGGCGCGGTTCAGGTGTCCACAAAGTGTGACAGATACTGCGCCTTTCCCTTCCCTACTCTTAGATGGTCTCGAGTCCGTGGATCTCGGCGACCTTATTAGCCCACTCAGTGGCCCGAATTTGAATTAACGAATGTGAGCTGGCCAGTATAGCCTCCCACCGCTCTAGATAGAGAAAGGACTGGTAGTTGGTTAGTTTGTGAGGTTTAACGTCCCAAACGACTCATGCTATGAGAGATGCCGTAATGGAGGACGCCGGAAATTTCGACCACCTGGGGTTCTTTAACGTGCATTCACATCGCACAGCACACGGGCGCCTTGCTTTTCGCCTCCATCGAAAAGCGGCCGCCGAGGCCGGGATTCGATCCCGCATCCTTGGGAACAGCAGTCGAGCGCCGTAACCACTGCACCACCCCGGCGGGGTCAGAACTGGCAGTAGGTCCGCTGATGGCGGCGCTTTATTGCAGCTCCAAAATAAGTGATCATATCAAGCTATCTCGCTGCATTCTTTACAATTTGAATTGCATTATGTTGGGTATTTATGTGCTAATTAGACGGGCCAACGAAAAATATGAAAACATGACCATGACTTGGTGAATGAGTGTGCAATTCCATGGCGTCGACTCAAAAGTATAAGGCTCCTTCCTTTCCCCAAAACCTGTTGTTGTTGTTGTTGTGGCTGTAGGAAGAAAGAAAAGAAAATGCACGGGCCTGCTACTGGCTCTGTAGCTGAGCCACCTTCGCTGCCTCGTGCAGACAAAAGAAAATAGAGAAGAAAGAAAAAGCAGAGGGAGAGAAAGACGCGCACTGCAACAACAGCCGTCATCCACCACTGAAATGGTGGCGGGTGCAATGACGGCCTACAACAAATACATTCTGTGGTAGGCTTGCCCCCGCCGCAAGAGGCGGTGACCTACCTGTCCCAGCCCCATCTGGGGAGTACTCGTTTTTCACACGAACGCCTCTTCGTTGCACCTCCATCGAAACGCAGCCGCCGGCAGCCGCGATTGAACACGGGTACTCCGGCGCAGTAGTCGGGGTAAGGCACCTGACTACTGTGCCGGAGTTCCCGGGTTGGATCCTTACCGCCGGCGGCTGCGTTTCGATGGAGGCTAAACGGAGAGGCGTCCGTGTGCTGTGCGATGTCAGTGCATGTTAAGCCCCCGCTACAACCAGGGGTGACATACCTGTCCCAGCCCCACCAGGGCCAGGATCAGCCACCCTTTACCACCTCGCCCCGACGCTGTGCGATGTCAAGCACGTCAACCCGACCTCGGCGGCTGCGTTTTGGTGGAGGCGAAACGAAGAGGCGTCGTGTGCTGTGCTATGTCAGTGCACGTTAAAAAGATTCAAGGTGGTCGAAATTACTCCGAAGCCCGCGCCACTACAGTTCTTGTCAACGGTCCTCTCTCTCTTTCCACTTTCACTCCCATCCCCCCCCCCTCCTCTGCGGTATGTTGCCCCGCCGGGGTGGTGCAGCGGTAAGACGCCCGACTACTGTGCCGGAGTACCCAGGTTCGAACCCGACCTCGGCGGCTGCGTTTCGGTGGAGGCGAAACGAAGAGGCGTCCGTGTGTTGTGCGATGTCAGCGCACGTTAAAAAGATTCAAGGTGGTCGAAATTACTCCGTAGCCCTCCACTACGGCTCCTCTTTCTCTCTTTCCCCTTTCCCTCCCATCTTCCTCCTTTCCCCTATGGCTCGGTTGCGGTGTCCACAGAAAACAAGTGAGACAGTTATCGCGCTTTCCCTCAGTGGCCTAAAAAGAGCAATGTAAGATGACTGACAACCTATGCCAGCACTGAAGACTGTCTACCATCCGTTACTCCTCTCTGTGGTCATGATTATTAATAAAAAAATAATTCGTTCACAGGAAAGGAAATGCACAATATCTAATAATGCAAACACGGGGGCCAGTTGGTTGATCATTCTGTGGAATACTGCGCTACTTGATATACAGAGACAAATGGACGACGACACACGAATGCGCTTCATTCGTGTGTTGTCGTCCATTTGTCTCTGTATATCAAGTAGCGCAGTATTCCACAGCACAATATCTGTCACAATTGTTTCTGTGAACTTAATTGCGCTTTGAGGGAAGGGAGGAAGGTGGGAGTGAAAGCGAAAAGAGAGAAGGGGGAGCCGTAGTAGTGAGCTACGAGGTATTTTTGACCCCCTCTTAGCTAACAAAATGACTTTTACTCAGTGGGAGGAGGGTGGCTGCTCCTGGCCCTAGGGGGCTGGGAATGGTAGGCCCTGCCGTTTGTGGCGGGGGCTCGCCTGCCACCGGCGGTTGTGCCAGTTGCAGGCCGTCATTGCACCTGACACCGCTTTGGTGGTGGACGACGGCCGTTTTGACGCGCGTCTTTCTCTCCCCCTCTTCTTTTCCTTTCTTTTATATTTTCTTCTCTGTCCGCAAGAGGCAATCAGGCAGCGGATGTGGCTCAGCTACAGAGCCAGTAGCAGGGCCGTGCATCTTCATTTTTAATCTGCGGTATGGTTCAGGTGTCCACGGTACTACAAGTATGACAGATACTGCGCCTTTCCTTTCCTTTGAACCAATTTTAATAACAAAATTATTAAAAACGCGGATTGAAAAGCGGATATTGAACAGGCTATCGCTGCAACACACAGTTTTTGCTAGGCTGTTCCTGGCGGGCAGGAGGGTGGCTGATCCCAGCCCTAGGGGGATGGGAATGGTAGGCCCCCCCCGTTTGTGGCGGGGTTTCGCCTGTTGTTGTTGTTGTTGTGGCTGTAGGAAGAAGGAAAAGAAAATGCACGGGCCTGCTACTGGCTCTGTAGCTGAGCCACCTCCGCTGCCTCATGCAGACAGAAGAGAAAATAGAGAAGAAAGAAAAGGAAGAGGGAAAGAAAGACGCGCGCCGCAACAACAGCCGTCGTCCACCACCAGCGGTGGCGTGTGCAATGACGGCTTACAACAGATAAAAATTCGGTGCCAGGCTAGTCCTCGCCGCAAGCGGCGGTGACCCACCTGTAGCAGCCCTATCAGGGTTTCGCCTACCACCGGCGGTTGTACCTGTTGCAGGCCGTCATTGCATCCGACATCGCTTCGGTGGCGGTTGGTTGGTTGGTTCACAGGAAGGGAAAGGCGCAGTATCTGTCACATTTTGTGGACACCTTAACCGCGCCGTAAGGGAAGGGAGGAGGGTGGGAGTGAAAGTGGAAAGAGAGAAAGGGGAGCCGTAGTGGAGGGCTACGGAGTAATTTCGACCACCTGGGGATCTTTAACGTGCGCTGACATCGCACAGCACACGGACGCGCCTCTTCGTTTCGCCTCCATCGAAACGCAGCCGCCGCGGTCGGGTTCGAACCCGGGAACTCCGGCACAGTAGTTGGGCGTCTTACCACTGCGCCACCCCGGACGTCGGCCGTTTTGACGCCCGTCTTTCTCTCCCCCTTTTCTCAGTTTCCTTTCTTTTCTATTTTCTCCTCTGTCCGCAAGAGGCAGCGGATGTGGCTCAGCTACAGAGGCAGTAGCAGGCACGTGCATTTTCCTTTCCTTTTTCCGTGCATTTTCTTTTCCTTTTTCTGGGTGCTCTTCCCTTATGGGGCTGGGACGGATGGGTCACCGCCGCTTGCGGCGGGGGCTGGCGTGGTGGTTGTTATTTATGTATATACAAGAGGAAAGAAAAGATATTTGCCAGCCCCGGTATCTGCTATCTTATATCTGAAGCACCTGAACTGGGGCGGCGGAAATAAAGGGATAGCGAGGAAAAGGCAGAGGAAATCAAAGAGGTGAGCGAAAGGGAGAAAGAAAAGGGAAGGTAAAATTAAAAGAAATATATACACTATGGTGCAGTATACAGTAGTTTGCTTGTGGCCCACCCGCACCCGCAAATGTCTTAGGTCACTGAGCACTCTGCACATTGGGCGGGCCTCCGCAATAGCTCTGCGTCCAGGCAACTGTTCACTACGCACACGCACTTGCACACTGTACAAAACACTGACGGCCTTCGTGATCGATCGGCCGTTATTGTCCGAAATAGATTTTTTAAATTTTGTTTATATGAAGGGAAAAGCGCGGTAACTGTCTCACTTGTTTTCTGTGGACACCTCAAACGCGCCGTAAGGGACGGGAGGAAGGTGGAAGTGAAAGTGGAAAGAGGAGCCGTAGTGGAGGGCTATGGAGTAATTTCGACCACCTGGGGATCTTTAACGTGCGCTGACATCGCACAGCACACGGACGCCTCTTCGCTTCGCCTCCATCGAAACGCAGCCGCCGAGGTCGGGTTCGAACCCGGGTGCTCCGGCACTGTCCAATAGCACACGCGGAGCGTTCAGTCACAGCACGCACTATCTGGCGAAGTGAAATAGGCGGATTATCAAGCCCGCCTGTTCGATATATCCACATAGGCTCACGTGTGTTCGCTCGCGGACGCACGCACTGCCCTGTGGCCACAGGAGCACAGCTACGCTGTCCGGGATTACCCCCTGCGCTCTGTAAGCCGCCAGCAACTCACGTCGGGGTTCGGCTAGTGCGGCGCAGTGGAGTAGAAGATGTTCGAGAGTTTCTACCGCGCCCCAGTCGTCACACACGTCACTGGTGGCAAGTCATTGGCGCATCCATCGTTCCCCAGGCCACACACATCCAATGCGTGCGCGGAGGATCATTGCGCGGTGCAGCCGAGTAACCGAGCGGCCGCTGACACTGTGTATGCGCTCACCTCTTGCGATGCGTGGGTCGGGGTGCTGCGTCCGGAGGCGGTCGTCGATTACCGCACGCACGTCCTCCAAAACGAGTTGCTCGTCGCTAGGAGGGAGTTCATGTGCTGTGGTCGCGAGCTAGTCGGCAAGGAACCAGCACCCCGACCCACGCATCACAAGAGGTAAGCGCATTCACATTGTCAGCGGCCGCTCGCTCACTCGGCCTGCCACCGAATTTTTTTATCTGTTGTAGGCCGTCATTGCACCCGCCACCACTTCGGTGGTGGACGATGGCTGTTTTTGCGGCGCGCGTATTTCTTTTCTTCTTCCTTTTATTTCTTCTCTGTTTTCTCTTCTATCTGCACGAGGCAGCGGAGGTGGCTCAGCTACATAGCCAGTAGCAGGCCCGTGCATTTTCTTTTCCTTCTTCCTGCAGCCACAACAACCACACCTTTTTCCTAAGCCACAGCAACAACGCAGCTTTCGCTCTATCACTAGGTTCAAGTCACACTTAAACCCCCACAACTTGTTTTCCACTGGACGCTCCGAGATCGAACCCTATCGCCCGAACAACCGTTCCCTTCTAGCAACTGACCCTAACATAAAAAAAAAATATTGGGCAACTATGGCTCCCTCACCTGATTTACCTGATTTATTTATAGGAAGGGAAAGACGCGGTAACTGTCTCACTTGTTTTCTGTGGACACCGCAACCGCGCCGTAAGGTAAGGGAGGAGGGTGGGAGTGAAAGTGGAAAGAGAGAAAAGAGGAGCCGTAGTGAAGGGCTACGGAGTAATTTCGACCACCTGGGGATCTTTAACGTGCGCTGACATCGCACAGCACACGGACGCCTCAGTGGCCTAAAAAGAGCAATGTAAGATGACTGACAACCTATGCCAGCACTGAAGACTGTCTACCATCCGTTACTCCTGTCCATGGTCATGATTATTAATAATAAAATAATTCGTTCACAGGAAAGGAAATGCACAATATGTCACAATTGTTTCTGTGGACAACTTAACCGCTCTTTGAGGGAAGGGAGGAAGGTGGGAGTAAAAACGAAAAGGGAGAAGGGGGAGCCATAGTAGTGGGCTACGAGGTATTTTTGACCCCCTCTTAGCTAACAAAATGACTTTTACTAAGTGGGAGGAGGGTGGCTGCTCCTGGCCCTAGGGGGCTGGGAATGGTTGGTTGGTTGGTTTGCGGGGTTTAACGTCCCAAAGCAACTCCGGCTATGAGAGACGCCGTAGTGGAGGACTCCGGAAATTTCGACCACCTGGGGTTCTTTAACGTGCACTGACATCGCACAGCACACAGGCGCCTTGCTTTTCGCCCCCATCGAAAAGCGGCCGCCGAGGCCGGGATTCGATCCCGCATCTTTGGGAATAGTAGTCGAGCGCCGTAACCACTGCGCCACCCCGGCGGGGTGGGCTGGGAATGGTAGGCCCTGCCGTTTGTGGCGGGGGCTCGCCTGCCACCGGCGGTTGTACCTGTTGCAGGCCGTCATTGCAACTGGCACCGCTGCGGTGGTGGACGACGGCCGTTTTGACGCGAGTTTCTCTCCCCATCTTCTTCTTTTCCTTTCTTTTCTATTTTCTCCTCTGTCCGCAAGAGGCAATCAGGCAGCGGATGTGGCTCAGCTACAGAGCCAGTAGCAGGGCCGTTGGTTGGTTGGTTCATAGGAAGGGAAAGGCGCAGTATCTGTCACACTTGCTCTGTGGACACCTGAACCGCGCCGTAAGGGAAGGGATGAAGGTGGGAGTAAAAGTGGATAGAGAGAAAGGGGGGCCGTAGTGGAGGGCTACGGAGTAATTTCGACCACCTGGGGATCTTTAACGTGCGCTGACATCGCACAGCACACGGACGCCACTTCGTTTCGCCTCCATCGAAACGCAGCCGCCGAGTAGCAGGGCCGTGCATTTTCATTTTTCTTCCTACAGTCGCAACGACATTTAACTCAGCAGGGCCGTGCATTTTCATTTTTCTTCCTACAGTCGCAACGACATTTAACTCTACTCCACCAGTGGTGGAAAGGTTAAACATACCCAGGAGGTCGAAATTACTACGCAGCCCTGCATTAGGCACCTCTTTCTTTAAGCTTTCACTCCCATCTTCCTCCCTTCGTTTGCGAAACGAAGAGGCGTCCGTGTGCTGTGTGATGTCAGCGCACGTTAAAGATCCCCAGGTGGTCGAAATTACTCCGTAGCCCTTCACTACGGCTCCTCCCTCTCGATCTTTTACGGCGCGGTTGCGGTGTCCAAAGAAAACAAGTGAGACAGTTACCGCGCTTTTCCCTTCGTATAAATCAATCAGTTTTTTTTTTTAAATCAATCAGGCAACGGATGTGGCTCAGCTACAGAGCCAGTAACAGGGCCGTGCATTTTCATTTCGTTCTTCCTACACTCGAAACAACATTTAACTCTACTCCACCAGTGGTGACCTCCTGGGTATGTTCACATACCCAGGAGGTCGAAATTATTCCGCAACCCTCCATTACGGCACCTCTTTCTTTACGCTTTCACTCCCACCTTCCTCCCTTCGTTTGCGGCACTGCTCAGGTCTCCACGAAGAAACTGTGACAGATAGTGCGCTTTTTTTCCCTATTGGTTGGTTGGTTGGTTCACAGGAAGGGAAAGGCGCAGTATCTGTCACACTTGCTCTGTGGACACCTGAACCGCGCCGTAAGGCAAGGGAGGAAAGTGGGAGTGAAAGGGGAAAGAGAGAAAGGGGAGCCGTAGTGGAGGGCTACGGAGTAATTTCGACCACCTGGGGATCTTTAACGTGCGCTGACATCGCACAGCACACGGACGCCACTTCGTTTCGCCTCCATCGAAACGCAGCCGCCGAGGTCGGGTTCGAGCCCGTGAACTCCGGCACAGTAGTCGGGCGTCTTACCACTGCGCCACCCCGGCGGGGCATGCGCCAATTTACAATTTACAAAAAGACGATATGTTTAACACTGACCCCCGGCCGCTACGTTTCGATGGGGGTGAAACGGAGAGGGGTCCGTGTTTGTGCGATGTGAGTGCACGTTAAAGATCTAGATGATCGACATTACTCCGTAGCCCTCCACTACTGCTCTTCTTTCTCCCTTTCCTATTTCACTTCATCCTTCCACTCTTCTCTTACGGTGCGGTTCGTGTCAACAGAAAAACGTGTGACAGGTGTCGTGCTTTTCGTTTCCTGTAAACTAATTTAAATTCAACACTTTGCCAACTATGTCAGTCTCTTAATGCCAAACATTCGTGTAATGAACAGGTGGTGTTGAAGGCGTTTTTTCGTGTACCCTAATAGCGAAGCCTAAACGTCGTCCCGGCAAACATTCTTCTATTATTAGGCGCATATTCTCAACACCAGACGTGTATGATCGGCAGCTCGTCTTGATGAGTAACGACTTTATCACATAGGGAAAAGGGAAAGTGGGGGAAGGAGAGAGGTTCTACGCTGGATTGGCCTCCGCTACCTTCTGAGCCCAATCCATGAACTGGTCCTGAATATCAGGTGCTTGGAAGCCTCCCACTGCTCCGTTGTATTATATTAAGGGATTTGGGGAGGGGGGGGGGGAGATGCCAGCACAGCCCTACATAATATGGTCGGGGTATGGCTCTGGATGGGCAGAAATAACAGGCTGATGGGGGATAGATAGCTGTGTGAATGAGGTGGCGGAAGGCAGGAGTGAGAAATGTGCTAGTCTGACGCTGGCGCCAGAGAATCTTGCGATTACTAGAGGTTTTGCAGTGCGAAGCAGGGTACACAAGGCGACAGAGGAGGTAATGGTGACATATGTCATGAAAGAAGAAGAGGCGGTCCTACGCAGTACGCGGAGCCACGTGGCCGAAGGTACCTCTTCACAAGACCAGCCGCGATGGTGCAGTGATTACAGCGCTCGATATCTGTGCCAAAGGATGTGGGATCGGATCCCGGTCGCGGCGGCAGCTTTTCGATGCAGGCGAAAAGCAAGCCGCCAGTATGCTTTGCGATAACAGCGCATCTTAAAAACGTCAGGTAGTCGAAATTTTCGGAACCATACACTACGGCGTCTTCCGTAGAATGAGTCGGTTTGGGAAGTTAAAACCCCACCAACCACATCTTGAAAATCTTGAAATATTGAAAATCAATATGCAGAAGACTAAGGCAATGTTCAACAGCCTCGGGAAGGAACAGCTGTTTACATTAGGTAGCGAAGTACTGGAAGTAGTAGGCGAATATGTCTACTTAGGACACGTAGTAACCGCAGATCCAGACAATGAAAAGGAAATAAGATTGGGATGGAGTACATTTGGCAATCACTCGCAGATTATGACTAGCAGCTTACCGGTATCGCTCAAGAGGAAAGTATACAACAGTTGCATCTTGCCTGTACTCACCTATGGGGCTGAAACATGGAGGCTAACCAAGAGAGTTCTACTTAAGTTGAGGACAACCCAGAGGGCTATGGAACGAAAAATGGTAGGGGTAGCATTCAGAGATAGGAAGCGTGCAGAGTGGGTCAGAGAAATAACTCAAGTTACCGACATTCTAGTGGAAATTAAGAAGGAGAAATGGACAGGACATGTAGTGCGAAGAGAGGATAACCGATGGTCGCTTAGGGTAACAAACTGGATTCCAAGGGAAGGAAAGCGTAGCAGGGGGCGGCAGAAAGTTAGGTGGGCGGATGAGGTTAGGTTGCAGGGGTCAAGTGGATGCAGCTAGCACAGAACCGGGTTAAGTGGAGAAATATGGGAGAGGCCTTCGCCCTGCAGTGGGTATAGTCAGGCTGATGATGATAATGATGATGATGATGATGATGATGATGATGATGATGACGACGACGACGACGACGATGATGATGATGATGATGCACCACATCTTTACTCAAAGGAGCTGCTAAATAATTTTCTAAATTTAATCGCTTCTGTCAGTTAAGAAAGGGCTCATATTTGATGCAAGGAAGCCATAAAACTTATGGAGTGTTCTGAAATTCGCCTCATAATAATCTTGAAGGAGTGGCTTGCTCACCCACGAGCCAGTTACATCAGCTTCACAATAGACTAGCTCGGAGTGTAGGGAAGCCAATAAACGTACACCAAATGAGCCCTTCTGGCATGGTTGACGCTGTCCTAGCTGGCTTTTAACTGGGCTCATTCATAAAGTGTGTTGAAGTTCATCGCTCTTTCCTGGCTTAGATGGCCGTTACCACTATAATAAGTACATTGTTTAAATGTTTTGTACCCTCCGTTAAGCAAGCGTTTCCTGATAGCAGAACTTGAACCAGCCCTGAACGATGCGCTGCTGCTGCTGCTGCTGCTCATCTATGTAGGGCTCTGTGCCAGCAGCGAAGCGCGTCGTCGCCCTGGAGAGACGCTTAGATGTTTTGTTTACAACACCCAAACCTGTTCAAGTTGTATTCTGTGAATGCTATGTTCTACTACGGATATTTTGCTCACTTGTAGCATACCAACGAAAATGTTTTCATACAATAGTGCTCAATCAAGTGGAATATTTCAATTACCCTGAAATGAGGATCTGAAGCAAGTTTGTTGAAACTTATTGAGCTAAGCATCTCAGTACCACGAGTTGTCACCTCCTTATAACTAGTTGCATACGATGTTTAAATTTACTCTCATAACGGTCAGTTGTATATCCGCACCGTCAGCATTATTCTACCTGCAAGATTCGGTGCTTGTTGGTCCGATTCATTATATGCGCTTGTTTCTTTCTCACAGTTTAGTTTCTTGCGTATATTTTATTGGCCAAGAAAATGCGGTAAAAGCACATTTCTCTACGCAACCTCTTATGAGAGCCCGCAAATATTTGAAGGAAGTCTCCAGTGAGTTTACATGTGGGTGTTTCTCTCCATACACAATATTTGTATAAAAAAAACTACATTCCCCGCGCACACCTGTAACTGTTCCACTTCTGTAACTGTAACTGTTCCATCAGACTTTAATGAGCTCAAATGGTGCATGTCTAAAATTGATGTGGTGCCCATTGTAGAAATGCGCACGCTATATTTAAAAAACGAAGTTCGTCGAAATAAACCTCGTAAAACAGGCAATTGCATGGCTTGTACGTGAGGTCACTTCCGTCTTCGCCCAACGCGAGCGGTCATGCTGGTGAACCAGTGCCGAATCATTCGTCCTATCGTCTGTGCTTCGCGCTGGTAGCACCGTCACGCCGGACCACTGTACAGGTGCTTTGGGCGATACTTTATTGTTCTTTTGGGCGCAATTTCTCCTCTCAGAGGAATGAGCCGTTGTGTGCAAGTTGTGTACCCTGAACTAGTTGGATCGGCGCTCGTATACGCTATGAAGAAAAATTGCAAATATGTGGCGATCGGTGCTTTCCATACACTTTACGACCAGTAATCGACACGACGGCTGACGCTGATGTGCTGCCTAAAGTGGCCCACGGGGATGTCGTCAACTATTTAGTATATTACTCCAGATTTGTGACTTTGGAAGAAATGAAGATGATTCAAATCATTAGAGGTGCCCAACTATTTCACGGTGGGTGGGTGAGAAGCCTGACTGTGATTCGACTACGAGATGAAAAGTATTTCTGCTCGGAGATTAAGCTTTCAAATGAAATTACACGAAATGGTTTACGCGAATGAATCGCCATGACTTGGAGAAAAAGAAAAGTTGTCGCTGTGACGGCAGCGCTTACTTTTACGAGAAAGTATCGGACGTCTGTGAACAAAAATTTACGGGCCACGTTAT
>NC_139346.1:157482744-157707744 GCF_055883805.1 Amblyomma maculatum
ACGACTTTTTGGCTATGGGTAGACTGTTGCGATGCTGAATGGACACCCTCAACTTCAGGTGTCGCACACTTCGACCGTGTAAGGCTTCCGACTAAAATCGCAGTAGATCTCACCGTTTCCGTAGATGGAAGCATGCGATTAATTAGAGAAAAAGCGCACCTCACTCAAGCGCGTCTCATCTCTGCTTTGGCACGTCGTTCTATGCGTTTGAGGGATCCACCGATGCGCTGTTGCTAAGGCAACTATGGACTGAGACGCAAGGTCCAAAGCTTTTGCTCAATTCTGATTCCGTTATGAGTGCCTTCGCACAAACAACGTGCAACATTTAAAAAAGTAGTGGTTCGTCTATTCACCAGCACTAATCGAAATTGTTATGCAGATCTGCATTTTAGCTCTGTCCTATCCTCACTTCACCTTACATGAGCATGAGAAAAAATAAATTGGGCACTGTAATAACGCACACATTATAGTAAATAACGGGGCTTCTCAGCATACGCTGACCTTTCATTCAGTGTTCCGTCTTTTTGTATGTGGTGTTTTTCAATAATAATTACGAATTGACCATAATTCTACTCTATTCAAGGCGTCAAAAATGTGGCCGCCTGATGACCACGTGTCCTGTGCCGAAGGCTATGAAATCTCTGTGTTTGATATTCTGAGCTATCAACGATAGGCACAAGTCAACTGTGTATGTACCAAAACATCTAGTCGTTAATGCAACAGACCCTCTAACCTTGTTTTTGGCGCATGATACTCAGTGTTGCTTCTGCGCCATAAAACTTCATGCAACTAACTGAATTCGTCATTGTCAAACTCAGTCTCGTGGAAAGCCTGGAAAACCATTGTGAAACTAAAGACAGCCACACTGTGCTGCGCAGGTGCGGTACAACAATCCCCATTGTTGTTTCCCCACTTTAGCGGCCTTGCGTTACTGAGGTTCGTCGGTTATGTAACGTCTTACCGACCACCTCAATAGCTGCGTCAGCAGGTTTTTTTTTTTCTTTTTTTAGAAGCTTATGTGAGTCATCTTGGGCAACCTGAGCGCCGTATCCGAGGGAGCCTTAGCGAGAGAGGCGTGGCGTTCTCGACGTGTCAGTTATTTCTTTATGACACTGCTCTTTATAACATATGAACTTCAACGGTTTTTCATGTGCACTTAGTGTACACTGTGAACCTCGTCTTTTCGGTTTAGAACACCGTCAAATTCGCACACTTCCCCTTTTACGCGGCGCCATCTTAAACAGCTGTCTTAAGACCTGCCCTTCGATACTACACTCCCACCACTCTTCCGATCAAACAGTGCGTGAATCAATTCGTTGCTGAAGCATCGTTGCTCTCGTGTTGCAGATTTTCCGCTGCGCCGAGAGGGAAGGCGACAAACTGTGAAGCCTCGTTGCAAGATGTAACAATAAAAGCAAAGTTCAATGACTGTCTAGATTGCCCTCTCCAGAGTTTCAAATAAGATTGTTGACTTTTGCTCTTAAAGTCTGCTTCACGTCTCTCCTTTTTATCTCCACATTTACCAGGAAACGAAACACACATCGACTGGCTCTGAGACACGATGCTGCAAAGGCTAAAAAAAGAAAAAAAAAAACCGGCCTTCAATAGAGTGTGACAGGAAGACCCAGTAAGAGTGAGGCTCTTGTTTTTATGGATATATGATAAAGGTGGCCGCGACGCCAACGTCGGGTGCGCGCGATAGAAAAAGATTCGCTGTCCCAATTACAATAACGCTCACAAGGCAGAAAAATAGAGCATGTTTAATTTTTTTGCGAAACCTCTTGCGGCACATAAACCTAAAAAAGAAGAAAACCTTATTGATATACTTATTTCCTTGAAGCCGTCATCCTTAGGCAGTCATTTCTAAATTCGGCGGAACATGCTGGCGTATCGCGCTGTTTTTCATAGTCCAAAGTTGTCAAAAACATTTTCCTCGTAAAAAAGACGGGAGATTTTCGTGTACGCGAAGTTTCGACATAAATAATTTTGATTAGGTACTCAGTATTCTCACATTTTCAGATTTCTTAGTATTTCGCCAATTGCAGACTGAACTCACCAGTAATCATTGTTCCGGTCTGGAGACGTGGTGACTTATTTTTACATCTGAAAATGCATGTCAACACGTTTAGCAAAAACGCAGAGGAAAGAGCAGTAGCGAGCTCGGCGATCATTCTTTTTTTTTTTTTCGCGTACATATTTTTTTCTTTACTGAATTATGGCATACTTTGCGAATTGCGATAAGTATGTTCTAGGTTTAACATAAAAGTAAAAACTAACGCACAGAGGTATTTATATATCACGAAAAAATGGTCTGAGGCAATATCATTCGCTCACTCCTCTCCCCCTGTAGAAACACATTGCATTACACGTTCAGTGATTCTTGAAGAAAACGAAGTGATTATGTCTCAAAAAGATAATTTGAGGATTTGGAGGATCGGCGGAAAAACAGTACGCAAATGAAACCCACTCTCTTCGGTGTGTTTTTTCAGCGGTGCTTTAGCCAACGATCATTACCATCATCTGCTTTGAAAGACTAAACCAGCATTATTCGCAATTAATAGGATCCAGCCAACCAACGGACGCCTGACGGCTATGACGAAAAATCTAGATACTTACGCGAAATGTGCACACTTCGCTTTTTTGGAACAAGCAGCGCATGGGAATGCAGCGGCATAATCTGGTTTCATTGTGCTCTCAGACTGGTCAAACATATATGCTCGAACAATAAATTAACGCATAGTGCTTAGTTCCCGTCGCTGCTGCCAGTTAGTTAGTCTGTTGCTTTTCTTGTTTATAGTTCATCATGCCGTCGTGTTGCAAATGTCGGAAAAATTTTGAGAAACAGGCTTATATCACCATTTGTATTGACTGTGAATTCAGCATTCGTGGCGAGGTATGCACTCTTGTATACGAGTAAAACGACGTTCCCTTGAGAGCGAGAGTCGAACATGCTACCGTGCGGATGCGCGAGTCATGAAGCACTCGCCTAGGTCCAAGGGAGGCGCCTCGAAAGGAGACCAGAAAGCAGACTCGAGTCAAGATGACCGTTCTTATTGTAGGCATGAGCAGGAAGTTATCTCCTTTCTCCCAATGAAAACATCGCTGAATTATCCAGATGCTGTGCCAAGCGTTCTCATCTATAAAACCTCGCTTCGACAAGCAGTATAACGGAATGGAAACTATTTGAAGTTAAATCGACCAACTTTAAAAGGACACAGATTCTGAGCGCATAGCACCGATAAAGAATTATATTGGTTACATAGAGCGACGCAGCAGGAGGGTCCGGGAAGCGGACAGGAAGGAGCACGTTATAATAGTCGATCAAGTGACAGGCAAAATCGGCAAGCAGCATTTGATCTCGGCACCGACTGTCGCCATTCACATCTCAGCAAAGTCAGAAAAATATGATTCCTCGTTTCTTGACTCAGGATCTACAAGACGCTCGACTGAAAAATGGGAAGATTTCAAACGAAAACTAGGATAAACATTTATGGCATAAAAATGAGCAGCCTGGCTAGGCTCTCAAGAACATCGCTGAAGGGCACAAGTGTTTTAGCTAAAGGTGCTGGCGAAGTATGTGTGTGACATGTGAAAGGAAAGGCATTAGAGCGTAGAAAGCACGGCGATCGAGCAGTGCTCATCGAGTGCTGGAGTGACCCTTCGCTCTCGGTATCTAATAATCTGTTATCAAGATGTAAATGCTAGATACTTTTTCTTCAAATGACAAACCTATAAGACCAGTTTCACTAACAAAAACTCGCAAGCGATCTTGAAAGTGTTCTTCGATTTCGTTTAAACGCGCTATCTACATTCAGCAAGGTTAAACCAGGATATTTGTTTAGTAAGTTTGAGAATCGTTTTATTGTGCTGATGCTGACGGAGGTGCTGCAGATATGTTATCGAACTATTTGAACTACCGACTGTGCTAAAACAGATTATGTAATGTTTATGAGATACCCGCAAATTATACTTTGTCGCCACTTGCTACCGGCCTCCAAGTGGGTAACTGGCTGTCTATTTGCGCTTTGTTATAGTTTAACGAGAATAAGTGCGATTTGTGATATCTGAATTTTTAGGTTGTTGGAGCTGTACTGCGTGATGAAAAAAAAAGAATAGTTGAACTCCTGATGCTTTTCAAGGCTGCGTTATTCACGTGCGTCCTCCTGCTCCACCAACAGCACAAACAGTAACCAATTTGTTTGTAATCTTTTACAACCTGTCTCTTGACACGACTTTAGTTCTTAAATATACTTTAAGTGACCATATGGCTGTATCTAGCTGCATAAAAATACGGGGGCAAACTCTCACCCTAGGAGTTCACGGTTTTTTCAAACAGCCTTGCCAATCATGTTGAAAGATTTCCGGTTGGAGTTAGTCTATTTGGAATTAGAAATAGCCTTTCGGCAAAATGTCGTTCAGGCAAGAGCTTAGAACTCCTTTGAGTTCGACGTCCAGTGTAACAATATCTTTTTCCTTTTACACGCTATAAGGGGCGAGAGGTGCCGAAAACATTCCGTTTCACAGGAACTTCTGTAAGATGATTAGAAAGAACGTTTAATTATTTAAAAATATTACGTGCTCGTGGGCAGTATCTGATTTCACTTTATTTAAGAGATTTCGTAATGAATTAACCAAGTAAGGTAGTTTTATTTTTAACCTTTGTGCTGATGCGATGCACAATGTACAAATTTCTTATGAAATAGCTTGAATACACTTATCGGTTGAGGCGAAAAAAAGAAATGAGCTGACCAACATTTGCACGGAGGGCAGAGCCTAATGACGAAGCAGTAGTTAGCATATTAAATGACTCCTACTCAAAGCCTCATATTAAGTCATATGGGACGATAATATTATAGTATTGTTTCCTGAACCAACAGATCAGGATGAAGTGTTTTGTCTTCCTGAGTTTAAATCTCATTTTGAAGTAACATGAAGTACGTCATCAACACTGGCTTGTCTTGGCACATATATTTAAATATTAGCCTCTAGAGCTGTTTTTTTCCCCTTAAATGCAGGTTGGCCTCGTGATAGCAGTGTATAAGAAAAGTGATTGAGTGACCTTTCTAAAAGTAGGCTCGTATCAATTGTACCTGCCTTTTCTAAAGGTCGCAAGATAATTGCTTTACATAGACTGTTGCCCTTTTGCAGCCAGCACAACGTATAACAACCTCGCTGTGTAACTTCAGAAAAAAAAAAAACAGACCATGAGGAATATATCTTAGAGGCGCCTTCATAAAACATATTGTGACTAGCATGTTTGTTGATTTTAGTCAGTCTCTGGGAAATAAGTTAGTCGTGCCATCCTATTGCAGGAACTCAGTCGTTATTGCATAAATGTATACTTGTCCTGGCCCTGTTGGAAATCTGCATCTCGCAGAGATTCCGGCATGTTGATATTATTGAATGTAACTGCCTTGACTAAAAAGTAATTTCGTGAGTTCCTCAGGACACCATTCTAGGGCCCGTATCCTTGAGTGTGTACTAACGATGTTCTACAGATTCGGTCAGATATTAAGTTTATTATATAAGCTTATTATATGAATTTTGTGATTCCATGGCGTTCTGGAATGTTTTGTGAAAATTAGAATTATGCAGTTGCAATAGCGAATTAACAATGAACATAAACAAAACAAAGTCAACATTTTTCGACCAGAAGAACGAGTACCATTAGAGGGCAACACAGTATTTGGTCCGCAGCAGTCGATATGGTAGACATGTGTTAAAGATTTAAGGGAGTCAAGGTATTTTTTAACTTCCACATACAGAAAAATGATGAAATAAACAGAAAATTAAGTTGTATTATGAGAATCTTAGTCACGATTGCTGTCTTCCACCAAAAAGAACAAATTGATGGCCTATAGTTGCCTCTTCGCCTCCTACTTTAATTACAATCATTTAGACAGGAAAAGAATAACAGAGAGAAAACTTATCGATAGTCGAGCGTTAGAGGGAGTCCTGCATACCGAGAGGGAGCCATGGTGATTCAATGACACGTATATTGGCAAATAAAAAAAATTAAATAACAAGGGAGAAATAACAAACTGTCAGTTCCTTTTGGCCTCATTATTTATTTATTTCACTTTTTAATGCAAACAAATACAATTCCTGATGCAGGAACAGAAGCTAAAAGCAGTTAGTGTCTGACGTGGCCTCTGTCCCTATGGAGTTAGAACTGATGCTGCAGCATATATTCAAAAAGCAATCTTTTCCTTAACAAGACCAAGTATATAACCAGGTATTAGGAACACGGAACCCGTAAGGGTACTGAAAGGTCGTGTTTAACGTTTATTTTCTTCTAGCCACTGTATGTTTCCTTGAGTCACGAAGCATATTGATGCTTCTAAATTTATGGAATAAAACAGTGTGGAGTTTGGAAACATTTTGACAGACAGCTCGTACATCAAATATTCTTTTATCGCTTAATATGATAAAAATAAGAAATATTGCTGCGAAGCTTTGTTCTACATGTTCACACTCAATGTCACTAGAATGCGGATTTATCAGTTCTTTTTAAAATAAAAATGAAATGAAAATTTCCTTCAGCTGCAACGGCATAGCACCGGTGATAAATTATGCTCCAATTGCCAACTAAACATTCTATTCAAGCTTTTTATTTTTTTGCGATTGGTAGAATCTTATAATTATCGTGCAGATATGGCTTAGCCGTAGTCGCAAAGCGAGAACGTACGAAACAGTCAGCAGTGCGTACAATCGTCTTTTACAGCTGTAGTTTGTGACACAATCATGCGGTGACGGGGCCGATTCGTTGAGTCAGCGCTGTGACTGTATCTGCCCTGGTGCGAGTATTAAACGCTGAACCGATAATGCTGTTGCTTACAGACCCGTCACTGCATCCCCGGCGGCAGTGTCTGCACACAAGCGCAAATGTCTTCTTCGGAAGCTACTTTATGGTTTCGCCTTTATTTATGCCATAGGCGAATCACTTCACGTATGAGCACCCCTTGCACCCCTTCGAATTCTCATTCGGGTGTAGACGACTTCTAGTGGTGTGACGTCGTCTCTACGTCGAACTCCGGGGCCCACCACCGTCACAACGTTCGAACGAACCTTTTCTCCTAGCAAGTTGCTGTAGTCGTTCGCCTCTACCAACTACCGAGTTATCTGTCTTCTTCTTGTTCTTCTTCTTATTGTTCGGACAGGCACGGTGAAATGGCAAGACTGTGGCCAATGTAGCTCTCGATACAAAAAAATACTATTGACCTTTCTAAATGATTAGAACAAAATGAGTAACGAGCGGGTTATGCACTGAACTTCATTGCAGAACAGTGTCTCTTTCGTTTCTCGTTCTTTTTTTTTTTTTTTTTTTGTCTTCGAGGAGACATTTGTCGAAGATGGAAACAATGGATAGCGCCGCTCTCTCGGAAAGCAGCAGGAGCAGCTGCGAAGATGAAGCGACGCCTTATTCGATGGCGAATAGAGTAAGGTCATAGTTTGTTGACCCTTTCTTATTACTATAATTGATTATGTACCATAACGTTTGGGCGAAGAAGCGCTTGCGACGTCAAAGTGGGTGATTTCTTCAAAAATTGTGTCCTTTGTTCCCTGGCACAGATGGTAGCTAAAATGTCACGATTGGGCCTGAAAAATGAGTATTGTTGCCTTGAGCGTCATGTGCTGTAAACGCGTTCTAGCAGCCGATATAACTAACTGAATATACATACGCAGAAAATTTTGACATTTTCTGGGGAATGGTTTTTGAACTCAATTTTTTTCACGTGCTGCTTAACATCACAACAACAGTTAGTATATTCTCATATTTATCTGGCTTGGTTTCAGTTTTTTGTTGTTAATTTACAAAAACGCGCCGTTTTGGTCTTAGACCGTAGCCTGACTTACTTTTGGTGAGCGCCGGAAAAACTTCAAAGAAATTTCGGTACGCATTACAAGCTTAGATCATTTATATCAATATGGCTCTTAAAGATATATTATTATGTTTCACAGTTTCCAGATGAATATTTAAAAACGCAGCACATAAAGAAATAATTAAACCATTCTTAAAATATTTAAATTTTTCTGCTTTTTTACGTAGGTCGTAATTACGCACTGCGAAGGCGGGACAAAGTTCAAAAGCAAAATCTTACTGCTTATCATAAGCTTAGACTAGTTATATAAGAAAGAGTAGGGCGATACTTAAGCTTCGCCTTCAAGTGTATGACTCAACATTTGTAATGGCCTTCCTCTGTGGCTCCTACTGAGGGCCCTCGTTGGCGTATATCCACTTTGATACTCTCTTAATCTCCAATCCTTTATTCTGTGTCTCTATTATATCGCACATATATTTTAGCATATAGCCGTAGAATGTCCATTTACGTTAAAAACCACTCGGTACAGGTACCTATAAAGCCCGACTTTAATCCAGCCTTATGTATGTCCCTGCGTGCCCTAGGAGTGGCGTGTCTACTCGTCGCCCAAGGGTCCTGGAAGGTTCTGCATCTGCATCCCATTCTCGATTCGAAGTAGAAACCCGAGTTTGCTGCTCCTGGTCATGCCACGCGGTCTTATGACGTCGCATAATCAGCAGACCAATCAGCACTTGGTCTTGTCACCAGCCAAATACCACCTTCCGGATCTAAGCTCATAATCTTTTCCATACAACGCCATACTTTCTCAAGAACGAGCCATTTAACGCTTTCTCTTTAACATGTTCATCAAAGGTTTCTTACTATTCAAGAAGCGTAGCTTGTTGGGCCAATTAGTGCATAGTTGAAGGTTTCTTACTATATTCCACATTTGCCTTATCTTTAGTTTCAAAACCACAACACACTGGTCTCGAAGTTTTAACTCTCGATGCGAGCATGAGGAGAACTTTAAAAGCAATTATTTGTCACGCACCTGAAGTATAGGCCATTCCCATTACTGCCTTACAATTAGATTCGTCTGAGCAGGCTGGACTTAATTTTTTATGCTATACAATGTTGTTTTTTGTTGATTTAAAGCAAATGTTTTTTTTAGAAGGTTCGATGTGTGTATCTTCCTTTCGCGGGCCGTTGAAGCTAGCAGATGACCAGATATACGTTTTGATTTTAACGCAGCTAAAACGACACGCGATACGTGTGAGAAGGAATTTGCAGCGTCCATAAATGGCTGACGAATGCGTACCGTCTACATACCAGCAGAAAGCCGAAGCACACGTCAATCACTTTCCACGCACTTTATATGCTACAGGCGAAGAAATAATGCATAGGCTTTAAAAAACGCTGGCAGCATTTGTACACACGTGCAGAGTAAATGTTGGTGGAACAAACTCAAATAACTTTTACAGGGCATCAGCACTGAACTGCTATACCGCGCTTAGCGAAATAGTAGTGCACTTTTTTGTTGCTGATACAGGAAGGTAGATTTTGCTGTTGCTATGTCTTGTCACAGCTTGCCAGGTCAATTACGCTTTGTTGCACCGAATCCCTGGTACTCTGTGTACGCCCAAAAATAAGAATCCAGAGTTGCAGATATGCTACCATACGCGCTTGCCGGACAAGGATATGCAAATTACAGGCCGAGAAATTCCAGATCCGTGCCAACAGCTCGGTAGGACTAATTACAAGTTTACATAACAGGCTTCCTAGAAATTCTGAACGGTACGTGTAGCGAATCACACTGACGGACATCTATACGTTCACTGCGTACGTGTTACTGTCTACAAACGGGCTACCAGTCGCATTTGTTTGAGCTCACTCATCCTGCAGGAACGTCTGTGGTTTTAAGCCGCTGGTGTCTGTAAAGCCTACCTATAACCAATGATGCGTGTTTTTGCTGTCCCTTGCATCCTTTCTTTTTTCCTTCTTTTAATGTTGTCTTCATAGCGCGGTTATGGCATGAAGTCCGCCGAGAATGTTACAGTAGCTGAACCCCACGTTTAGGATCTTTTTTAGCCTCTTAAACGTCCTTGTGTGCCAGAATTTATCCGCTGCGAGGCTTTATATACATTCATAAAAACTCACATTCTTCTCCCTGAAAACTCAACATATAAAGCCTCCATCTTAGGAGATCTGTCACAACGCATTGATGCCGAAATAAAGTGAACGCATGAAGTAGCTGCAGTTGACAGTCGTGCTACTTGTGTCAAGGATGGAAGATAAACATTTCGACAGCGTTGCTTGTCTGGCCCGGTTTGATGACCTAACTATGTCAAGCATGACCGCTTTCTTTAATTGGTAGGAGTGTCATGACTTGAAGACGGGATGTAAGATTAAAAGCGCAGCACAAATTTCATGCTTGAAAAGAATGCTAAACTTTCACCTATCCCTGAAACACAGAAAACAATGTTAGGTGTGCAGACGCGTCATATAAGTTCAAAGTACAAGGTCTTCGTATTCAAGAAAAACTCTTAATTAGGATAGCTGTTACATAATTCACAAAGAGTACGGAGCGGAAGACGAGGGCAAAGAAGAAACACATACTACAAGATAAACGCCGCTAACAACTGAAGTTAATTTAACATCAAGCTTGTCTTCTAAGACAACCGACCCATATCGCACGTGCGAGCACCCATTTTTCGCATTCTCGTGTAGCCACTCAGGGAACGAACTACTAAATACGGAGCACAAGAACAAACTGTTGTGGACAATAATAACGTGGATATCCGGGAAGAAAAAAACGGCAACAAAGGCAAGACAATAAAAAGAGAAACTAACTACTCTACGCCAGCAAAATAAGCAAACAAGCATAACCAAGAGAAAACAAAATACGTTTAAAAACCGGAAGCCGTAGAAAGCAACCGCGTGAGGAGTAATATCAAATGCATGGCCAACAAGAAACATGGGAAATAGTGAAAAATGAAGTCTGGAAATCAGAGTATGCATCAAAGGCATTACAGTCGAACCGAAAGGCGCGCGAGTAATGCCACCATCATCGGTAAATAAAAAAAAAAGTATTTAAACCCCAAAGAGGAGGAAGAAAAAAACGACAAGAAACAAAGTAAAACCCAAGACCCAGAGAAATTCATTTAGAAAAGAGGATTCCGCTTTACGTGACTTGCAAAGGCATCTGCTTTCTTCTACTTAATGAAATAGATTTGTACAATATCTCTGAAATCGGTCCTTTCCATTCCTAAAGAAAATAGATTTTTCGAATTCGGGACGGTACCTTCTGCACACCTTGCGGTGGTGAACTAGGAAGTTCCCTTCATTGTAGCGAAGATTTCGGCAGAGTCCGTTAGCGAGCTCACTGAAACAACGGCGTGTTTGTCCAATGTAAATAAGCCTGCAGCATGGGGGAACCTGGCAAACAACACGATTCCTAATCAGGGTCAACTTTTTCAAAAGCTGCCTCTAGGCGCGGTTACTTAGTGAGTGCCGATATGTCATTGCAACCAGGTCGCAGACCGTACCCTGGTTTACTCCGGGAAATTATAAATGTCTCACTGCGCACAGCGGCGTGGGCGTGAGATAGCACAACAGATATGCCTCGTGCTGTACCGGCCGAAGTGTGGATGGGGCCTCATTAGAGGCGAATAAGTTGTTTTCGTTCAAAGCATTGAATGATAAATGGTAATTCCAGAAGAGACCGTAAAGTCAGTCATTATTTGCGTCTGTATACTCCGAGTAGTCCTTGACGATCGCACTCTAAACACAGAGACCACAGATGAAGATAAAACAATACACACTGTTATTAACATAAAGAAATGGAGCAGTTTAGAAAAATGACTCAATGCTCTTTCTGGCTTATACGATTACCCAACTTCACATTATTTAACAGCTAGATACCTGCTCGTCAAGTTTCCTTAAACGAAGCTAAAAGAGGCTCATTTACTACTCAACAGCGCAAAGGTTCTGAGCCGCAGAAAGCCCGGAGTCGGCGTAGCAGTCGTATTTTTAGTTGTTAATGTGTCACTAACATGCCCTTTGGTCGACAGGTTCATGATGCCAAGGCCACATGACCTCCCGCGGGAATTTCAAGCACATCCCATAACGATCACAGGAACCGTGATGGCACTAGTGGAACAAAAATGGATAAAGCATGATATGTAATGCGAATTAAAGGTCGCCGCATGTATCAAGCCATCTGACGCCATACAGTAACGAGTTTCGTTTGAGGAAGAACTATATTGTTACTATATACGACACGTCCATCCAGATGGACAAGAGGCGTCCTTCGTAGTATGAACTGAGTGTTCGATTTGGTATCCCCCATATATCTTTCGAAATCTTCAGCTGCCTTTTCAATACATACTCCCCCGATATCACCTCCTCCCGTGTCATCAGTGTGCCCTCAGGCTTGTATTGGTTAGTTGAGCTCTCACTGAAACCTATATACGCTGCTGGATGAACAGAAAACATTGGCCCGTTTTGCGACGTTCTAAGTCCGCGGGGCTACCTGTGCAGATGATAAGCACAGGTGTAAAGCAATAGATTAACGTTTGCGCATGCGCACCTAAGAAAGCTAGTAAACGGATGAACGAAATTGTGTAGACTCAGCAGAGCGTTGAGCAGTGGACCGAGGCCGATACTTGATATCAAAATTGTAGCCGTATAACTCATTTCATCCTTTTAAGAAAATGCATCAGCGATAAGAAAGTTCGATTTTTTTTTATCAGTAAGAAGAACCACGTGTGAAGCTATAATATGGTGTGTAGCTTACTGAAGTATTGTGAATTATAATACATTTACAGCCTGTTTAACTAAATCACCATGATCCCCGTATCGACGATGTTCGGTACGTAAAATATGAAAGTATCGACGGCCTAGGGGCTTTCAGTCGCCACTAGAAAATAATGCGTCGGCATGCCGATCAACTTCTATCGGACGTTGAATGCCACAGGGAAGTTCTTTTGTGGTGGTTGAAAAAGTAAACTCCCAGTTAGCATGCTCAGTTAAAAAGCAACCCTATGAAGGTTTGTATTCTCTGCCAAGTGTATTTTACAATAGCTGTAAAAGTCATCAGCAAAGTGTGCAAGTGATGTACCGGGACTATTATAAGATGATAGTGTAACAATCGCGTTGACCAGTTTACTGTCGATAACGAGATCCTTATATGTAATGGACTAATCACTTCCAAGAGTGTCTTATTCGTACACATGGTCATGCACGAACGTAATCTTTATTAAGGAGTGTATATAGAAAAGAGTGCTGCTCACGATTGAAAGAATTGACATCACAAGGTAGCTTATCTGTGCAGTTGCATTTCCATCGCTAAGTTTGGAGGCTGTTTTGCCCAGTGTGGCAAATTGATTTGCTCTGTATCCAGTGGCTGCCAGAAAAATTGTGATTATTGGGTAGGAATGGTACAACCGAAGCCGTCGATGAGGGAACGACTAGATACATTATAACGGAAACTATGGGGCAAATCCTAATCGAGCGTGAAAAGTTGACTCATAGTGTAGGGCTTCGTCATTTATTATGGGATGATCATCTATAATGCGTTTCTTAGCATCCAGAAAATTTCGGACGCTTTTGCGGCTGCTGCAGCTAACAAGGATGATCAGGAACATGTGAGCAATGCTAACTCTCCTCAGAGTCATATTGCATATGGAAGTGGAAAAATGCTATTATTAAGTACTTAGAAAGGTATCAAGAGCTCTTGGTAGCGCTATCTGTCCAACGGTGACATTTCAAGAACGTTTGCTTTCGCTTGGAGGCTCTGATAATGGAAACCAAAAGTGGTACCTGAAAGTTCCGAGATTCGTACCAAGGATAGTACATAAGGCCAGAGCAGTTTTCACCTCTTTAGGCATGGAGTACTTAAGCTGTGAGAAACATGCGGAGCGCATCTTCTGTAAAAGCATTGTGAGGGCTTAAGCATGGCTTGAACCTAGTGAATGAGCGCAAGCTGTGAGTGTTGCAGCAAATTTTTCAGCGGACACCTGGATTTAATGTGCCGCCTTCACAATGTTCGAACGAGCCTTCTGTCCTAGCAACTCGTTGTTGTCGTTCGCCTCTACCAACTACCGAGCTATCTGTCTTCTTCTTCTTCTTCTTTTTGTTCTTCTTATTCTTTTACTTCTTAATCTTTTACTTTTTCTTCTTTTTCTTTTCTTCTTCGTCTTCCGCGGTGCCACGGTGCCACGCCGACGGCTTGAAAACCTACAGTAGTGTAGCTTCCACTACAAAACAAATTATAGGGGACACTTAAGGTCCGCCTTTAAAGGTATGATGCGATAGCTAAGGCTACTAGCCCCCATATAACGCGCCCGCTTTAACCAAATCGTCTGAACGTTCCTTCATGACCTATGGGTAATGTGAATGCATGGCACGTTGATTCTAATATTACCTTCCCACATGAAAGTAGAGGCCTGAGTTGACAGCTCCTGCCAAACGTAACGTCAAGAAACCATACGCCCAGTCAGTGTGCGGCCATGTCAACTCGAAGATACCGCCTATTATCGCCATACTTTTGATATTTCGCTCACAACGCCATCGCTCCTGAGACTCGAAGGTCTGGGCATGACGAACTCGTTCGAGGAGCTGAGAGAAGCCCACCTCACAAGTCAATGCACACGATTATCGCAGACAACGTAGGGGCGTCGCCTATTAACCCGTCTACACATACAACACACGACTGTAACCGAGGAAAGAGTAAGAGTTCCCCAAGAGTGGCGATACGCCCTGCATGTAAAACCCCTCTCCACCAGCATGTCCAAGGACGACCACCAGATGGATAGATGTATTTATTGAAATTAAAAGGCAGAGAGGTTGGCCGGAATAATTCAAATCTGGCCTGCTACTCTGCACTGGGGAAGGGGAAGGAGAGAAGAAAGAAGGTCATGATGGGTGACGATGTGGGAGAATGCATATGAAATACATATACAGACACAGTAGCTTGTTTTACAAGCGCGAATCAAGTCCGCTGGCGCACAAAAAACGGCAAAGAGCACGCACTGCCTGGGCACCTTTCCCCTTGTCCTGCCAAGCGCCCAGCAGCAGTTCCTCCGACAGAGGCCTCTTGTCTAAACGCTTCAAGGAAGTCGCTAGCACACTTCTTTCGTGCGCATACGCTGGGCACACCAATAATATATGGTCCACAGTCTCTGCGATCCCACAAGTTGAACATTCCGGCGAGTCCGTCGGTCCAATTAAATGTAAGTACTTGTGCGTGAAAGCCACGTTTAAACGAAGTCTATGTAGTAAGCATGCCTGATGACGCGGAATATCACGCGGAACATAAAATTTTAATGTTTGATCGAGCCTTCTTTAACGAATGTGTCGGGCGTCTGGCTGAGCCCAGTAAGCTGCTGTAGTATTATTCATACAACTCCTAAGAACGCACGTCGTGTCACCTCTTGAAAAAGGCACAGCTGTTTGGAGGCCATTGATGAGTGCGCTTTTCGCTTCAACATTGGCCTGTTCATTCCCATGGAGCCCGCAGTGGGCAGGGATCCATTGAAACATTATCCTGTGGCCTTGCAGCTGGGCAGATATGAGGAGCTCCATAATGTTTAGTGCCAGGGACTGATAGGCAGTGTGGCGCAAGAAGTTTTCCAAAATTTGCAATGCCGTTTTTGAGTCCGTGAATATACACCATTTTTGAGGTTGTTCCCCACATATGCAGCGAATAGCTTCCCGAATGGCTACAAGTTCAGCAGCGGTACCACCACCAGGGCAGGCACATGGCCAAAGCAGAGGCCTTAGCTCACTACTACGGAAGAAAACTCGAAGTGTGCTATGTGGACGCGTCCGGCCCGCACCAAGGCGGGTCACGGTGGCAGTGATCAACGAATCCAAAACGGTGAACGGGCTCACATTTGAAGCCCGAAACGTAGCATAGGCAGAGGAGGTCGCCCTCGCGTTAGCAGCAACACACTCTGATTTCAAAACAATCGTAACGGACTCACGAGGAGCGTGTAGGAATGTTCAACAGGACTGGGTCCCGTACCTGGCCTACCGGCTACTAAAAACAGCTCGTACCTGGCCTATTGACTACTGCAAAACAGCTCGTACGTGGGAAGTTCATCCCGCCCCTTCATAATCTGGGCTCCGGCCCACTCGGGGCTAGATGGAAACGCGGCAGCAGATGCCACCGCCCGCGCGCTTTCTAACCGGGCAACCTCGTCCTCCTCCTCTGAAGAAGAAGTCTTCACACCAGCCTACACTTTCAGGCAAATTACTCTGCTGTACAAAACAGACACAGTCTTTACCCCGCCCGTGTAAAGGGTTAACAAAAGTGGAGGACTGAGTGTTTCCTCGCCTCCTTATGAACACCATGATGTGTCCGGCGTCACTTAAACACTTTGACAATGCCTTCTCCGGGGAGTGCCCGCAGTGTGGGAAAATGTCCTCGGACCTCTTCCACATGGTGTGGGCGTGACTTTAAAACCCTGCCTTTGCACCTAACCCAAATCTCACCCGGGAGGACTGGGAGAAGACCCTACTCGCCTGCTCTGACCTGAAAGCCCAAAAGGCGTTGGTCAAAAGAGCAATGGCGGCAGCGGAAGCCTCTGGGGTCCCGTACTAGGGACTCCACCTAGTGTTTGTGAGGGAAAGGGCACTAAGCCGGACCACAGAGCAACCTCCATGTAACTCTCTCTTTTTAATAAACGTTTTCACCACCACCACAACGCCATCGCCGGCATCCGATTTTCGGTGAACGGGGCAGATAGGTTTAACGGGGTAAACTCGCCACAGGTACTCTCGTGAGGAGAACCGTGATGTATGTTGCTCAGGTTTTCAGGTGCGATGAGATGTAAAGCCCCATTTGACCACACAATACGAACTCGCCTATGTCGCCAGGGGCGCAGCGTGTCTAACTATGGATTTAAGGGTCCACCAAGACTGGATTCGGATCTCAATCTGTCATATTAATATCTAAGCTCCAGTAGGCACTGCCCACTCGGGCCAGTTTGGTGACGTACCGAATCGGTGAGTCGGTTAGACCTCGGAAATTGATCCTTTCGAAACAAAAAGTTTATATTGCTCTGCCTCGCGACCCTCCTGAGTGGAATTACTATTATCAGCGGATAAGCTACGTATATCCCCTCTTGTCCACACATGCACGTCGGCTCATTCTGTCGGCTGATACATTTCAGGCGACTGAATTGCGTCACTGTGTCAGTTAAGTTTCAGTTCACACACTGATGTTCTGCAAACTTTTGATCTTGATATTACCCAGTGGCCCGACTTCTATACTTAATAGTTATTAAAGAATCGATGTAAGAGATAGGCGCATATGCTTACGTGGGACGAAGCTTAAACAGAGAACAGCCAAAGATGTGAGATTTTTCACTTCAAAAAAGAAAGCCAGGCCACATTCAACGGAGCTCCTCGAATGCTCCTGTTCTCTAAGTTGCATGATTAATTAAGACCTACTGGCCTTCTGAGGATCAGAACAAGCCTCGGTTTATTTAACTGCGTGGAATGGTAATTACAATAAATATATTTCTATGAATGAGGCCGACGAAAAAGCAGGCAGTGGTCTGGGGCGGATCATCCACACTAGGGCCACTCCCAATATTATAGCTAAGACATGTTTTGTGCTATGAATGGCGTGGACAGAAACAGAGCATGTCGGCACTAATTGTCAACAGAGATGGAACATTGCCGCGACTGGGTTTCGAACCTTAGCTAGAACAAGCAGATCAGCTTTCCTGGCCCAGGAACGAGAGCACTGTCGCCGCAGCTGAACACGACGCGGGTTGTTGTGGTTCCCTTTAATAGCGGCACATACGCCTCGTGTAAAACTGCAACACACCATAGCGCTGTGCAGTAAAGCATCGCATGAACAGTCGTCTTTTCAACTTCCAAATGCGAGACCCTTTCGCGCTGCATAGTGAACATCGCACTTCTCATGAACTTCCATCTACGCCGCTCTTTCACCTACCTATAGGTAAATACGCCACACACGTACACCGTCTGGACGACAGCGGGCGAGATCCACTACCGTAGTGTCGGGTAAATCCACCAGATGGCGTGATAGAGATCGCAATGCTTTCGCATTTCTGCACCAAAGCAGACTTATGTGCAACCTTAAAAATTTTTTACAGTGTTCTAGCAGCCGGATATTCTAGAACCCCCCCCCCCCCCCCCCCTGTACATTATTAAGAACTATCTCATGGCCACCCCTCATGATCTTTCGTTACTGGCTTGCAGCCCCGTACGAATAGCCAGGAGGTCCTGTATTCAGGAGTCCATTGGGAGCTCCACGTGGGACGCCTGAATCTGGTGGTGGTTGGTGGTGGTAGTGATCATTTTATTTATATACAAAAGAAAGGAAATGATGTTTGCCAGCCCCGGTATCTGCTATCTGATATCTGAAGCACCTGAACTGGGGCGGCGGAAATAAAGGGATGGCGAGGAAGGGGTAGAGGAAATCAAAAAGGTGAGCGATAGGGAGAAAGGAAAGGGCAGGTAAAAATAAAAAAGAAATATATGCATTATAGAACAATATACAGTAGTTTGCTTGAGGCTGGGCATTCTGTTTTCCCGACGAATTTTACTGTCTTTGCTTGTATGCCTTCAATGTGGATATTTGATGCTGCATGACTCTAAATGTTAGCCATAAGTATTAGTTGCCATCATATTATCCCATATTACTCGAGTGGCTATACACTCCCTCGAAGCAATTGCTGATACCCCAAAAATTGGTGCAGCGAGCAATAAATATTGCATAAACTTTCTTCCATTCTGGTAGCAAGAACATATCCTTTACAGGTCGAGTTATAGGAATATTATAGGAACTATTATAGGATTTAGCTGAGTTTTTTTCTTCAATATCTTGCAGGTTGAACTGGGCTGATAGGAAACTGAACAGAAAGATTAAGGTTGTCTACAAATATATCTACTCTTCACGGGGTGATCTCAGAATGATTATTTGCGCCAGGTTGAGAAGTTTGGACTCGAAATGTTCAAGCGTTTCAAGAGACGAATATAGAGTGTCTGGCAGCGATCTTTAGAGTATGTAAAATTCGCCACCTGCGCTCGAATTGCTACCATTAAGCATATCCTATGTGTGACTTAAGAGAGAAAGAAAGAGAGATAGAGGGAGAGAGGGAGGGGTCAAGAACAGGTTGACAAATGTATTTGTGCAGATTTTACAATATACACACATAGAATACGATGCCATATGGCCTCCCAACGTCATAAAACAAAATAGATCTCAATAACAATAGCTACGTGTAAACAAATTCTTTAAATATTTGGTATATGGTAGAAACAAAAATTGATTGAAAGAAGAATACTGGCTTTATTAACAAAGAAAAAATTGCAGATATTATTATGCACATCAAACATCCTCCACCAGCAAAAAGAAAACGTAATCCTTATTTCATATCTCATATGGAGTATGAATGACTGAAAGTAACTTACTATTCCCAATCAATAAAGTGTGAAGTTGCCTAAGTTTGGGAACTGTTCTGCACGCTTTATTTATTTAATAGCGTTCTTCTCATTTTAAATTTAAATTTATCGCTGACGAGAGCCTCATGTAATCTTAAGTGTCAGCTTTCTTCTTTAAGCAATGTTACTCAGCAAGATAGATTACAATGTGTCAGTCTAGGATTTCTAGCTAGACACGTGGAAGATTCACTACAGGTTGACTTCTTTAGCGAATTTTGCTCAACATAATTATTCTTATATTAAATTTACTATTCAGATGCACAAATCTAAACTTGGTTTCTCGATTTATGCTATTATTTGGCCGCACTGTTACCGTTTAATGCTACGGCTGCTGCAGCATTAGGATGTGGGATGCGCACGTCCATTACGGCGGATTAGAATTTCTCGGCGCATTATACGGGAGCACTAATACAGTAATTGTATGTCGAAGCGTCTGACTTGACTGCGCGTACGTCACCACGTTACGTGGCAATAAGCCCAGATGCCAATTATTATCGCATTATCGCTTAATTCGATTCATATTATGGAATTTTAGTGTCATGTCGCTGGAGCTCTGAACACTAGAACCCGACCAATTTCCTAAGAGCTTCAACCCATACTATTTCTCGACGCAGTTGTTCACTCTTTACAATCTGCCGTTCGTACATTCAGAGAAAGAGGCATCATTAATAGCATTTGATATCGGGTACTCATTGCAAGAAACAAGTGATTGACACCACTCTAGCCGACAATAGTTGGAATCGAAGACACTGCATATGGAATAGGAGCAGCAAGTGGGCTGTTAGCTGGTCCGTTTGTGTGGTAGCATATACGTAATATCCTGTGGCTATCAGCTGTCGCTGGCTTCTTTATATGCATGAGTTAGTAAAGATCAGTTGGAAACAATCGAGCAAGCCCCAGACCTCGCATACTGCGTGCCCGAGACAGCAGATGGCCGTCGGTGTTGGGGAACACTCTTGCGCTGCAGAATACTCAAAGGGACTGAAACACAAAATACAAAGAGAAATAAAAATTCGAATGTATTTCTTAGTATTCAAGGGCCGGGGTGGTGCAGTGGTAAGACGCCCGACTACTGTGCCGGAGTTCCCGGGTTCGAACCCGACCACGGCGGCTGCGTTTCGATGGAGGCGAAACGAAGTGGCGTCCGTGTGCTGTGCGATGTCAGCGCACGTTAAAGATCCCCAGGTGGTCGAAATTACTCCGTAGCCCTCCACTGCGGCCCCCCTTTCTCTCTATCCACTTTCACTCCCACCTTCATCCCTTCCCTTACGGCGCGGTTCAGGTGTCCACAGAGCAAGTGTGACAGATACTGCGCCTTTCCCTTCCTATGAACCAACCAACCAACCAACCAACCAACCAACTATTCAAGGGGCTGTTCAGATGCCTGGTTCGTGCTTTACAAGTTGCAACACACATTATTCAGTCATGTGGAATCACGTACCACACATAAAATGAAAGCACAGAAAAGAAAAGGAAATACAGCTTACCCGTCTGTTAGGCGCAGCTGCTTAAGAATCTAAACTGAGTGATATGTGTCATACGCTCTTCACATGGCACTGTTAAGCGGCGGCAGATTATCTGGGATTGGATGATTCGAGGGCCTTTTCGACATTGAAACCAGTGTAGCACCTTGCCTTCGCGCACATTTTCTTTCGCGTGGAACGGCGTCAAGCATCTACAGGCGAATCCATCACAAAATGCCTCTCATAAAGAGCTGTCGCTTACAAACAAAACGCCAATCCAAAGTGGTTGTATGGAAGGTGTTAAAATAGTATTACATAGTATATTATAGGTAAGGCTGACGATAAAGCCGGCAAGGAAATGAATTGGCATTGACCTATCAACAACCACATGCGTCTACTACCAGCACTTCTTAAAATAGGAGCAAAATTGGCCACTGCAGAAGAATCTTCTAAGCCGCATTTCCATGGGAGATAATCTCTAGCTAGTTTCAGGGGTCAAAAGAGCTGGAGCAGAGTATTAGGTAGCGCACACATTGCCCCCCCCCCCCCCCCCCATCTCAAATTAGAAAAAAATGAAAACTGAGGGTGCTGAACTGAAAGTATTTCTGACGTACTGAATTATGATGGCAAAACATTAGAACAATTGATTATTTTATGCATATAGTCACTATTTTCCTCAAGTAAATATCGATCGCCCATGGAGTTATCTAGAATAACTATGAATATTTTCCGTAAGCCAACATGTTCTGCCATATCCGACACTTTGAAAAAAAGCATGCAATCCGTTCATTGATAAGGCTAAAATTATTTTCCGGCATCAAGATAAATTGACCAGGGAACTGAATGAAGCTTATTGCATTCATAAAAATAGCGACACGTGCGTAAGCACATGGTCAGTAATCATCAGTGATTGTGAAGTTTTATATTTGGATTCATAGCAGTATGTTTTGTGCTCTTTGCGAGAAGGTGTAGCGCATGCGCGTTTGGTGGTCATATTAGAGTATATCACCCATGTATGTTTCAAGAAACTTTCAGTTGTTAGTAGCACTTGTCCTAATTCGTCTCTTCTTGTTCCTGTCTCTTGTCGCAGGGCTGGTAAAAGTGATGAAGACGAACCAACTATAGCTCAAATTTCCGTGTTACCGCAAAGATACCTTATGTTCCTTGTTTACTTCTGTATTTTTTACACGGGTTTATCTACACTTCGTGCGTTCATTGCCTATTGGCCTCTAAGACAGGGGTCTCAAGCACATATTGCTTGCTACTAGGGCCGCTCTGGGAAAAGGCCGTCCTTAATATTCTTAAACTAGGAGCCGAAAAACAACCCATATAAGCATAAAAGCAACAAATAAGCACAGAAAGAAGATCAAAAATAATGCTAAATGATAAATGATAACAATAAGCCAAAGCAATCTCGTCCCAGACCACATCCTTCGTTGTTTGTGGGGATTATCTCTAAAAACCGGATCGCCGCCATTTCAGAACGACTGGAATAGAGCAATTGAAAGGGCATAGTGTTTTATAAATACCACAGTCACTTACCATTATAAGATGCGGCGTTGAAGAAGAAAAAAAGGGCAAGTTGTCCAGACTCGTGTCCACAGCTCTTGAAGGCGGCTGACTTATGGCAAAGTTCATGCAGACTAAGGGGCCAATGTCTCTTCTCATTTGCACAAGGAACGTGCGCAGTGGACGATGAGGCTTTTTAATTAATTTTCTTCTCACTTAGAAAACAATCGTGGTGGCAAAGGCCGACTCGCGAACCTGCCACATGCTGTCGGAACAAATGCTTAATTATTGGGAACTGGCGGGCCGCATCACAAAACGCCGCGGCCGGGCCGCATGCGGCCCACGCCCCGCGTGTTTTTGAGATTCCCGAATAAGCCATACACTAAAGCTTCACTGTTCTGTTCGCAGTTCCCAATTACAATGTTCCCAATTACAGTTCCCAATTACAAGCAACATGCTGCTGAAGCAAGGAAAGCATCTCGTTAAGAAATGTAGCTGTATAGCCATGGACAAAGGTTTTCCGGATGCTCATTCGCGAAAATAAAATTATTTTAGGGTTCGTCTCACTGCCATTTAACCAGGCACGCATTTGGTCGGACTGCGTTGTTTTCTTTGTTTTTATGCTGTTCACTGGCCTACTTTGTACAAATGGCCACGCAGAAAAAAAAAACTGTCGGAGGCTTTTAGGTCACCGGTTACGGGCTGCCAATGCGTAAGCATGAAGTGCTGCTGTTTTGTTTCTGTTCGCGTTGTTTTTTAACCGAGTGTTAGCCTGATCAGCGCTCGGATTTAGATTGTGTGTGTGTGTGTGTGTGTGTGTTGGGGGGGGGGGGGGGGGCTTAGCGGTTTGTCGATACCTCTTCAACGATATATGAGCTGACGTTGTAGTCTAACATTGAACTGTTGTTTACGACTAACAAATAATTGGTTATTAACTAGGGCCTCTAATTACTGTAGCGCAATCGTACGTCATATAAGCTATTCGACGGAATGGCTTCGTGCTATAGTGTAAAGCTCAATGTTGATGCCAAATACTTAAATAATAGAATTCATTAAGGCCAACAATTAGTACAATGCAATGATACTGAGCATAATATACGCCACAATTTAACAGTTGATTATGTAATGTAATGTTCAATTTTTATAGTTAACTATGCACCAACAATAATTAAAGCTGCAATTATTTCAGTGGCATACCAAACATAATATCTTTAGAGTAAAGTTTAGTCTATTCACAATAACGAATAAACGGTAACGCACAGTTAACTAATTAGCAGAAATTAATTAAGCCTTAAAAATTTTTAAGTGCAACTATACCTGTCATGTAAGCTATCCAACGATATAACACATGTGGCTATTACGCTCGACATAAGCTACACAGCCACTGCGGAGACATTCTTTACAAGTATTTCATACACGCTGCTCATGAGAAAGGTAATGCTACGCATTAATTAATATTCTTAAAGCGAGAACGCTCACCAGAAACAATTGTTCATACCTGAATGTCGTAGGGTGCCCATGGTCTCGCAATTTGCTTTGCCTTCAGTGTCATGAGCTTGCATTATTGTGCACATAAGGACAGAGCGAGTGAAGCTTGTTTGATGCGCTGCATATATGTTATCAGGTTCTACATGCTCGAGGTGAAAAATGTGCATCTTGATTTTGGAGGATATGCAGGAATCAGCCTTTTCAGAGCGAAACTTTTCGGCGTCCGTTCGCGGATTTGTGGGTCACCGGGGCATAGTCACTGGCATGCTCACTGCCGTAGTCGTCTAGGCCGTGGAAGGTAGTGGCAAAGCGAAGCGCCACTTTTCATGGCTAGTCGATGACAGTGGAAAGGTAGAAATGCGAGCCAAATAATTCTACGTCCCCAGAATTGTTCACCTTTGACAACGGAAGATCTGCGAGAGTGTTCCAATGACGCCTTTGGTTGCTGTTGGCTTCTTAAGAATTCCGGTGCTCCCAGCTAATGGTACCTTATTATGATGTAGCACTACCACCCAATGCAACCTGTATTAATTAGTGTTTAATGCGCGCGAAATCTTCTGTACACCCGCTATGTAAAACTAAGTGGAACGCATGCTATGACGTTCTTTTACGTCGTGCTTTGCCATGCCTTCTTTAGTGCTTCTAAGTGTGTCATGCAACCAGACGATGTCACCCGTTTATAATTATAATTTATTAATGATGCGGCACTATTGGTGCGCACACTCACAGACACCCTTGGCATTCTAAGGGGGCTTAGCTGCCCCGGTCTCAAAGGAGATGCCCTCGACTCGCGTGACAAGCTCAGCCGGAATTCAACTACCTTGCAGTGACAGAAGGGGGTGGCCATTTGGTGCCCATCTTTCGCCGGTTCAAGCCAGAGTAATGTTCAGAATCAGAAGTAAAAAACAAAAACAAACTTTATACACAGCAAGAGACGATACAGAGGAATTCACGCTAACACTTAAAATACACAGACAAGAGGTTCACAGAAAGGCAATGCAAAGTATACAACTAAAGGGGCTTTCAGTAAACACTAGATATTTTATAACACTGAACAATACATGAGAGAGTCGGAACAAATAAACAACAAAATGTTCACGCCAACTTTCCGGCGCTTCTTTGTAAGGAAGTATGTTTATACCCGGACCTGATGAAGCAGAATATCACGCGGAACATAAAATTCAAATATTCAAGGTCATTCATCTGCGTGAAGGGGTTTCGAATCCTGTGCAGGAATGAACAGATCAACAATTCCCTTGCCCAGACACGAGAGCATTCCGCCACCGCCACCTTTGCCAGTGACCACCCTTGTGGTGCATAGCAGACTGACTGTCTCGTGCTGTGCAGTTAACGTCATCGTCTTCGTGAAATTTCAGCTACTATAGCTCCTTCATTTAAGCAAAATAAATGCGCAAACTCACTAGAGACCGAAACCGCAACCGTGTCATACAGGCTACCGAAACTATTGGACAAAGAAATGCTAGTTTGATCATTTGCCGAGAAGCGTACAAGCGCGGAAGCGAGCCAAGGTCGAAGCAGCAGCAATGGCTGCGGCTGTGGCCGATAGCAAACGCTCGTAAAATTTGGATCAATAATAGTTGAACCTCTGCAATTTAATGGTTCCGCTTCACAATGATCCGTTCTCTAAGGTGTTCCCTCCACGTATCCCGGCCCCTCTCGCGCGTCTCCTGACAACTTGACACCCAAATGCCAAGGGCTGCGCGGCACGCGTGTTTTGTGAGACGGAGAGGGGCGATTGAAGTCGCGCCAACGGCTTTGAAAAAACATACGCCGGCCAGTTATTAAACCGAGCCAACTCTTCAGTCGTGCTGTGCTGCGGGCGTTTATTGCTTTTCACTCCACACACTAAACAAAAATAAGTTCATAAGGGAGAAAAGCGGGTAACATATTCCTTTGGGCACTCTGTTAGGCCACGGTATACCCCCCAAGCTCTGTGCTAAATTTTCATCGCTAGAAATACAGAATACCTATTGTCCGCAACGGAAACTGACTTTCATTGTGAAATATGAGAATTTCGAGCAAATACCAAGATTTTAATTGAGATTTTAATGTATCATAACTGCTAAGCTCAAAACGGCTGGTGCAGTCTTTAAATGTTTCCTGCCAATGCTAATTGCATAAAATAAATATGATTTGAGGAAAGAATGCGCCCCTGTTTCTAATAGTATAGCCTTCCCTACATTTTGCGAGAGAAGCCTACCCCAGAGCTGAGAGAGAATTTCATAGCCTTAGAGGACATGCTACCCCCTTTTTACTCCCTTATGGGCTTATTCGTATATAGAGTGCTGAGCGGGAGAGTGTGAGAACTCTAGCTCTTGAGGTACACGTGAGTGGCGGGAACGATAAAAGTACAGAGAGGTGCACCGTCACCTGAGAAGCAAAGGATGCGAGCACCAGCCAAAGGGAGGTGAGCACCTCTTTCCAACGCCTCAATCTCGAGTCATACTGTGGGACCACAATAGCAGCGTGAACAAAACGTTCGCCAATAAGCCGTAAAAATGTTTCCGAAGGAACGTGTTTCCCAATACTTTTTGTCACACTGCACTAACAGCTGAGGAACTATACAGGCTGCTGAAGTGTTACGTCGGTGTGACAGATTTGGGCAACGAAAACTAAAATCAAACAGCATTTATCGACAGTATTTGGCTTGTCTGCCAGCCGAGCGAATACAATGTCAACACATTAAAAAAAAGCATGTAATTTGCGGTGACTGATTGCTTTAATGCATTGAAAAGTGTTTTCTTTCATCCGTTTGTTGTATTCCATGGTACGGCGTCTTGCAAGCAGGCGGGCAGGCAGCCGTCGACACGGACAGTAATGGGAGCGTCGAGGGTAAGCACTTCCGCTCCGTCACCCGCCCCTTTCTTGTGCGCAAATCGAAGTGCGCTTTCAAGAGGCACCTTTCTTCTCTGACACTGCCCGTCAATCTTCCGTGTGTGTTCCGCAGGCCCCGTCTTCTGTGCTTTGACTGGCGGCGGCTGGTTTCTTCACCGAGCTGGGTGCGACAGCCAGCAATGACGCTGCCCGAATGCCGATAGAGGAGTGTGCGTTTTGTTCACGCCAATATTCCATTGTGCCAAGAACATGCACTATTCCGATGGTCGGTGAGAGGCCACCCTTGTGGTGCATAGCGGATTGACAGTATTATCAGCGTGAGCTCAAGGATATAGATCACTTGTGGAGATCGTTACGAAGTTGGAATCTGAATTCACAGGTGAGCACGGGTAATTCGTTCGAGTGTCTTAGTAATTGAAAAGAACTGCGATCAACAAAAAAGTATGGTGTTGCGTTGTTTCTTTCAGATTCTTTCGTACTCATCGTTTCGGAAATGAGAAAACGTAACGTATACGCGCGTTCCATATCATGTGTCGTGCGAACCAGAATCGATGGCTCAAGACATCAGCAAAGCTATTGCTGCATCAGTGGCACACATAATCCAGTTTTTCGTTTCACATCTCACTAATGAACGCACATGCATATCAACATCACAGTGTCTCCAATTTACGCCGATGTTTACATGCACGTAGGAAACGCGCGCGGAAGAGAGCACGCAAGCGGTTACATTAGAGAGGCAGCGGAGAAGCGTTGCCGACATTGCTTTTCCGGTGTGAGACTAGTGTTCACCAACATATATTATGGTGAGGCTACCCAAAACAAAAACATAAAATAATGTGCCTCTGCCCGTGCCACTAGGTATAACAGTCCGTGTAGAAGTTTCCGATGTATGCTGCCGGACGAACGAGACGTCTTTCTAGCGAGTTCGTGTTGATGCGATTTGACAGGGTCGCCAACGCTACACAAACACGCTGTTTGACGGACAGAGCTGACCAGTTTCTGCATGGTGACTCGGCCTTAAGACGGGGAAGAACGCAGGCCTGACACGGGTAGACGGGTAACAGCTAGGGAGAGAAGCAAGTTCACCGTTTTTTTTTTTTTTTTCATTGTGGCTAGCGTTGAAGCACGGGGACCTAAAGCAGACAAGGCAATCAGCGTCGTTTAATTCAGAACCAACTCACTTTATGAACTCTGCCGTATCGCACTCTGCCGTTACGCTCGTCGACACAGGGTAAGAAGGAAGGGAGACAGGCAGAAATGCCAATGAAGGGACGAATATTGAGTGCGAGCTAGTGTGGTTGATTCCTGCGACCACCGAGGCAATAAACAACCTGCTTCTGGAGCTTCAAACGGGGAGGACAGCTTCGGGACAAGAAGGCGTTGAGTTCGCCGCTCGTTTCTGTACAGGACGCTATGAAAGTAACAAATGTTTGACCATCATTCCGTCTTCCTTGTTTTGTTGCTTTTGTTTTATCTTTGTAATGACGTCCCAGAGGAAAGAGGGAGTTCGGAATATTTCCTGGGACGAAAAATGTGTGCGTCATTTCTGCAGAGAGGTTGTTTTGTTCACGCGGTTTACTTACTTTTTTGCATGGGTGAAAACAAGAAAGTATTTTAAGAGTAATGGCATTACTACTCTGCAGACGCAATTGTCATGGGATGTCATTGCGTTTGTAGAGCAATTATTAGTAATGTAATATTGTAATTTTGTCATCCATGCCGCTGAATGAGGCGCTAGTCCACTAAACTCAGCTCTAGTAAACGATTTTAATTTTGGCTTATACATTACCGTATAAAGTACACAATTAACGGCTGTTTTAATGTCAGCCATGTCTGTACCTACGTGTGTCGTGGCTCTGCAGCTTTTGCGGCGTTTCAAAGACTACGGAGATCCTCGTTCTCATGACAGCATTTTTTGACATTTAGGAGAAAATAACTCGAGCGGAGCATCAGCATGTAGCAGTCTCAATCCACTAATCTTTCATTTGGACTGCATCGCTTCGCTAGAGCCATCTCTGAACGTTCCATGTAATAGCAGCACTGCAAAAAAAAAAAAAAAAGTCGTTAAAAGGCTGTATTTCCCATGATCCTCTAAGATTTCAAATGCCTAATTATATCAAATACGCTTTAATGAAATGTGCTATGACTAAACAATTACTTAGAAGCAGACGTAACTGCAGACAGAGGTTATATTCTATTGCATAGAACAAAAGAACATGTTTTAACTGCGTGGCTTCCGCTTCACTCGCTCCCTTGCAGAGAAAGCTGTTGTTGAAATTGTGTGCTGAGAACTTGGCTGATGGAAGTGAACCAACTGTGATATTCAACAAAACACCCAGCTACCTAAACTATCAGATGCATAAATATTCATGGGTTCACATACCAAGAACCTTAACATGGCAGCGTCATTACGACAATGTCAATAACAAGACATTTAGCGTAAACGCTGTGCGATATAAATGGCACAGAGACTATAGGAACCACACGAGAGCCGAATGACAGTTGAAGACGTATTGCCAAAAAATACCAGAAGAATACAAAACCTTACAAGGAAAACAAATGGCGCGCCCTTTATTCACTTCTACGTCAATAGTTTGGAATACCGTAATTTTTGGACTGTAGTCCGCATGTTTACATCGTGCGTACTATCAACGTGTACTGGTTATTCATGACTTTATTTGTTCACATCGCTTGTCAGTACCGCAAATATCCGCCAGTGCCAATGAAATAAATAAAAATGCCACGAGTTGGCGCCTGTGACATGTTACTGCGGTATAACTCATAGAAAATTGAGCTCCAATATGCAAGCAAATGTAGTCGGGGTAGCGAAGAGTGGCCGCTTTCCGGTGCTTATATATGTGATCACATGTTGATAACCTAGTGGATATATATAAGCAATAAATATGCCGCCACATAAAGGTAGACATCGTTATGAATATTCGCGATTCCAGCAATCATGCGGCACCTGGCGGAGAAACCATGCCTCAAGTAAAGAGGTCCAGTAGCAAACGCCCCTTGCTCACGCTGTGGAAACCCTTTAACCAGGCGCTCCACCGCGAAAAAGGAAAAAACAACAGCGGCAAACCGGTTCTGTAGCCGTTAAGGAGCGCGTGTCAGCACAATGGCACATCGCTTCACGTTTTTCCTTCCTGCTGTAGCGATCGGCGCCAGACAATCGATGCATTTTCAATCTCCGCGGAACGAATTGAAAGTGCCGTCTACAATCTATATATAGTTTTGTCAGTGTTTGTTTTACGATTTCTTTCCTGGTATCAACTGTCTTCTACTAACCTTCCTAAGGCACGGAACACCTACGGATAAGTACGAGTGAACAACCGTACGTACTACGCAGCTCGACTTCACGTGTCGCGTACGAAAGTTGATCGGCGCACGTATAAACAACTCATAATTCTAACAGCTTGATCATATCGCTTTTTCAGCTCGTTCTGCTAAGAACGTCATCATCAAATATGTGCAAGGGAGTATTCTACGACGATCGGCTTAATTCATCGCCGCGCCAAGCATGGTGTCTCGAGATCTGCAGGCCACGCAGCGCTTGACATTGCGGTCGGAATTGGACCGCCCGTTACGAGAATTGGACCCGTTGCGTGATCGCTCGCCTATGCGGCCGCTCACTTTCCGCGTTGCAGCTTATCACACTTGAATAAGATCCCAGAATCAGCATAGTTTTCTCAGCGACAGGTCTGTGACGACTACCTAGGTGAACTGATCGAGCCGCGGCCCCTTTTTTTAAATATATTCTCAAATAAACTGTAATTCGCCGGCGACAAAGCACGCTTGCAGGGCGCTCATTTGGTCAAGTGCTTGCATGCGCATCACACCTCGCAAATTACCAGAGCAGCAGTGAATGTAGTTATAAATGTACATTCTTGGTCAAAAGTCCTAAAGCCAAAGGATTTTTGTCTCATTAGCAAAATGAACCCGAAACGCCGTCATTAAAGGCCAAACACCATTTAAAATGCCGGGAAAGGATTTATTACCACAGCCAGAAGCTGTCTGACAGCATTTCACGGCAATTTATTCCTTAATGTGGCACCGTGACGGATTTATTTTGTGGCTGAGACAAAAATCATTTGGCTTCAGGACTTCTGACCACGGCTGTAGATACACGCGTCAGATCCAAAATTAACTTAATTGCTATATTAATCAAACAATTAATTGCTATATTATTCAAACAATTTCGAGGTCGTTCAATTACCTCAAAAATGTACTGGAATCAACACCTTATCTATGCCAGTGATCAAAATGAAACAGATTTCATCTTTTGAACTCCAGTTCTTGATAGCCCTTCACACTTGCCTTTCATCCGTCTTGCCCCAATCAAGTTTAGTTCTAGAATATTTGATACATGTGATAAATGCTGAAGTAAAAGTGAAGTAAACATTGCACAGTAAGAAAGAGATAGTAGTACAACAAATGAATGATTTTGGAGATATATTCAAACATCACCTTGCCAACTGCAGCATAAATGACCCCTGTGAATAAGTGACAGTGACTGATGCGCACAACCTTTCTTGCATGTACATAGAGTGTGCTTTCTTGGACACTTGGCGATTAATTGCAAGGTATGATTTGTAGCTGCTCTAAAGGTTGTAACCCATAAAAGAGCTCTCAAGTGGAGCTTGATAGGACGCGGCCCATCAGCTGTACGAGAAAGCCAATGCACTCATCAGTTTTTCGTGTTTGATGACACACTATTAAAGGCTTTCTGCACAGCAGCTGATATTTAATTAATTCCACAGCTTCTTGAGAATGTTCTTCTGCATGTGCAGTGCGCGAGAAAATTGCAAATGTTCATAAGCACTCATTACACAACAGGAGTAGAATGAGGGGAGGATGTATACACAGAATCAAAGCAAACCAAATAAGGGTTCCAATGAGCATTCAATTCAATCTTTATTCAGCTATTTTACAGAACAATGCAGAGAGCGGGCGAAAAGCTGCTCTACGGCAAGCTTGATTCAGTTCTTAGGTGACTCAGCCTCAGTTCGCAAGCAAACATTTCAAAAAGAGGATATGTCTTCACCTGGGCTGAAAAGAAGTCATGTTGAAATGTTTGCTTTCGAACTGAGCCTTCCCCTCAACCCTTGTTTGTTTTTCTTTGATACTGGATGACCAACGCTTCTATTTGTCACATTTTTAATGCTCTATTTTCACACTGCTAAATAGAAGGTTAAAGGCACATCATCTGGCACAAGCATTAATTGTCGTGTGCCTCCTGCGCCTGATATCAAATTTCTTGTTCTTTTTGCAGCACAGCATTTTTAACGTTTACACCCAGCCACACATGCTGTTTAATCCTCCTAAGTACTAAATAAGCCATTCATTCTCGGCAACAAGTTAACTCAGAAAGGTGTCACAAACTTCTTCCAGTAAACTTGCATGCTTGTATTAACAAAGCACTATTGCATCAATGTCTAAATAGTAGCGACATACTGTAAATGACTACGTGTCTGCACCAGACATATAGTTCTCTTGAGAAGTATTGCTTTCTGCACCTTTCTCACCTTTCCAGTTTACACCTTTTGAAGCCAAGTAGGCAACAGCAGCAAGTGCGGCATTATTTGAGTTGTGTGAAACTCTAAATTGGTATCAGATAAAGAAAGAACATAAGATATGGCCGCCATTTACCATAAAGCATAAGTACGCAACATTAGCTGCTCTGCAGTGCAGCTTACTTGAAAGACAAAACTAGTTACCACATACAGACAAGGTAATCAGCACAGCCTTTGGCTGGAACCTAGAGTTTCCGCAGTCACTGAAGCCACACTTATGCTTTCACTTGGGGTTAACACAGGAGTATTATCTATCAATGTTTAATTTTTAGAGCAGTGTTTTCTTACTACAACTCCGGCATTGCTGCGATCAGCTCGCAGTGAGCAGGAACTGTGTTGTTTTCTCATTACAATGCACACACAGACATTATACATGAATTATTTTAATTACAAACTAAGGAATGATACACTAATTTCTTCCATGACAGCTCTGCACAGTTCTGTGTTCTAATCTTTGAACAACTATGACAAACACATAAAGTGGCCCTGTACTCGCTTTCAGCAAGGAGTACAGTGCCACTCAGTGTTAAACATGTTATCTTCAACAAACACCAGAATATATTTCAGTCGTCTAGTTCGACATGGAAGACCAGGAGCCATGCTTGACGATGATGGCAACAGAGCATATATTTAGAGCATAATATATATTCGAAGTAAAACTGGAAGGACCAAAGATGAGTTAACAAAAACAGCTACTTTGCGCTACCTGGTTGAGACCTAAGCACCTAAATGGTTACAACATAACCGTGTTACATAACTAAGCATAGAGTTCAAGCTCGGAATGGACTGGACTACCCTTTCTTTAACCACTTGATAACAAAAAAATAAGGGCAGAGTTTTCAGTGGCCGGTCCTACAATTCAATTCGTATTGCTAGTCTTGCCTTACCCAGGACCCCACTATATGAACTACATCAAAAACAAATGCAGCGGCGCTATCTCCGGTAAGGGTATAGAACCCTCTCCCGTGGGGTGGCTGTCTTCCCACTTGCCTCCTACGCACCGTCACACCAACGCGTAATTCTTTAGCCTGATGCGCTACCACGTGTCATCCATGCTCGTTTTCTACCAAGAAAAACATAGAAAGGGCTGCAAAGCCGCTATGCCGAAGGCGATTGGGAGCCCGGAGCAGGAGAGGAGGTGATATTCTGGTTCCGACGCTCTGTACTATGCCAGATTGATGTTTCAATTGCTTCCTCGGGAAGTCTGCCGCCTCAGAGGAGAAGACAAGGAGAATCCCCATATTCCACGGCACTCGGTTATATTGGTACAAAGGCACCCTTGTTACAAAGTGCTGTTACGCATCCCTGAATGGCACTCATGTAGTCCATGCAGCTGCATGGGTGGCTGAACGCCTTCCCAAAATTAAGGGGAGGGGTGTGTGCTTTGCCCATAGTAGAGGAAGTTGCATAGGTGGGTACTGGAGGCATGCATCTATATGTGAGTGCAGACCTGCAGAATCACTACTGCATAAAAATACCATACATATTGACAGGAAAAATATTACTGCACTCACCAAAGTATTGTTATAAATGAACATCCAAGCAAACCGAAATGTGAAGAGGCTGAAATACAGTGTAAAAGCTTCGATCAAGCGAATCTTTGCTGGGCTTAACAAAACCTACAGCAGAAGGTTTGAAGTAAATTAGCTAATTTCTGAACGATATATGAAATGTAGAAGAGGTTGTTAATAAACTGATGAGCTTGTCTAAAGACGCATGAAGCCTGCGCGTCTCCATAAGTCATTTCTAAGTTAAGAAACCAAGCTTAAGACCATCAGCTACAATGTGTGGGGTACGTGAGGTACTAAAAAATGTTTAACTGAAAAATTGTCACTATATGTCCTACAGATTTAAGCCTTACGTGGAGTGGGGCTTTAATGTACAAAATTATGATGTTTTTACAATCATAGATAAGCAGAATACTGAGCTACAGGGAGGCTAGTTTGGCAGTCTAACAGTTTGTGAACTATTTAATGAAGATCCGGTGCCCGAATAAATATTTTTACCTCCTCCCAGTGTCGACTACGAATACCCGGCAGCTTTTATGAAAGGCCTGTGATGATTTGTGCTTAGTGAACTTTTACAAATAAGTCTCTAGGTGCCTATAATGCAGCTCCATCATATCATAGATTCACGAAATATACAATAACCATCACTGCAAAAGACAAAGCCGACTCTTTTATATAGTATTCAGGCGAGTTGAGTCAACTACCTACCATCCACATGCTCCATAATTGAATTTAATTTACCAGCTTCATGGGCACAAAACACCCAGAGATAAGAACCTGGAGTGACGTGATGCCTATCTCGTGTATCTCAACTCAGTGCTTTTATCTGTAGTCGTTTTTGCATGAAAAATATAAAATTTAACTTTTGACGTTCAAGCAATCGTGGCTAGAGTATAGACAGGTATACGTTTAAGATTCGAGTAAGCAATGGATAAATTTCTGATTAGAAGTTTCCATGAAATGTGTTTCCACAGACTGTAGATGCATGATTTGTAAAAATTGACAAAACACCAAAGTTTATTTCTTAGCCATGCAATCCAAGCTCCTTCTACAAGGTAAATAGCACCCTTTTCCTTGAATTATAAGATGTTCTAGTCTTTAGGGATGTTATTTTGGGTACACTTCGTGGCTGAGAAGCAAGCCTTGTTGCCTGGTAAAGATAGTGTTGCGAGAATGAGAAGCCTGCCACGCTGATCTCAGCGCCTCCGCTTTATACCATCGGCGGGCGCTATAATAGTATGTGCAATAGTTGCAGTGAAGCAATCCTTTTGATATTTCTGAGCCACTCAAGAAAATGTTCAGTGTCACAGACTCGACTGTTTTCCTGTCGCCCTCTGCGCCGCATGCTCCATACACACGCATCCGCCGGTCCTTTCGCAGTTTTCTGCAGAAGCTGTTCAGCCTTGAAAGCTTCAGCGAGGTAGGTTGATGCGGACATCAGGCCTTTTCATTTGTACTGTTAAAAAACACAATCAGAACAATGAAAAATACTAGCAGTAAATGAAAGGGCACTATGGTTCATAGAAATTGTATAAACACCTTTTTTTTTAATGGTGAAGAAACCCTGTGCAAAATGCGTACAAATAGAATAACTTCAAAAATGGAGTTAGCAACTGAAACTGGAGAAAACAAGGACCAAATTCCTTTACCAAAGATATGTAACATTTTAAGAAACATGTTTAAAATGACAGATTAAAAATAACAAAAACATGCTGTTCTACAGTCTAGTAAAAAGGCCTACCACATTAAAGGAAGAACAAGTGGCTCTTCTTAAACCATGGTCGTGTTATAGCCCCGAAAATATGCAGAAGCATATTATTCCTCAAACAGAATTTTTTTTTCTGTCCTAAATAATCTTCCTGGTGGCACTTTGCAGTCTATAGAGAACAGGTTATATATCATGTAACCTGAAAAGTTCCAAACTCAGAAGCTGGTGCCAAAGAAAAAAAAGCTTCTCTTGCCACCCATCCTACACCAGCAGTGCCATGCTCCCTTAACTTGAAACCAAGCAAGTGGCAAAAGTAAGGGGTGAGATACCATTAACACAAGGTATGGTCCGAATGATTTAGGCACACCGATTTAGGCATCCGAATGGTAAAAGCGCACACATCCAGGGCATGTGCCTCTCCACAACTGATAACTAGTGTGTAGACTGCACAGTAGGGGAGCAAAAGGTGCCACATAACTTCACTTTCACTTCAGTTGTTGAATCACTTTGCTGGTGCAAGCATCAGCGGAGCAAGACAAAATTGAGGCTGGCGAACCATGCAGACGAACGGAAAGCACAGTCTTATGGTTTACTTTCCTGCCTTTTTAGCAATTTTCTTAGCGCTTTCTTTACCTTGTAGCAGGGTTGGAAGTATTTAATCGAAAGGTAGCCACAAGCCAGACGGGCGAGCAGCGTGTGAATACAATACAATACGGTATTTACACCAACAAGATATCCTGCGGGTACGAAAATTCCAGAGGGCCTCGCTAGAGAACAAGTTAATGGTATCCGATAGCGTATAGATGCAGATACACACGGGAAAGAGGCTACGCAGCACGCAGACTTTTCGAAGGCATCACTTATCACGCTCGCATTCTCGAGGAAAGCAAATGCATACTTGCACGACACAGACAGTCGGCGTAGCGACACAACACGAAAACGGAAGACACGTGAGAGCTGAAATTGACACCGGGCAATGCAACCGGCACCATCAATCACGAACGAATTGTTGCACTAGTCCAGTGAAATGCGCTGTTAATTTAAACGCACTATCATGCGCAAGCCAAATCTCATCAAAAACCGCATTTGTTTTAAAATTTTAAAATAATAATGATGACCCTTCGGGCCACAAATATCTCCATATTATCCTCGGAAACAAAAACATACCGTAGACTGCAAAAAAGAAAGGTTTTACAGATCATTGCTATCAAACAGCGGAAGCAGGTGCGACGACCAGAGGCTCGTACGATGAGCGCGGCGCCTTTTCATTCACGCTGAATAATGGCGACATCGTTGAGGTCCTTACCTGTGGTATACGTAAACACACTGCAGTGCCAAGGTGTTTCCGTTTCTCAGAAGCACCGGCGACACAGTAACACGTCGCTTTTCTCCACGATAGATTTCGTAAACACGTTCGTCAGCTGATCAAGATTTCTTGAGCATCTCCAGCGATACCGGAGCCTGAACTTCGATCTGATATTCCCTGGTGCACTTGGAGCAAATCAAAATGAAGGTGAACCGTCACAAATGCGACCACTCTTCACAAAACACCCACATATCGTCACAAGCAAGGAACAGCAATACATTTTTAAGGGACGAGTTACGCGCGGACCTCAATACTGATGCTGATGCTGATGCTGATGCTGATGCTGATGCGGCCATTCCCCTTTGTATCGGGGCAGGAGAAACGGGTAGAAAAATTGAGGAGTGAAAGAAAATTCTATGCTAAATGTTCAGTCAAATAGTCCGAAGAAGTAAGAAAGAAAGAGAAAGAAGAAATTTAACAGGCTTCTCTGTTGCGCCACCAGTCCTCGAGGCGGCGCTTTGTCGTCTCCACTGCCCTCATGATTACCCTAGTCTCTTCGGGTAGTGACGTCGACTGTAGACCGAGTGCTGTCAAAAGCGCCTCCGTTTGCGTTGTCGCTGTTGTAGTGGGGGCGGGTCGCAGTTCTTGGCACTCGATCACTACATGTTGGATGGTCTCGTCGGCCGCGCCGCACCTGGGGCACCGGGTATCCAAGCCCTCGGTGTATTTGGCTCGTATTGTCCTTGTGCGCAGCACACCGCTCCGTGCCTCGCAAAGCAGCCCGCTACCTCGTGTGTTGTCGTAGAGGTTTGCTTTCCGTCATCTTGCCCAGTGTGGCCAGACTTCGCAGCGCCCCCTGTCGTTCATCAGAGTTGCGAATAAATAAATACTACGCATGCAGATGCAATAAATGTAGGCCTTAATGCCAAGGCCGGCGCAGTCAGAACGGTAGCAATGAATACGAAGAGATTAAGAGCCTTCTCGGCAGCGTTGATCACCAGAAATGTGGTTTTGAAGAGTTCAAGGACCAAAATCAATGCGATGAAATAGAAAGGCTTGACAATAAAATGTTTGCTTACCTATTGCATATTGCTTGCGGAAAATCTACACAAAGCATTTTCAGCCAAAATTTGCTGCTGTGGACTATAAACTGGGTGCTAACTATCTAAGCAAGAAAATTTTATTTATAGCTATAATCCAAAACCGCGCTGCCAGATTCATTTGCTCAGACTACTCTCGTTATTCTAGCGTTACAGCACTAAAATCTCAGCTTAATCTCCCAACACTGGCCTGTCGGCGTAAAATCGCCCGTCTTTCGCTGTATCATAAATTTTATCACACTTCCGATCATGAAACTGCCCCGATAACACGCGCTCATCGCTTTTCTCGTCATAGTCACCCTAACGCCGTCTACCCTGAACGGGCCCGCACCGAAACATATAAAATGTCATTTTTTCTTCGAACAGCCAATGACTGGAATGACCTTCCATCCGAAGTGGCGGCCATCACCAATCGTGTTCTATTCAAAACCGCCATTGAAGACCATCTGTGTTCGTATTAACTTTTTGTTTGCCCACCCCTCATGTAATGTCCCCTGTGGACCCTTGAGGAAACAATAAATAATAAATATGCCCCCAACGAAGTATAGTCCGATAATTACGGTATATGCTGTTTCTTTTCAACTCCATCGATATTGGGCTTACGCAAGTCGCGCCTTTATTACCGATGACGTAGGCTTCATGTAGCTCACGCTTCTGTTCATGGTTATATCACCTCCGAGTCTGACGTCATCCTAGTTGATCAGTAGCGCAGTCATTGCGATAAATATTCAATTGTTCTGCGCTTTCCTTTATGGGTCTCGTCTTTTCTGCTTTCGCTCATAAGCTATCAGGGCAGGTTTCCGTAAACCATTTAGCTCCTTCGGTTCATTAACCTTAATTTACACCATGCTTTCTACAAATTTTCTGGCACAGAAAGTACAGTTGTTCTTCTGAAAACGGAATATATGGTTCACGAGTCTCATTATGACTGCAGACAGAGGTTACATTCTATTGCGTAGAACAAAAAGACATGTTTTAACTGCACGACTTCCGCTTCACTTGCTCATTTGCAGAAAAAGCTGTCTTGAAATGACGTAGTGGTAACTTTGGCCTTTCTTTCTTGGGTTTGCAAATATTGCAAAATTTTGTGTACATAACGTTCAGTTCATTTCTTTGATATCTCCAGATGTCGCTATCCACATCCATCAATCATAGTCGCTCCACCTCACCATAACGGAGGAACTAGACCTAAAATTAACTGGTGCCTTTAAAGTTATTGTGTGATTAATTAAAATAATTCCTTTTTCCAAAAGTGCAGGATTAGGGCTATTATGTTTTAAAATGGCTAAATAAAGGCTCTACGTCTTATGTAGGGATTTGTAGCTTTGAGATGGCAGGATACAAATAAGAATTGTACCTTCCGGTACCCTTTAATCCTTAGTCAGGCAAGCTGTAAATATTGTAAAATTAATATTGTATTGGCCACGCAGGCACGATGGCAGGGCTTGGTGGCATGGCGGCTTTGTATTTATGTTGGGTGGCTTTTACGTAGTCGGGCAGCTTCTATGTCAGTAAGTATGTATAAGATACTAGGGGGCACAGATTGAGGCACTAGGGATTAAGTTGGCAGCAAAGTACATGTAAGCGAGCGAGCTTCCACAAGATGTGCCACAAACAACAGCAATTAACGGCATCAAGTCTTTCCATTTAAGGCTGAGCTTAATTATCCTAAATATTTTTTCAATGACTTTAAAAGAATAGTATGTTTTGTGGCTTATTACTGTATTGATATTTGCTGATTACAACTGTCTTTTTTTAATAATTGTTATTGTGTCTATGGTACAGTATTGTGTATTGTTCACTATTGTGATTACTTTGCATTTGCAGGAATTGTGCTTGCTCAGAAATGTTGCATGTGCTGTTGTGTTGTGTCTTGTCCAGATGTTTAGCGGAAGTACTGTGGCTTCTTGAAGTCTAAAATAGGAGCAGCTGGCGTCATTGCCAGGCACGGACCTCTCCTTTAATGCGTATGAAAAAAATACAAAGCAGTACATGCATCTAGGGTGACTCACGATTCTACATCCGCATGACAAGAAATTATCCGTACGCTAATGAAACAAACGTGTGTAGGCTCCCTACCCCACTGACGCATCCTAGGCTCACAAGCCTGTGCTCTCGCGCGCTTTCTTTTCTTTTTTCCGAGTTCGGATGCGCCCCAACGGCACATGCTCGGCTGTTGCGTGGTGTCTGATGAATCGCGGCGATGAAGCTTGATAAGTGCGGAGCAAGAAGCCGCTGGAGAATTTCCGGAGGAATGCGGCTGCTCTAAGACCCGCTGCCGGCGGGCGACATCGTTGCGACGGCCCGTCGCGGCCCGCCACGACGTTCTCGTACGTTCTCGGCGCGCCGGTGGCAAGCCTCAATAGGGAACCTGTTGCGGTACCCGGCGAGAGTGGCTGCTTTGCCCGCCGCCGATCTTTCTATCGTGATATTAGGCATTGTTAGCGTGAAGCTTCTCTTCTCGGTAATCGGACCCACCTTGTAAGCGGCATTGAGGGCATTCTTTTCCTATTCTTTTCGCTGCAACGCCTGTATAGCACCTTCTTGTGTTAGTTTATTTGTTTGTTTTTGTCCTGGAATAAACCGATGTTTTATCCTCATTGTTCGTGGCATTTTGCTCATCGGGTGAGACTACAACTCACGAACGCAATTCAAGAAGGCGTTGCCCCCAAATTGTATCTCTCGTAAAAGTGAAATTGAAGTTTTCAGGTCCGCTCGATGCTTTTGAAAGCAGTTTACCGATATCAATCGAAAGGAACGTGTACCCGTATTTGGTGATAGTCGCTTTTGTGGTCGGAATTTTAAACGAGTATAGACACGTACATTTTCTGTATCGGTATTTTTGCTTTAATCGATCCACAGTGGTCCAAAACAGAGGGACTGCGAACCAAAAGGCCCCAGCACAGATCAATTAATTTATTATCAGTGAATTTATCAGGGCTAGTTTCGGTTTCGATCTCTCCGGACACGAGCGCGCAATGACGTCAAAGATACGATGGATGGATGGAATATAGGAGCGTCCTCTTTGAAACGGGGTGGTAGCAGTAGCTATCATGCTCATTTTTCTCCATATATCTTAATTATTGATTTAGAATGGTTAACTAAACCATCATTCTATTTATTAAATTTTGTTCCTACAATACTAACATTATGTCACTTCTCTGCTTTTAAGCCACCAATCTTCCAGCCGTTTTTTTGCTAGTTTCCACCGCCGGTTTATTCACCCGGCCACTGTTATCTCTAAACCCCAGAGCTTCAGGAACAGTGATTGCGCCTGCATCAACTTCCGGATGGATACCATTGCATTCGAGTATGATATGGTCAATTGTTTCACTGGAGTTTCCACATACAGCAAATGCGTCATCTCCATTGTTAAACTTCTTTTTATAGCTGCGTGTTCTAAGGCACCCTGATCTAGCTTCAAAAAGTAGGGCACTGCCTCTTGAGTTATCAAAGAAATCTTCCTTCCTGATCTGCATTTTCCACTTTCGGTATAATTCCACACTCTGTTTTTTTTTCCATCTAATTTATCCAATTTTTACCTTCTGTGTTTTTCACCTGTTGCTTAATGCTCTTTATTTCTCCGTCCTTGTTACTAGCATACTTACTAGTTAGTTTCCTAGTTCTTTTCCTCCATTGTGAGTCAACGCTTTTTAGGTACAGGTATTTAAATACCTTAGCTGCCCATCTGTTACTGTCCAATTTCCTCAGGCGTTCCTCATATAATATTTTACTCTGAGCTTCCTGTACTTCGAAAGATGCCCAGCCCATATCTCCCTGTACCGCCTCATTTGTAGTTTTGCCGTGGGCACCTAGTGCTAATCGTCCAACGGATCTCTGATTTGTTTCTAATGTCGACTGTACCTCTGATTTTAGGCACAAAACCGCTTTTCCGAAAGTAAGTCCGGGCACCATAATTCCTTTCCAAATACCCCTCAATACCTCATACCTATTGTATCCCCACAATGCCTTATGCTTCATTATCCCGGCATTCCTTCGCCCTTTGGCCTTAAGTGATTGCTCATGCTTTCCAATGTATGCCAATCCTTCGTTTACCCATACCCCCAAATATTTATATTCTGCTACTCTAGGCATTTCAAGGCCTTGAATTTTAAGACCCTGATCAGTTGAGCCGTTGAAAATCATCAGACCCGACTTAACTGCGCTGAAACTGAAGCCTAGAGCGTCCCCTTCGTCTCCGCAATACTTAACTAGAGTTTGCAATTCTTCCAGACTCTCAGCTAGCAGCACAATATCGTCTGCATACATCAAACCGGGGAGGCGCTGCTCTACCGCCTTTCCACCTAATCTGTATGACAGGTTAAAACCTAGGTTACTGTCTTGTATCCTCCGTTCCAGGTTTATCATATAAAGCATGAACATCACCGGTGATAGAGGACAGCCTTGTCTTAATCCTTTGCATACTTTGACATCCTCCGTACTTCTTATCCGAGAACGCCACGCGAGCGCCCCCTACTGGCAAGGTTGATGATCGCGTAAACACAAAATATGATGACGCATTCGGGTCGCGTTTTTCGTCTGCTTGCTGCTCGCACGTACAAACAAATATCGTCGTCGAGCAGCGGTTCAGCGTAGCATAATTAGTACTGCGACGTTGTTTCGCCCAATAGCGTGGATGTTACTAATATTGCCGGGCACTTTAATCCCAACCCGCTCGTCTGCGACTCAAGCGACGAAGCAGGAATCAGCAGCAGCCACGAAAGCTTGGTGGGTTGACGCGCAGGAAATGTCAACTGGTAGGAATATTGAACAAAGGAGCCGTGAAGATGCTGCTTTATCAGTCCGGTTGGCCAACGCTGTGAGCCAAGCTGTTCCAAAAAAAATCTTTTAGAAATGACGCGATCAACCACCGTAACCCGTAAAGCTCTCCCGATGGCTCCCGTGCTCACGCCTGTTCACGCGCTGATTGGTCCCGACATGGCAGGCCTGCGTGCCGCCGTCCGCCGTCCAAGCATGTGGCGCCATCTGGCGCAGTCAAGGCAATCTGGGTGCGTAAAGCCGTGGCCGCCGCGATCGGCTCCCAAGTCAAAGCTGCCTCATAGCATCCGCTATCGGTAATCTAGCTATCGCGGATCGCTGTTCATTTGCTTACATAACTATTTGTACAAAGGACTGTCAGTCAAGGATTATTCGGACAATACGGACGTCCTGGTAGAAATAATTACAGTGATACAAGCGAACTTTTTTTTTCCTAGCTGCTGCCCGGTGCGACGCTAGCTCTGAAGGCATCGCGCAAAGCAAGAAAATATTTTACAAGATTGGCTTGTCTGTACAGTGGCGCTAAACTCCGACGTTTATTATAGCGTTAGCCCGTTCCGAAGCGCCTTTGCTGGCGCTTCGATGTGAAACCAGCGAGGGCTAGCGACGTCTAGGGTAGGCGGGGAGCGGCGCAGTATGTTCCCGGCGCGCCATCGAGAGGCACCGTTGCCGTAAGCCCTGCACTTGTGCAGGCATGCTGTTGTGGCCTGAGTTTAGCAGGCAGTCTCCATACGTACACCGGTGAGGTAACTGTAATATGCACCAACGAAGAAGCCATCCAGTAAAGCGAGCAGAAGCGTAGTTCTGTCTCAGGGCACGGCCGAAAGCGGCGGCGGCGCTGTTCGAGTCCGGCCATGTGTCGTCACTGCTCTTTGCTTTGCCGACTCCACGTCACAGTTGTTTGATTACGTCATGTTGTTTATCTATGTACACGTTTTCGTCACATAGATGTCGATGCCAATGGGTTTTGAAAAACGGAGTTCTTGCCTGGCTTGTTTTTAAAATCAAATTAAAATATCTTCGCGGAAACGTGCGAGGTTGGGATTGCTTGGGGAGCATCTCTGTATAACCAAGAAAGCAATCGTATTCCTTCCGACGCTTCAAAAAATGGTGTCTATACTGCTTTAATAATAAAAAAGCTTGGCATAAATTTTCAAAAGCGTTTTTGAACCAAACTAATTAGAGTTCAATGCAAGGCAAACAGAGCCGACGGTTGCATAAAGTATAAGGTGGACAAATTAGGTCACTAGGTCCGCCGGACGATGTTTCTGGGAGTTGGCGCTGCTGAAGATGCGTAAGACAGGACTCTTTACCGGAGTAGGCGTACTGTATCATCACTCTCAGAGGCGCTGTTACAGACCAGCAGTACCATTAGATACGCCTTTCGCTGTGTTAATACATGCAAAGCTCCGCGTTCTTTTCTCGCTACATGAGCATGAAATTCAACCAGCTGCAAGTTGAACGCATAGTTTCTGCTTTTGTTTTCCCTTTTTTTTTTTTTCATGCCCGTTCATATCTACTCTCACGGATCTACTTGCAAACCTTCTTATTACATGCCTTGCGTGCCCTGCATTCATTGAACTTTCCAGCTATCAGAAGACCTGAGTTGAACACGGTATTCGGTCGCAGCAGTGCTTCCTTCGGGCACTTACGAGAAAGCTTTATTTGGGACGCAAGCATGCACGGCGCACGTGTGTCATTCTGTCACGAACATTGAATGATCACAGCGTTACTAAGATGCGGTTAGCTGGCGAAGAGTAGGGTTACGGGAGGACGAATTTGAGTTACTCTGTCACGGTTGAGCATGATGAATGGCCATTGTCACGCCACGTGTGTCGTGCATGCGCGCACATGGCGACTTACCAGATGTGTCAGCGGAGGAGGCGGCGCGTATAACGTCAGCTACCCTTTTTATTTTTCTGCACTTGCAACGCAACTACGAATGTCACACTGCTTCTGCGCGCGCGTTAACGCTCAAACTATAACTCTGGTCGGGCTGAACCGCGCCGCGCCTACGGCGCGGTGTGCCGACACTACGCCCCTCAGTATTGCATTTATGTTTCAACAGATCAATTTCCTGGAAATTCTTTTCTTTCGTGCAAGGATTTATTGGTTTGACAGTGTAAAGTGCAAAGCGTTTGTATTGTCCCCTTTTCAGAAGCGTTTCACTCAGTTTTTTTTTCTTTTCTCTTAGCTGCGCAGACGTCTGCGGTGACGCTAAACTTCTTCGCACTCTCCGACGAAGGCTTTAAATCAGCTGCTCTTTCCTGACATTTTCCTAGCAGGCCGGTAAAGTCGCATTCGACCGGTCGTGTTGAAGTAGCAGGAACATCTTCACACTGAATATCTCATGGCCAAGTTTCTCAAAATACGGCTCACATGGAATAAATGATTAGAAGGTAAGTGACCGGGCGTCCTAAAACATTTCACTGGTTTTCTGCTGCACTCTAAACACAAATATTCCTGCAAGGGAGTAAAAAGTGGGTAGCATGTTTTCAAAGCACTCCCTTGTAGTGACCCAATATTCTTTCCAAGCCCTCAGGTAGACTTTCTCCTCTAAATATACTGAAGGCATCATCATGAGCATACTCCCTCTCTGAACCATATTTGTTTGATGTCATTAGAAATTAAGGAGCCTTTGCATTGCTGCACCAGAAAGGTTGATGGTGAAAATTAGAAGACATTGAGACCTCAGTTCAAACATTCAAAATTGATAGAAATGATCAGACTTTGAAATGAGAATCTGCTTCTGCTGCCGACCTTAGCTATTTCCTATTTCTAGTGATCAAAATATAGCTCAGAGCTTGGGAACCATGCCCTGACATTAATTGGAACCGCTGTACAGGACCTGCTACTCCCGTTTTAGTCCCATATAGGCGTATTAATGTTTAAAGTGGGGCAATAAGGCAGCAGTTGCAAATGTCATTGCTGTTTTGAACTCGCTCGGCCGACTTTGTTCATTCCTGAAGGGGTTTTGAACTGAATTCTAGTCGTGCCAGTACATCGTATAACCAGTAACTTAGTACGATATAAGGTCACCCGTGCGTGAATCAAAACTTAAGCTTTCATTTGCCTCAAGGAGGTGAACAGAAGATCATCTCCTGCCAGATCTTACAGGGGTTGTCTAAACCAGTAGACTTGCGTAATTATAGATCACATGTTAACTTTGCTCGATCAGCTTGGGAGTACCTACGTGACTAGTTATACATATTTAACTTATCTGGCTTTACTAGAGACTCATACATTTACGTAAGCCATCATTGATCCACTTTTACTGAACGAACGCTTCTTTCTTGAAATCTGTAGCATAGAACAGAAAGGGACTGTGAACGAGAACGGCAAGAAAACTCACACCACTAGCTTTCAACAGCCTGACTGCGCAAATATGTAGCTATTTGTACATTCTGTATTGGCGTTATTTCAAAGGACATGTGTTTAATCAGAGGGAGCGAAGATAACAAACCTTTATAGACAGGGGTCCCATTCAAGCACTTCCTAGTCTGGCTACCTTTTCTGCTTTGTTAATTTCTCGCGTGCGTCTATCCTTACTCTCTCAAAATAAGAGTACTTATAACAGGCTTCACACGTCAGCACTCTACTGTCTCTTGTCTTTTGGAAGACCACAGCATAGAAATATGAATCAAGAAGCCGAACTTCCAGCCTGTTATCACTACATCGGTAAGAACTCTCCTGTCGGCGAATTGTGCAGTCTCGCCAGTCACTTTCGTTGCCACTCACCATACACTGACAGCTCGGAAAGTGTAGAGTGAACTTGATTGCTTTTATTGGTTGCTTTTTTCACGGTTTACGCCAAAAGCCCCCTTCTTTGCGCGTACGCCATCTAACAATGAACAATCTTTATGAGCTCCGGCAACGTTGAGGCGGAGCTTCTTTGACCTTTGTGGAACATGTGACCCAAATATATACTTTTGGAAGTGGGTCCTGGCTTCATATGTCAAATAGTACCGGAGCCGTATGTGAGGCAACAATGGCGCATACAACTATGCATTTAGAGCGGCAAAAAAAAAAAACATGCTTGCTTGTGCAGTTTTCTCACAAGGAATCTTGGACAATGCCTGTTTGTATTGCGCTACGATGATTCCATGTTAGCAAGAACGAAGAAAATAATTGGCGTGGAGGTCGAGCAAGCTATCTGGACAGGAAAAAACAAAAAAAAAAAACGAGTAGGAAGTAGCTCTCTCTGCGTTTATGCTTATTTCCGTTCTCGGAAAAAAATGGCTTTTGCATAAGCACGTACAAATAAAGATGTTTCACTACTAACAAATTTCTCGCGGGCGGCCTCTGCCGCACAACCTATGAGGTATTTTATTGTTGATGGGCACAAAAGCAGCAAAACAGCGATAAAATAAAAGGCAATCTTGTGGCCCGTAGACGATGTTTCGTACAGTTTACGAAATATCAACTATAAATAAGCCACGCCTTCGCATCATCTGCCGATTCGCACACACATGCTCAGAAATTATGCACAAGCGCATTTTCAAAAGACAGCTATTAACGCATGAAATTTTTGCGTGTATAGCAAGGCTGCGCTGTAAACACCAATCAGATCATCTTTCGGGACCTTCGTACGTACACTTTCTATTTATTAGCGAGACTCAGCATGGGGGGGGGGGGGGGGGGGGGGGGGAGACTTATTGACGTAGACGTATACCGGTTTGCTTTACCCCTCCCACGCAGGCCGCGATTGCACTCACCCCTGCCAATGCTCTTGCGGAGGAGGAGTCCGACAAACCGGTATACTCCTACATCAGTAGGTCTCCGGAAAGCTAAATCTCTATTTTCAAGAAGTCATCCCACTGATTCTTTCCCGCCGCCTTAGATTGATGCAGGAAAACTTTAAAAGGAAGAGCATGCAGCGCGTCAGAAGGTTACAAACCGTTCCCATCGATATGTTCATAGCAGCATCTAGTAATATGTCTCATTCGCCAGACTTGTTGTAACATAGTCCTAAACTTCTCAGCAATTCTGGCTCAAACAAGGTAAAACGCCTGTCATCAGATGAGCTGCTCTCATATTGGTGGGAGCCGCAGTGTTGTCGCATGAACGCAGTACATCAGCACTGATCAGGTAACACAGCGAATAAAAGCCCACAGTACAACTAGAATCGGAGTCAAACGGCCAGTTTCTATATTTGAAGATTTGTACGATACTAAACGAGTGTAGATACCGTCATTTAGGAAAAGTGTGCTGCTTGTTAGCAAAGAAGTGATGACGATTTGAGAAATCTTTTGCGGTAAGCTACTGCTATTCATTAAAACTAACACTTCGATATAGGTGATACTTCCGTCACTCCTAATGATGTGAATAATGATGTTCAAGATCTGCCTAGACATTTTTCAGTGTTATGTTTGAATATTCAGTCTATTTGCAATAAACATGACATCTCACGTGTATTTCTCGATGAGCTCCAATCCCTGTTTACTGCGGTAATGCTTTATGAAACATGGGTAAAGGATGAAGTTGACTGCTTTGACTTGGTCAACTATCAGTCATTTTTTTCTGAATAGAACTAGTAGAAGAGGTGGATGCGTTTGTTCGTGCTTGATAGTGTACAATGTGATAGGCTTGATGAAGCTACTTCACTTACGCCTGATTATGAGGTGTACTGTCTGTTTTTAGCCACAAGGTCCTCTTCACTGTTGTATATTGCCTCCAGATGGTTGCATAGAGAACTGTTTACTCCATATGCAACATTTATTTCAGTTTGCCTGTGAATATAATTACGCAGTATATATAAATGGAGATTTCAACATTAACATGCATTAAAATACACCCAGAAAGTCATGACTTCTATTACTAATGGACTCATATTTTCTTGTAAACGTTGTGGCATCACCTACACGTATAACCACAACGACGGCAACACTCCTAAATTTGCTTATCACAAATAACGCTACAAAAACGCTCTCAACCGGGGATATCAATTATGTAATTAGTGATCACCTGCCTGTGTACATAGTTTACAGGGGTGATCCTGAATTCAAATCAAATTGCGAACCAAGAAATGTAAAACTGCAATGAATAAACACAACAACGTTAGATTAATTTTGACACAATATAATAAACGTCAACTGGGAACCAGGTTTTGCTGCTTTGACTGCTGACAGGGCGTTTAGTTGTTTTTTGGAAATATTCGTGCGCATATATTGTGACAGTTTTTCATACGCAGATGTAAAGAAACCAAAACGAGCTCTTAAGCCCTGAATTAGTTCGCATATTCTTCGAATGATTGCTAGGAAAAAGTCCCTCTACCATAAATTCTGACAAAGCCATAGTCCATAATTGTGGGCAATGTTTAAGGCACACAGAAACAAACTTAATTCAACATTTAGGAAAACGAAAAATGAATATCACCTTAATTTGTTCGATGGTTTGGCCAATCAAAAGAAAGTTTGGAATAGGCTTTTTCGAGTGTTGAACCGTAACCTGGCAAATATAACTGACAGTATTACTGTTTACGGCATTAGTTACACTAGACTCGCAGTCGCAAATAAGCGTAATAACTATTTCAGTACACTTGTTGATAGTGAGCACAATAATAGGGCATTGGATTACATTACTAACCACTCAAACAACAGTATTTTCCTAAGATGCTGTGATGAAAATAAGGTGCTCAGAATATTTAAAGGTATAGATATTTCGAACAGTGAAGACGCTTTTGGACTGAAAATGAAACCTGTTAGGTACGTCTTGGACGTTATCTGCCCGATTTTAACTTCTGTCTATACCTTGTCTCTAACTACAGGCATCTATCTTCCCTTCAAACAGGAAAATAGCGAAAGTAGTTGTAATCTATAAAGGTGGTTCCACAAACTATCTGGGCAGCTATAGACCAGTTTCAATTTTGCCTATTTTTCTAAGGGCTTGTAAAAAATTATCATTTACCACTTTCTAATTTTCTTGACAGGTATAATGTGACAACAACTAAACAGTTTGGATTTAGACGTAAGTCTTCTACTTAAATGACTCTTCTAAAACAAAAAGAAATAATCCTAAATAACATAGAATGTAAACAAATAACGTTGGGAATATACATAAATTTTTGCAAAGCCATTCACAGGATTGAGCAAGAGACTCTGCCTTTGCAACTTTTTGTTTGCGGTGTTCGGGACAAGGCACTATCTCTAACCAGTAGCTATCTAACTGACCGATATCGATATCAGTATGTTTCCATATATAATCATTGCTCAACTTATAATAAAATAAAGCATGATATACCTCAAGGAACTGTTCTTGGTCCCTTATTATACAGTTCAGTTCAGTCATTCAGTCGTGTCCGACTCTTCGTGACCCTATGGACCATGTCACGCCACGCTTTCCGGTCTCTCACTATCTTCCTAACATCACATAACTTCATCTGTAGTGCCTCTAGGATGCCATCTAACCATCGCGTTCGCTGCCTACCCCTTCTCCGGCGACCCTCAACCTTTCCCAACATCAAATCTTTCTCCAGCGACTCCTCTCTTCTCATCAGATGACCAAAGTAGCTGAGCTTTAACTTTAGAATTTAACCCTCCAATGAGCAGTCAGGCTTTATGGTTGACAATATCGACTGATTTGATCTTCTGGCAGTCCAAGGAACTCTCAAGAGTCTTCGCCAGCACCACAATTCAAACGCGTCAATTCTTCGGCGGTCAGCCTTTTTCCCGGTCCAACTCTCGCATCCATACATCACAACTGGAAAGACCATAGCACGAGTTATACGGATCTTGGTTGGTAGACTGATGTATCTGCTCTTTACTAGGCGGTCAAGGCTAACCATTGCTCTCTTTCCCAGAAGCAGGCGTCTCCTAATTTCATGGCTGCAGTCTCCTTCCGAGGTAATCTTGGAGCCCAAGAACAGAAAATCTGTCACAGCTTCCACTTCTTGTCCATTGATGCTCCAGGACTTGATAGGGCAAGACGCCATGATCTTTGTCTTTTTAATGTTCAGTTTAAGCCCAAACTTCTCAATCTCTTCTTGTACGCGCATCAGAAGTCTCTTGAGCTTGGCCCACGCCCAAATTACGGACTTCAAACATTAAGATATGTATTACCATAATTCCTAAACCAATACACTTTCAATAATCTATCCATTCTCTCAGTTTCATATAACAGTATCAGAAATATGTTCCTACAAAGCAATGAAGATAATTTGACCCTAAGAAATACAAAGTAACCATGCCATATGAAGCTGCTATCTTTTTGATTTTGTGCTTAATGTACAGAAACTTCACTGCGTTCTATCAGGATAATATTGCATAGATTCTTTATTTCTAAGACTGAATTCTCTTGTTTTTGTTTTTGCTGTGATACGACATCGTCGTGTCGAACCACTGCGGGATATTGGAGCTTTGTCAAGTAGCGTGCGCAACTTTTTTTTTCCTTTCTCCTCAGCCATTCTAAATCACTGGAATAAAATGAACTGAACTGAAGTAAGACGACCATGGTCCTGTGGATTCTACGGACAATGAATACAATTACATGCGTTTGGGCACTTGTCTATGTTTAGTACTTAGTCCTTGTATACTAAGGGGATTTACAGAAGCGGCTAAGTTTTTTTCAATGTCGACTAAACAAAATGCGGCATTGAGGTATATTAAACATGGTTATCATTTTATCCTTTTTTTTTTCTATTTGCCTAATTCAACTCACATATTAAGAAAAGAAAAAGTGGTACAGGGAGTTCATCTGCCATTACAGTGGTCTGGAGGGATTCCCACGGACAGCTTTACTGCGCGATAATGGGTACTAACCATTAATTTGGCCTTCTTAGGCAAGAGTCTTATATAATAAAATAATGCGTATTAAAATTATAGCGCTAAACTTCGGAGGGGGCTCTATTCTCACCGTTAATTTGTAGTTAAGTGGAGTTTTGTAAATCTGTTCAAATCTGTGCTTTACCGCGTCACATAGTTAAGCTAAAATATGCTACTGCAATTCGAGACCTTGTGTAACTAAGCAGTGAGGTCTGGCGGAATTCCAGCAAGCCAGCTGTTGTCAGCACCAGTCACGTCAGCCTTCGAACATCACTGATATTAATCGGTTAGAATAGTCATTGTGGTTTTGTTTAAGAGTTATTCTGTTGTACAGTTTTAAAAGGTTGAGAACAGTTCCGCAGAGCGACAAAGTAAAACAGGTTAGAAACAGACTACAAACCGCAGTAACCATCGGGCTGGATTAGTTGATACCGTGGTTTTCTTATCAAATCATGCAAGATAATCTCTGACTTTTCTTAACTATTCTCCCATGCATAACTGTTCTCCTGTCTAATTTTCAATTGAACGCTGTTCAGATGCACTCTACTGCATTACCAGATCGATGTCGGATAACCGCATGTTAAACTGCAATATGCTTCCTTGTCCTCCCTATAATCCGATAATTGCAAAATGAAGAAAGCGTGGGTAACTTTGTTAAAAGTGAACCTTGAGGGAAACTTTTGCAAGCAGTGTTCCTACGTGTAGAATTTTATTCTTAGAGTAGCGAGGCCTCTTTGAATTCGTTAAGTGACGCGATAGCGAAATCAGGAAGAGGCCGTTGATCTTTCGTCTGCCGAGCATGTATGTCAACTCACTCATCATCAAAATGGCGACAGCGATGGAGCATGATATAGTTTATGCGAATGTGGCTACATAAGTCACCTTCATAACGCCGGTGTAGCCGGCCGAACCGAGCACAATTGAGACGTTCAGCGACCTTTGCTCTAGCGCGCATTTGCATCGACCCCTTGGCGACAGTGGCACTATACGTCATTGTCGCCGTGGTTAGTTTTCTTCTAGAAGTACAAGGCATGTAGGCCGTCGCAGTTTTCTTTGTCGTAAGTGATTTGGAAATGGGTCCGGTCAACGAGCTTTCCCATACAGCCAAAAAATGAACGCAGCCTTTGCAATGATAAGGGCGACACGAAAAAAAAAAAAAAGCTCGCTATATAGCACTAGCCTTGCTTTCAAAACGGAGAGTGCAGTGCGTAGCCATCATTGTCATCAGCATACGGATAACGCTCTCGCAGGACAACAATACATTTCTACATTGTTCCGCAAATAGCGCGTTACTGGTCCGGCCACTGCACTCTCTCTCATTCTATTCTCACCTATCATTCGGCCGCCTCCGGTGGCCAATCCTCTTCTGTCCTGAAGTCGACTATGTTTCCGCAACAGACAATGCAGCGCAGCAAAGCCATGGACTGAACAGTCTGCTAAATGGACGTTACAAATTGGATTTATATCGTCCCAGCAGTACTTCTTACTAAGAATATACGCTCAAAATCCTGAGCACAATTAGTACAGTATTGAACTGCAAGGAAAACTTGTTGATGGATCATTTAAACGGCAAGACGGCTGCTACAAACAAGTGGGCTGCCACACTAGCACGACAAGACCCGACGACAACAGCGACAATCGACCAACCTGTCGGTAGACCGTGTCTGCGGCAGGCAAAGCTGTGGCGCTTGGTCGACAACGACACCTGTGCGACCGAAAACCAGATGTCTTCACAGTGTGACATGTTTTGAAGCCGGAGACGCAGATAAAACTTGCCTTGGAACTGTAGGCGGCCGAGTCCGAGCGAGAAAATCATTCTTGAACGTCATGTCGATGACTAATACGTTTCAGCATTCGATATAAATATATATAAAAAGTATAATTGTTTTATGTTGTTGAATATTCCCCGATCTATATGCGAGCGTCAGCCGCTAAAATGAGCTGGAAACTTCCACGGGGCCGTCGCAGGCGTTCGAAATGTCAACAGAAGCATGCATCTTTCAGTCAGAACGAGAGACATGCTGCTGTATGAAAAACCAAGGATGTGAAACACAAGGTGCGTATCGACAACATTTCCAAGAAGTTTCTTTCGGAAGGATATGTCATGCACTGCAAGAGCGATTTTTTTACAAAGAAAATGCTTATAGCGTACGTCGATTTCGCGACCAGCACGAGTTACATTGGAGCATTTCCAGAGTGCAAGATGAAAGAAGTGAGTTGTAAGGAAGCGACGAAGAAGCGAATGTATAGTGTACGAAGGAGAAAAACAGGAGGGAAACAGCACCTACGTCGCGCAATATCCTTCTGTATTTTCTTTTCCTGGTGAAAGAGCTCGTGATCCTTCTGAAATCTAGCTGCACAGTGTATGTCCTAACGATAATAAGTCGTGGTGGCGCGCGCGTGTGACCGTGATATGGAAACCGGTTTTAGGTGACAGTGTGGAAACCTTCAGCTTCACAATGTGAGGAGTTCAGTCATCATCATCGAGATTTTGACAAGGCCTGCGCACCCCAGCAGCCTACGTCACCATAACGAATGGGCGATAAAGTGCCAACAAATGAAGGTACAAGCTCTGATCTGAGTCGAGTCACGTGGTGTTCTCTTGCCAATTTACCCAAGTTCGTACGCAACATTCATTGTTCAACGCTCATCATCTCGTTGTGACGTTTGCTGATGGGAGAGACGGTCACGCAACGGCCTTGTTAGAATATCTCGGTGGTGACGGCTCAGTTGGCCGGAGGCAGCGATAGCAGCGACTGACTGATGCCGCTGCCGCCGCTATCGAGTTAGGACAACGTGATTGCGTAGAACATTGTCGCCGCCATGCAGAAAGAAGAGGAGGGGGTCCTCCCCTCCCTCTTCCTGCGTGTCGGCGAGGGTGCTCTCCGGTTGCCGAAGCGGCGACTCGCTATCAGCGGACCACGGTGCGTGCATTCCGTTCTCACCCGCTTCACTCGCTGGGGGCGTCAGCGGCATCAGTCAGTAGCTGCTATCTGTTCATCGCGCAACGTTCCTATGGGCCCACGCGCTGCTTCCCGCAACATTACGATATCAGCTCCCATCCCTCGACCACCTTTCCGACGTATACTGGGCCTGCGAATCCCGAACTTGATGCCAACATCACGGAGGCCGAAGTACGACTATCCATGACGCAGCTTCGCGTAAACTCCGCGTCTGGAGCAGATGGTGTCACCAACAAATCTCTCCGAAACTTAGACGATATATCCATCACAGCACGTACAGCTTTTATGAATGAATGTTGGGCGGAAGGCCGAATTCCGGAAGCATGGAAGCATGCGAAGGTCACATTCGTACCTAAACCGGGTAAACGGCTATCCATTGAAAACCTAAGGCCCATTTCTTTAACATCATGCATGGGAAAATTAATGGAGCATGTTGCCCTTAACCGACTCCACGCCTATGTCGAGGATAACCACATCATGCCACCCACTATGCTTGGCTTCCGTTCTCGACTCTCAGCGAAAAATGTGATGCTGCAACTTTCCCATCATGTTATACAACCCCCAATTGGCTCAGGTACCAAGGCTATTCTAGGTCTAGACTTAGCCAAGGCGTTTGACAATGTAGCACATGAGGCTACACTTACCAGCCTCCACTCAATAAATCTCGGTCCTAGGACCTTCAACTACATTCGCGATTTTCTTACGGGCCGAACGGCCGAACTAAATTTTGGAGCCATCAAATCTCACACTATAACACTTGGCAGCCGCGGCACCCCACAGGGGGCCGTGCTGTCTCTCTTTCTCTTTAACTTGTCACTCTTACCACTCCCAGACAAACTCAACCGTATAACAAATCTGTCCCATACGTTATACGCCGATGATATAACACTGTGGGTGTCATCCGGTAATGACGGAGAAATTGAAGAAACTTTACAACTAGTTGTGGACACTGTTACAGAATGCGCAGAGAGTGCGGGCCTCTCCTGCTCCCCCACAAAATCTGAACTTCTTCTCAAGCGTGGCAAACCAGGCGCTGGGGGTTATCCCCAAATCCGGGTGTACGCTAAGGGACAACCTATACCAGAGGTATCTTCTATACGGGTTCTTTGAATTAACATCCAGAACAACGGCCGAAACACAAAGTCCCTCAATCGCCTCAAGGGCACTGTCTCTCAGACAGTGCGCCTTATACGCCGAATCGCCAACCGATACTCGGGCATAAAAGAAACAGATCTCCTCCGTCTGGTCCAGGCATTCGTCATTAGTAGAATCACTTACACACTACCCTACCTTAAACTTAGCGCAGCAGAAACACGACGTGTCGATTCCCTAATCAGATAGGCGTACAAGTCCGCACTCGGCCTCCCCATAAATACCCCAACGGAGCGCTTCAACGCGCTGGGAGTACACAACACTCTCAGTGAGCTAGTAGAGGCCCACCTCACTTCTCAGTACGAACGGCTAATCCACACACCGTCAGGACGCTTTATTCTTAACACCCTCTCAATTGGCTACCCCGCAGCAAGGCCGGACAAAATATCCCTGCCCAAGAACCTGCGAGCTCAATTGAAGATTCCACCTCTCTCGAAGAATAGGCACCCTGAATACCATTCAGACAGGCGAGTACAGAGAGCCAAAAACTTACACAAGCAGTACCACTCCAAACAAGACACTGTCTATGTCGATGCAGCCGAACATGCGGACCGCAGTGCCTTCACGATTTTGGCTGTAAATTTCCAAGGTCAACTGCTCACGGCCGGCTCGGTCGTTACAAATGACCCGGAGGAAGCGGAGGAAGCGGCAATCGCCCTTGCGGTAAGCTCGACCTCAGCCCTACATATTATTAGAGACTCGAAAACCGCAATAAGGAACTACAGCAAAGGCAGAATATCCCCTCTATCACTAAAATTGCTGCTTGCCTCTCAGACGACAAACCAGAAGGCAGGAATGTGCTGGTGTCCAGATCAGCTGAATGGGACATTCAGCTGATCTGGACACTAGCACATTCCTGCCTTCCAGGAAATGAGGCTGCCCACAATATCGCCCGAGGACTCGTCAGCCGGGCAGTGGGACAACCCCTCATGAGGTCGGCGAGAGACCGTATGGCTTCATATCAAGAAATTACCCAATACTTTCGACAAACACGTAGCTTATACCCTCCGGGACACAAATCGCTCTCGAAGGCGCAGGAGGTCACCTGGCGAAAATTACAGACACATTCCTTCCCAAATCCTGTCACCTACGCCCATGCATATCCTGTATTATACACCCCATATTGTAAATTATGCCAACAGAGGGCCAACCTAGACCACATACTGTGAGCCTGTCCACGAGATAGCCCTCCGCGGGATCTGCAGCTCTCCACATGCGAGCAGTGGGAGGCCGCTATGCTCAGCTCTGACCCGCAAATCCAACTCCGGGCCATCGAGCGTGCAACCCAGGTCGCCAGAGCCCAAGGGCTCTTGGCCACCTAGAGCGGTAGCCCATGCTGCCTGACTTCTTCCTCGTCAAATAAATGTTTATCCTCCCCCTCCTCAGTTGCTCTCTTCATTTCTCAGACCACAATGCTTCTTTCATGACAGCCAAGAACTGTTTAGTTTAGTGTTTCTTGAAGGAATACGTGGGAAAAAAAAATTAAAAAATGTTTTCTGTAATTGTACGTATACGTACGTGTCTTGCTAGAAATCTTTGCCTCAGTCTATTGAAAAGGTGAACAGGTGAAGAGCTGCGCTCAAATTTCGCATTGGGAAGTAACTTAATCGTGGGTAATTTTTTCTTTTTCTTTCTACTCCCACCTTCCTCCCACCCCTTACGACGCGGTTCAGGTGTCCACAGAAACAAGTTTGACAAATACTGCGCCTTTCCTTTTCTGTGAACCAATAATAATAATAATAATAATAATAATAATAATAATAATAATAATAATAATAATAATAATAATAATAATAATAATAATAATAGTAATAATAATAATAATTATTATTATTATTATTATTATTATTATTATTATTATTATTATTATTATTATTATTATTATTATTATTATTATTATTATTATTATTATTATTATTATTATTATTATTATTATTATTATTATTATTATTATTATTATTAGGCAGCGGAGGTGGCGCAGCTACACATCCAGTAGCAAGCCCATGCATTTTCTTTTCCTTCTTCCTACAGCCACAACAGCAACGCTCAGGCTTAAGCGTTTCTCCAGTGCAGATTCTGTAGTGATCTCGGCAATTTTTTTTCCTTTACTCTTTTATATCCACCGCTTCTTGGTTGGCACTAACCGATTTTATTCTTCTAACTGTGCCTTTCTGATTCAGCAACCATGGCCTTGTGCCGTATTCAGCCTAGGCCCATAATCATGACTTGTAAGGGGCTTCGTCTGGTAGGGCTGGTTTAATTAGAGTTGATTTAAAATGAAGCGTAGCAGCTCATGCCGTTTCAGAACAAGGGGCCAAGTAAAACAGATAAAAGAAAGCAAGTAACTTTAAAATAGAATTTCGCATGGCAGAAAAAGTAAGTGAAATTGTTAAAAACAGGAGTAATCTGGCAAACGAAGGAGAGTGAGAACGAGAGTAAGCCGAGCCAGCGATGAATTTCACGGGTTGTCTCGCTAGTGTGACATAAGAGGTCCCCATGGGCGAGCGAACGAGCGAGGCAGGACCGTCACCGGCGGTTTGCCGACTGTTCACGTCGGTGCAGTGACACGATGTTGGCAGGCCGAGCCAATGCCGTGCCGTATGACAGATCCTTAACAATAATTTAAATGCGTCGACTTTATTATTTTAGCCGCAGTTTGGCTTCCTTACTCTTTGTAATTTCATTGGAAAGAAGATCCCTGTACAAGGGTCGAAACACAGCAGTGCGTACCTGGCTTATTCGTTGAGGTCGGCTCGATCTCGATAATCGATGGATAGAGGAGCGCTGTTTCAGATCGGCATCATTTCCCCCGCTCCGCGGCGGAAGTCTCCGTCTGCAGCTGTTCCCTGGCAGCTTCCGCTTATCTATTAAGAAGTTTCAGCCTCGTTTTGGTGGAGTCGCTCAAACTTAAGATGACCGCGTAGCTCAGTTGAAACCTGCCGCATTAGAGTGGCACGTCATTCATTTGCATCTTTCAATGCTGCTATGACGTAAGGAAATAGTAAGGGACGCTGGCGTATGCCTGTGCCCAATAGCTTCAGATTTTAAACAGTGTGACTAGCGGCATATTGTGTCAAGGACATTATCTCTGTAAGAAGCCACATTCCTGCTACATCATAGTAAGGGACGCTGGCGTATGCCTGTGCCCAATAGCTTCAGATTTTAAACAGTGTGACTAGCGGCATATTGTGTCAAGGACACTATCTCTGTAAGAAGCCACATTCCTGCTACATCTGGCGCAGTCTTGGTGTCCGCTAGCAATTTCACAAAGCTGGAATGGTCTGTGCTGATGTCTTTGTCGAGAGGAAGCACGAGGATAGAACGACGCGTGTTGGTGCGCTATGACTGGTAGTTTTCTTAGCTGAAGCGATTTCGTATATCACCAGCAGCAGTCGTTGCTAATTGCGCCTGCACATTTATGGCTAAGCATATGTAGTTAAGCTCCAGAAACGCCGGGATGACGAGATCATCTATTAAGTGAACGCTGCACTGCATCACATTCTAAGACAAGACGTGCAGAACGACGAGGGCTGAGCTTAATGAATTCCTGAAAAAAAAAAAATAGAAGGTGACATCTGTTCAAACCAGATGCCACCTTCTATTTTTTCCATTTCATGCTTTGTTTCTGACTCGCAGACAAGTATCTCAGAAAACCGTTGTTTTGGTAAACTGCTAATGATTTCTAGAACCTCATACAGCCTCTCTTTTCTGAATTGACGTCAATTTTATTACGAGAAAGAGAAAGCGAATTCAGCATTTGTGCTGTATTTGTCCGTGTGATGGTAGCTTAGTATTTTCTGTAACTTTTCACAGGGGCACAGTACAACAAGCTATGGCCCAGGGCTACTTTCTCAACTGACTGGTCTGCACCCGTAGGCTTCCTGTATGCAAGACCCCAAGAGAGGCCTACAGGAATCATCGTAGCACTCAAGGTTTTGGAAACAAAGCCGATGAGGTGGACAGCTCTATTTGCGCTCAGTAAGTGTGCACTTGATCATCGTGTTTCGCTGCCTCTGCTTGAAACATTTTGGTATACGGATGCTTACTTGTACTGTAACTTCTAAAGATGGTACCTGAATGGGGGCTTTCTCAAGATAAAAAATAAAAACTTCACGATACGCACGTCTATACAAACGGCCTAGATAACCTCTCGTTTTTCCTACCTCCTTAGGTACAGCCGGCAGTATAAGATTAAGGGACGCGAGTTGTCTTGAACAAATTTTACGTACCAAACGTCGGCAAGTATAAAGAGAAGATCCCCTATTTATATACTTGCCGACGCTTCAGAAAGTTCTGACAAATGTCACTGTACATATCAATTTTTACGTAAACCACGTCTCCCAACCTTTTGCGGCTAACTCAGTGCATCTTGGACGAGATCTGAGCTTTCCCGACAATTCGCTCTCTGTGGCCAAGGGACCAAGTAATGAGCGTTGAAGTGGATGAACTCAGTGCTCTAAGCGGCCTTTGCAGTAATTTTTACCGAAGTAGAGGACGAAATGCTGGGAATATTTTGGAGCTTGCTATGCTGCCCGTAAAACGAAAGCTTTGGCAAGATTAACGAGATAAAAAGCATGCGGATGCAGAGGATTGCCCGCCTCGATAGCTCGGCTTCGATTAGGTATTTTCTAGGATGTATGCGAATTTCTGGCATTGGCGAGAGGAGCGTAAAGTGAGACTCCTTTATTATTCCTGGTAATATCAGTTCAAATAAGTAATGTTGTTATTATTTCCCTTATACACGTTCCATTCAGTCCGGCTAATGGAACACTAAATTTCGTCACTAAAGTACATGTGTCGATTTTTAGCATCGATCTTGGAGGCTACGCCACACCACCAGTCATTTTAAAAAGGTGGTGACTTTTCCTTTAATTTAGGACATCAAGAGTTGCGCTTGACTGGCGGAAAGTTCTTTGAATTCTATTTTTCTCGGCGATTTATAATTGCGATATATCCTGCCAGACCAACAGCAACTAGCTAGAAAGTTCCAGTTCATAATTTTTTCCTCTTATTATTAATTAGATTGAGTTTCTGTCGCTGTGAGTTTAACGTCCCGAAAGTCCACATTGGCTAAAGGACGCTGTAGTGGAGGGCACTGAAAAAATTCAGCGCACCAGATGTCTTTTAAGGTGCGTTGACATCGTACATTTCCGGTGAAAAAATGCTTGGAGGGAAAGCGATTATTTATGGCCTGTTGATCGCACTGTTTAATAAGAAGGAAGCCAGAAGCCATAGGCCATGTTTTACACTGTTGGGTAGAGGCTTATATTCAGAATTTATTACAAGGAACGCTAATGAAAGATTTTCCGCTAGACCCGCATAGTATCCGGTACTTATGCGTAGAAAGTGAGATTAGGCTACCATTTGATTTAATTATGCTCGTGGACCTCCACTGCATATGGAGCTCAAGAATAGCTGGGGACCATCGTGATAAATACTCATGACCTACCCGAATTTGCTTTCGGGAAAGCGTTGGCAGGTTCTTGGCAACACAGAAAGCTGCTGCGGAACCTCTCGAGTGAAGTTTAATGTGATGAAACCAGCCAGACCCATGATAGCTGATCTCGACGGCGTCGTATGTAAATAGCATTTTGTGTGCTTTTTATTGATTTCGTTTTGATGAAATACTATGTGTCGAAGCCAGGCAGTAAAGAAAAAAAGAGCATCGCATAGCGCATTGACGTTTTTCCCTTTCCATCGGCCTCCAAATTCGACCACGACGGTCGGGATTTGGTCCCGCGCCTTAATGCCGAAAGACAAAACTACTCTGCCACAAAGGTAGGCAGATCCAGTATAAGGGACTATAGGAAGAATAGCTGCAATTTAGAAGAATTTTCATTTCCTATGCATCTACGCAATGAAATCGTAACAACATTCTTTGCTTTCTTGCGCAGTACTTGCGATAGGTGGGACAGCCTACGAGTATGTACCATGTGGACAATATCCAACAACCATTACTTCCTTGGTGAGTTCAGTTCCAACTCCATTGTCTTTGCTTCCACGTGTGCTTGTGCTGCGTGGTCCATCTAAACTTTGCCTGCGTGGTTCATCTAAACTTTGAGAAAAACGCGAATCGAAGCTAAGTGACTAAGCATGCATCTGCGCACGTTTCTGCAGATAGATATTGCGCGTCTTTGGGGCGTTGCGAACAACTCAGGCGTTCACCGCAGTGACGTTTTGGCTACGATATTCCAGTAATGTCCTCAAGTTCACATTTCAGTATCTGCTGCACCGGCGGCTATCTTTGAGTAGATGTACACTGGAAAAAAATGGCTGAGTAGTAAACTTTCTTTACGGGTTAAAGACCGCGCGATGTCAGACTGAATCCCGAATCCTAGACCAACTATACGGCGCTCTACAAACTGCGCAGTATTAATTTTGCGCACGCATATCAAATAACTAAAGAAGTCAGTCATTGACTAGAGAGAAAAGCCCGCGAATCCATCACGTGCCGTTACGTGAGGCACAAGTGTTAAAGGAAGGATTTTTGCACTTCTCGAATTATTGAGCAGCTCTGATGGTTCTTCAATGCTGCTATAAGATGAAATAAATCCGACGAGTGTTCCCTGCACGAGTGTCAACCATGGCTGAAAAGAATTGGCAGATGCTAAATGGAGAGGAAAGCTTCCATCACTGGGAAAGTAATGCCTTCACGGACGATGGAAGAATCGCTACATCACCGTACGGGTTAGTTCAGCTAAGAAGACCATTGGATTAATTTTTGACCTGTAGTAGATCGTAGACGCACTTCATCACTGATAGTCTAATGGGAGGTTTAAGATGTTTTTTTGAAAAACACCTACAGCAATTTTCAGTCGAGAGTACGCGAGCTAAATATGTTAAAAGACAAACAAGAGTTAAAGCCTTGCTCTTGGCGAACTATATTCCGGTGGCGAATACATGTGCTTTTTATTCACAGTACATTATGCACGAAATTCTCACCATAGGTCTACATCAAAAAGTTCTGTGATACATTTTTCTTCGCTTTTGTTGAAACAGCAGGGCTGAGAGGTTATACGCTTGCTTACTGGCATTAGTTGATATCTCAGTTTAAACGAATATGAGCGTCACAAAATTTTGCAAGTCAGCAACAGTGAAAATAATGAATACATTGGCGAGTATTTTTCCACCTGCCAAACATAGTTTTGCTTCGACGGCCTTGATCATAGTAATCAAATCGCACGTACAAAATTTTCTACCAATTTCGTTGCTGAATCATTTTATGGGCGGATCGAACACTTGGCCTCGATCTCTGGCATAAGCAAGATGCATTTTTTACTGCTGTCACAAGCTGGCCCGACTGGGGGTGAAAACAAGGCTTAGCGCCCGCAAAGATGTATAGGAACCAAACGTTTCCAAAGCATTTTGTTTTCTAATTTCATATTGTGTCTTTGATGTCTTCACTCGGTGAAGTGCAACCATGAACATTGCAGATCGGATTGTGAAAGTCTGAAATCTCATTACAGAGACGGAATATTTTTAAATTCCTGGGAACATGGGAGAGTACTAGCCGGGAGCACAACCCATGAAAACTCATGTGATGAAAACGTGCAAAAATAATTTTCAGGTTTCGGAGAACGCCAATAGACGGTTAAACGTTAGTGAGTGTTTTGAAGAAAAAGCAAGACAAAGCGTACGGCGTGATTATGTCAATATATGTTTAAAATACCCTGATAAATGTCAAATACCGACATACCACTACAAATTTCAATACCCACTGTGATCGGTGCCTCTTTTCATTCGCGACAGCTTCTCGACTTGTACGCCATACTACCGCGTTGTCTACAATCCATCTTAAATACTGCTGTTCAAATAATATAAAACATTCCAGTTGAAGGCAGTCCTCACTGATCACAAAACCCCCTCGTCTGCTCACACAAGTCGAGTTCACTGACACCGGCGTCGTCTGCGCTAGAAAAGATAATTGCATGCGCCGCCGTCTGCTACAGTAGGTCGTTCTTTTTTGTTTCCTTGTCGGAACGTTTGAGGAGCGCTGTTTCAATGTAGATTTGTCTAGGCCGCATACCGTGAAGAACCGGTATTAGTAAGAAAATTTAGTGCAGCTAGACGAGAAGTTTTCGCGATTCAGAGAAACACCGGCGGATAGCGAGCCTGTTGGCGGCATGTATGGTTTCAGATCAGATATTTTAGAGAGGTTTTTGAAAATAGATTGCTGGCGCAATGATGTAACACATTTTGTAACACATTTGTCTGAAGCAGTCACCAGTCTTTAATGACTGGCATCACTATTGGTACTTTGCAAAACGAGAAGAATATTACGATGAGTTTTGCTTACGTGTATTTCTTAAGCAGCGCTCTGCACTTATACCCTCATGCGTTTTGCAGTGTTATAAAAATACTACAGCTTTGAAATTACTTTTGATACTTTCGCAATTCACGATTGAGCGCAGCTATTGGTAGAGTTTTTGTGACATATTGAGGCAAAGAATTTGAGATATGCTTCAGTATGCATGTGCAGCTAAAAAGTACTCTTTATCTTTCTCACAAACAAAAAAGAAATCCAGCACGTTCTCTTCTTCTAAGAAATCCTCTTTTGGCCTGTGACTCTTTCGTGGCTCGTGGCCCTCTTTCTTTTTTATTTCCCTAACTTGCCTTAAGGCATACTATATAAAGTCAGGTAACTCGTTTTCTGCCAGAAATTGGAGAAGTCTTTTGTTTTTAGTGTTGTCTGTTTTCCACTTGAAAAAATCCTCCTCCCTCTTCGCCGGGAGTCACACTTTCTGAAGAATCCGTGTTCTTGACGCCCTCATTGCTGCACAAGTTCTCAGCAAGTGGTGAACATCCACCTCTGCAGCCGGTGTTCAGCATTTCGGGTAGGTGGTCGGTCCTATGTCTTGGGAGTCCCATCGACACTTGACCGATGGGGTAAGGGCCGCCCCAACCATTATCTTTCCAAAAGACACCTCCTTCAGTCTACATAAGTTATTAGGTAGGCGGTAAGTACACAGCGGGATGAGGGCACGCGTTCAGTTCAGTCGTTCAGTCGTGTCCGACTCTTCGTGACCCTATGGACCATGTCACTCCACGCTTTCCGGACTCTCACTATCTTCCTAACATCACATAACTTCATCTGCAGTGCCTCGAGGATGCCATCTAACCATCGCGTTCGCTGCCTACCCCTTCTCCGGCGACCCTCAACTTTTCCCAACATCAAATCTTTCTCCAGCGACTACTCTCTTCTCATCAGATGACCAAAGTAGCTGAGCTTTAACTTTAGAATTTGACCCTCCAATGAGCAGTCAGAGTTTATGGTTGACAATATCGATTGATTTGATCTTCTGGCAGTCCAATGAACTCTCAAGAGTCTTCGCCAGCACCACAATTCAAATGCGTCAATTCTTCGGCGGTCAGCCTTTTTCACAGTCCAACTCTCACATCCATACATCACAACTGGAAAGACCATAGCACGAGTTATACGGATCTTGGTTGGCAGCTGAGTAATGTCTCTGCTCTTTACTAGGCGGTCAAGGCTAACCATTGCTCTTTTTCCCAGAAGCAGGCGTACTTTTCCGCTAAGAGGATGCTAGGATGGAGACAACGAGGCGGGCATCAAAAGGTAGCTTATTGGGGGGGGTGCATTAGTGTTTAGAACTTGGTGTGTGCTGTTGTCAACTTTTCTCTTTTCAGCGTTCTCAGCATTATCTTGTGTTCAGTATATCTGGATGTGTATCTTTGTTCCCTTACTAAGTGCGTCGATCTCCTGGGTTACACGTAGTGTCCTTGTCACTCTTTTCAGTTGTTTCATGGCGGCTAAGCAGCCTGTATAGATGTGGGCTTCTGTTATGGACTCTATTTTATTTATACCCTTCATTGCATCGCGAATTGCACAAATTTCCATCACAAGCGGGTCCGGATGTTCTGCTTCGTATTCATTATGTACGTTTAGCTCTTAGTGAGTCGGGCTGGCCGGTAGCTGCTGTTCTGCCGCCATTTTCTATAATAGACGCGTCTGTATATGCAATACAGGCTCATGGGAGTACATCATTCAGAGGAAGAGACGCCAGCTTATCTTTACGGCGTAGCTTAGTCGTTTTGTTCGTCTTAATGGTTGTGAACTCCCATAGAGGGAGGTCAGCGGTTGTCGATGTTTGCCTTGTCATTGCATTGATCAAGAATGCCATGGGTATAACATTAGTTCGTTTCATATTTCTTGCTGCCTCTCGCTGTTCAATGGGCCCTCTTTTGCTCAGCTACAACGGCGACATCAACGGCGACCAAGTTCAACCACCGAACGGGTGCATAAGAGCTGTGATTTAAAAATTTGCTTACATGTATTCCTATGGGAACTGAGCTTCTCCCCCGCAGCCTACTACGGCATCCACCAGCAGCCCCCTTTGTCAATAAACACGTTGTTGGTTTACATGTATATTTCGTCGGTCTGCAGGCATATCCAGTGTTTGAAAATATGTTTTTCAGCCGAAATTGAGGTTTGTAGTATGCATCGTGTGCTGGTTGTAAACCACAAAATACGACATTAGAAAATGCTTAGGCAGTAAGAATGCGCGCATTTGGCGCGGGAGTAGCAAGCTGCTTCATATCGCTACAGTTATGTGCAAATTGCTTTGTGATTTGCGGAAAGAGAAATGTTTTCCACAATAGAGTAAGGGTTCCGTGTCGCAGAAATTGAAGTCATCGTGGAAAATCCTGATTGATCGGTAGGGTCAGGACGCTACATTCGCTAGGCCTCGCGCAGGAATTTAATACGCCACACGACACTCACTTTGAACGTGACGTCACATGCGGAATGAAAATAGTTAGAACATGACTTGCAATGTCAATTAAAGGAGGTCGCCGCATATTTGAAAACATTCATCTTCAAAATGTAAGTTATTTCGTTTTAATAAGGATTTTATATTTGTATCACAACCTTTTCTTTGCTAAACCGAAACGCATTTGACTAGATCACGTATTATCACTTGTGCAGCCCAGCAACAAGAGGAAGTTTATATACGTGTCACGTGGTCTTTCACGTTAAATGGTATCTTACGAGTATATGAAAAGTGTAGGTGTGCAATAAGAGAGGGCCCACAGGCTGCTGTCGCGTCATCCCCTTAAAGAGGAACGAAGTGCTTTAATTTTTTTTTTTTTTTACATCACAAGGTACGTTAAACTGAGACTTCTGCTTATTTGGATGGTGTAAGGTGAAATCAACTAAACGCTACGCAAGACATGTGCTTGATAAATTTTTACGCGGTTTCGTAACGTCACGAATGAATGAAATGTGCTTTAAAGATCGGCGGATTGTGATGTACTGCGCATATTCAGTGTAAGTTCCTAATATTTACCGTTGCGTCCTTTGAAAAAGGGGCATTCTTCTCGCCATGGAATGTTTCTTGGATAAAAAAGAGCATTCTGTCTGCTAGACTGTGATGTACTGAAATGTAAACGTTTAAAATTTTCACCAAATTTTTTAACCCCTCCATACTGAAGTTGTCTATTTTCACGCTGTTAAGAGAGCGTTAAGTATGATATGCTTAACAGTCAACTCTCATTGGCTCCTGCAGGACCACGCCACGTGTATTCCGGAGCATTTTTCTGGATATGCTGATCACAATTACGTACCATGGTCTCATGGGAGCAATTGCACGTCGACCGTGGTAAGAAAATTTCTGTAATTTGTAGTGCGTCGAGGCAGCAATGCTTTCTCCACTGAGCATGGCTCTGCCACTGGCTGCTCAAAAAAAAAAAAAAAGAAAGAAAAAGAAAAAAAAAACTTCCCAACACGAGTTTAGCGTAGTAAAGGTGCTAGGTGTGCTCGTCTGCTCGACTGGTTAGGTTATCTAATTTGAGCAGGCAATGCGCGTAATGACACTGCACATGTAGTTTCTGAGCGGAGATTCTTGAAGTGCCCCTCTGCGATCTCAGATGTAGAAGAGCTGGAATAAGCGGTTAATACCACGGGTGATAAAAGCGATCGAGCTATAAAACTTCTAAAACACTTTTATGAATTTGGACGAGCGCAATGTCAATAGAAAGGCAGCAATTTTTCCGGCAGGAATCGCATATATAATGAAGAAAAGTCAGTACTTAAACTGCAAAAAATAATAAGTGCAGTTTAACACTTCAAGTACGGATTTAGCGAGCCTGACAGCCGTGATTAAAATCCGTCCAGCGTGAGTCTTGTCAAGCTGGCGTTAACCAGTTTAAAACTACCACACTGTAGAATGACATGTCATGAGGTATCGATTGTATGTAAAGCAAGAGGTGCAGAACACAAAAAGCCATGACAGAAATAGTGCCAAGGACTTTGCGCAGCAATGACTGATTGAAGACGCGAATTTAGACAACAGGGTCGTTTTGTTCGCTCATCGACTTGGTTAAGCATAAGAAGTAGTGTTTGCACTGAGTACTTGCATGCAGTAATACTGGCTAAGCAGTGCTGGCTTCGTTGCTACTGCCGTTTGATGAGTGCTTACAACCACGGTGACCGTGCTTACAACTAAGAGCACGACTGTTGTTTTTCTTTTTTTGCAGGACGTTTATACTGGCTGCACCTGCCAAGATGGCAACGGAGTTGCAGGCCATAATTACTGCGTGGTATGAAAAACAAATCTGTGCGATTCACTTCAGATTACGCATTCAAAACGACAGCTTAGCCCTTGTGACTAAACACACTTCTCCAAGAAGCTCAAAAACATCGCTATTGTCATCATCAGCGTCACTTCTGCAGAGTAACGCCGTTTGTCTGCGTACCTGTCTCGAGTTCGAATTGTAGCTCCACCCTAAGAGTATTTTGTAACGCATTATTTTTTGTTTTGCAGTATAATGTCAGTAGGACGATAGATGATAACACGGCAAACGTTACAATCGGACTTTGCGGAGTTGGAGGAAGGTGCTACGTCTACGACTTCAAAGCATTCATGGAAGTGGACTTAAGGAACCTGCAACTTGCAAGTAAGATGTATTTTACAGCTACATTATGCGTCCTTCCTTTTCGCGCAGTGCTACCTTAACAACTAACCGCGTGTTCACAAATGACGAGGCACTGAAAATCTTGTTTAGTGAACAAGGCCGCCACAGCACCGCACAATTCGCGCTTGTTGCTAACTGCGATTGAATAGTCACGGGTACTTGAGGCTGTCACCAAAGAGCCGTTCGTCCGAAGCAACGCAGTTTCAGCTAAGACGGTTTTTTATTAGGCAGAAACATCCACTCTCTTGTCTTCTTGAAGACTCGCGAGGATTCTGGCGGCTGATCTGAAACTGTGCTCACAGCTGCAATTTTCTGGCGTGTTGCCATGTTCTAGAGCAGCGCCGATTGTGAGACATTTCTGAGTTACAGCTGTTACTACTAACGCATGTCACATTCTTCTCATTGTTTCGTCCGACGATGATATCGATTTCGAAGTGCATAACGGCTGCAAGCATGACTTCACGCCGAAACTTAGTCGATATCTGCTCTGAAATTTATTTCTTCGTAATTTTACTTACTTGGGAATGGAGAGACTAAGAGCACTCCAGAGCTTTTGGAATATACCCGTTGCCAGGTTCCGCTTCAAAAAAGCTATTAGTTTTTCTACGCATTTTTCGGGTGCTTATAAATTGTCGCGAAATCTGGAAGCAGTCAATAGAAGCTTTTTGCTATTGTCTTCATTACCTTTTAGAAATCACATTTTTTTCTCTCCTTTTCCATCTAAATTAACTATATGGTCGTTATATTTTAGATTTTTTGTTACTGCAAGTCTTCAGCTAATTTTATTTTCCATGGTGGCTGTGCATTTGTCAGAAATCTGAACGTTTGCTACTTACATGCAGTTTCCTTTAATGGCCGCGGGCGCCACCACCATTCGTATACACCCGAATTTGGACCAATAAAAACGGAATTTTTATACATAGGTCCTATAGAAAGTTTTACAACTGGTAACATTGAAAAGCTCTGAGTGCACTCATATAAAGTTTTATCACCTTGCGTTCCGGCTTTAATAACGACGTTAGTAGCCAGTAGAGAAAGTGACAGAGATCTACCAGCAAAGAAACGACCTCGGGATGAAGGGAAACAAGCGGGGCGATGTGCATTGCAGAAGCAGCCCCCCTCTCCCGATAAGCCGAAATATACGATGACATCCGCGCCCGCGTAAAACCTGACGGTGTGCTCGGGCGCATCATCATCATCATCATCATCATCATACTTGCGTAGTGTAGTGTGTTTTCGCGCACATGTGCGCGAAAACACGGTAATGTAAGCGGGAAGAGAACTAAATGAAATTAACAAAGGCGACATTTTCGCTCCTCTCTGTAATAAAGCCGTCAAAATTAATCCGCTGTTCTCCTCTGCGGAATCCCTCATAGCAAGTTCCCTGCTTTTGGGCGGTAAATCTAATTCAGTGCCTCACTAAGATAGATTGGTTAATTGCGCTTGATGATGTTCCACTCGAGTCCCTCAAAAAATTTAAGAACAATATGCTTCTCATCAATTCCAGATTACAGTATATTGCACACAACATCAGGTAGAAAGAACAAACAATAGACAGTTTTTACTCTGTTATAAATTAATTTCAAATCAGACTGGGCCATGACTGAGACCGGGACCCGTGTACGATTCCAGCCGCGGCAGCCGCGTTTCAATTGAGTCGAAACACAAGGAACCCGTGTACTGTAAAGCGTCAGCGCGTGTAAAGCAAGCGCACCGGAGCACTCCCCTACGGCATCCCTCACAGCCTGGGTAGCTTTGGGAGGCTATAAACGCCATAAACCAAACTCGTGAATCAAAGCATAGAACGAATTTCGGTCACATCATGTATACCCTCACTGATCCATCTCCTTCGCAAAGGGACAATGAGGACAAGGTAAAGCTGGCCCGCATGCTTATGTCGCTAAATGGGAACAAAAAATACGCAGCTTTCACTGAATGCGTAGCCGCATAGCTCTTATAGCGTGGAGAGCATCTGAAAACGAATTGCATAATTGCAGGTACCGCCCCCAGTGGCTGTTCTCGTAAGCAAACTGGAGTGAGCTTGAACTGTTATTTTCGTGAGGAATCCTGAAGCTAGGCTGTTCTCGGATACGCTTCTAGACGGTGATTATGTATTACTTTTCAGCGCTGGTCTGACGAGTTTGAAAGGGCGACAAAATTTAGCAAATACAAATATACCTGCAAGTCAATTGCGTTTTACGCTCCCGAACAATTAAAAACGTAAACAGGAAGGTCCACAGAATCGATTTTCTACCAAAAGCAAGAGCTGGTTCAAGTTCACCTCACTTTTCCTTCTTTAAGGGGAAATGAGGGTGCTCGTTATAATACATGAAGGAAAGAAGCCAACAGTCGGCGAGGCCAAGGAAAGCGTTGGGGATGGTACTTTTATGTCTTTTTTTAATGTTTGCTTAGATAATCACAGAAATTAGTAATGTAATCTGTTTAGGGGAAAGATAATTAAACATAAAGTAGAAGAAAAAACAACGTGCCGATGGTGGGAACCGAACCCACGACCTCCGAATATCGCGTCCGGTGCTCTTCCAACTGAGCTACATCGGCCGCTGTCCCCCCTGCTACTTGCTTGGGTGTTTATGTTGTCTAGGTAGCGTAAGAGGGTTCTAGCACAGCTTTCGCCCTCGCTCTTGATCACGTTCTACGTGACGCTGGCGGTAACACAGGACGTCCCACGTCCGCCGCTATGGCTGAGGGTGGCGCTGGTGAACACTCTCAAGGTTCGTATACAGACAACATAAATACCCAAGAAAGTAGCAGGGGGGACAGCGGCCGATGTAGCTCAGTTGGAAGAGCACCGGACGCGTTATTCGGAGGTCGTGGGTTCGGATCCCACCATCGGCACGTTGTTTTTTCTTCTACTTTGTGTCTAATTATCTTTCCCCTAAACAGATTACATTACTAATTTCTGTGACTATCCAAGTAAACATTACAAAAAAAAACGACATAACGTACCATCCCCAACGCTTTCCTTGGCCTCGCCGACTGTTGGCTTCTTTCCTTCATGTATTATAACGAGCACCCTCATTTCCCCTTAATTGATCTGCTTGTAGCTCACGGGGGTCTCGGCTCTGGCAGTCTTGAAGCCATAGGTAGCGTAAGAGGGTTCTAGCACAGCTTTCGCCCTCGCTCTTGATCACGTTCTACGTGACGCTGGCGGTAACAAAGGACGTTGTACGTCCGCCGCTATGGCTGAGGGTGGCGCTGGTGAACACTCTCAAGGTTCGTATACAGACAACATAAACACCCAAGCAAGTAGCAGGGGGGACAGCGGCCGATGTAGCTCAGTTGGAAGAGCACCGGACGCGATATTCGGAGGTCGTGGGTTCGGTTCCCACCATCGGCACGTTGTTTTTTCTTCTACTTTGTGTTTAATTATCTTTCCCCTAAACAGATTACATTACTAATTTCTGTGATTATCTAAGCAAACATTAAAAAAAGACATAAAAGTACCATCCCCAACGCTTTCTTTGGCCTCGCCGACTGTTGGCTTCTTTCCTTCACTTTCCCTTTAGTTATACATCAGATAACTGTATTGCTTTAGTTTTTCAGAATGGTTGGGCTATCATTCACTGTGTAAGAAATCATATAAGCAGAGAATTGTAATACGCGTGGTCATTCAAAAGAGAATACAGAAATAAATGACTGCACGCTTTGTGGATTCATCCCATCCGCAAGTTAAAAGGGAAACTTAGGCGAGTCGGTAATCCATCGCGCAAAAACAATGCAAAACGAAGTTCGAGCCATGCGCGAAAACAAGTACAAGCTACTTCGTCGTCTCGCTTAATGTTCTTGTAGTCTCCTCAGCCCAAGCCTTGTTTTGAGCTCTTTCTACGCAGCCCGCAATTTGCCACTTCATAGCAAAAGTGTTAAGAGATGCCAAGATGGCATACAGTATGTTAGTAACGTACGTACTGGAAAGTCTTTCCGGCTTCGTTAAGTTATGTCAGTAGGTATACTTTGTATCATAAGTCAGTACAGCATCGTGTGAACATGAGAAGGCGTCAGATACCTGACCGCTCAATGCAAGCAGCTGTTGCAACGTTACACCAGTTTATGTTTGGGAAGCAATACGATAACAAATATCATTGCAAAGTGATAAGGTGGCTCGGGCTATTCGTGCCACAGACATGTAACTAAATGTAGCGTCTCACGCTTTGCCATTATTGGTGTTTTCAGAGCGCCTCAATATGTTTCCACTACCTCCTTGTGTTGCTCCAGACCTGGAAGTTGCAGCCGGGGTAAGCTACTTGTGATCATCATTTTTGCTCTGAGAACTAATTTAAACGCAATAGCTTTAAGGATTTCGTCTGGCAGAAAACTCGGTGTCGGTGTAGTTGGCTCTAAGAGAACATCTTGATTTGTCGACAACGTCGTGACGTAACAACCTAATGACCTCCTTCGGGAATTTCAAATAGCCCACAGCGCTCACGCTAAACGTGGTGTCAATGAAGTCAAGTGTGGAATTGAAGCGATTGAATTATTAAATGCAAAGCGAATTAAAAATCCCCGCTGTCTGAATGATGTAACTTTAAAAAAGAATTGATTTCGCTTTGAAGAATTTCAATAATTTCAGGCTGAACTTGAACCCACTAGCCATGTAAGCCCGCGCCTTGTGTCACGACCACGCAAAGCACACTCGCACTTCTTGGGAACAAGGGGTGTTTACATTACTACGATGTGTGGTATTTCTTTCATGTAAGAAAGATGGTATCTTACGATTGCATGCAAATTTGTACGTTTGCACTCAGAAAGGCAAAAAAAAAACGGAAGTAATAAATAAGCAAATACTAAAGTGCATGTTGGCGTTCCATATCCTCTTTGTGCACGTGGACTAGCGATGCAGGTATGAGCATGAGGCAGCCACTGCAACTTCCGGGATCTTGTTTACGTCTCTACCCTATCATATGCTACGCGACAAGCATAAACTGAACGTTAACTGCGATTAGTATCGCAATGCTAAACCTGCGAAATGCTAAACCTGCGTAGAAGGGCTGATATTCGTGGAGCACAGTTGGCAACTATGCGAGTGGTGCGCCTTGAGTGCCTGTTTGGACCAATGCGGGCACTGTAGCGCTGCGCAAACAACCAGGTGTCGCAAACAACGCTAGAGAGAGGAATGTTGTCAAAGGGATCCTTTATAGCGCAGCCCATTGGGTTACCAGGAGGGAATGTCGCCAAGAGAAGAACCGCAAGAATGGTCGGTTTACCTTCGTGCACAAAGTGATGGACAAACGCTAAGCAGATCAGTCGTATGGTGTTGTAGGAGTCGCACCGGCACTCTTGCAGCGTAACGAACTACTGTAAGGTTAGGCTTATCCATATAGCTGAAGTCTAAGAGCAACTGGTAGGAGAACTGATGCAATTTTATTCTAAGCGTCGACGCATACTGTTCCGTTGCGTGGTAGAAACGGCCGCGAGACGCTTTTCGTTCGCATTGCCGATACACCGGAAGGAAGTTTTCGAAGCCCGCCGCCGTGTCACGTGATATCAAAGACTAATCTACAGCAGCAATTTGTACCCCATTGGGCTGCATTCTCTATTAATTCTTTGAGCCCTGTAATTGGTACGTGTACGCGAATAACAGTAGAAAAAAGCTAATTGGGAGACAATAGTTGATTGTATATTTAGATGCGTTTTCCTTTCCTTTTTTTTTTTTTTTCTTAAACAGATTTCCCTAGTTGCTGACTTTATTTGAATCATGTCGAATGTGAGTTTAGTTTATAGGGCTTTGATAGCGAACAGAGGAGTGTCGTCAGTTGCAATCATTGAGCCCATATATGACTACATATCAGTTGATTTTTAGGGTGCGTTCAAAAACTTGCTATTCATAATCTGTATCTAGATAGATTCTTTTGGTGCTGTAGGCCGGACTTTTCACATAAACATTTGCTGTGTTCTAAGGAAAATTTACACGCAGGGCACGGAACCTATGTTAGTTACTTACACGCGGAAGACATGACAAGCAATACAGTTGTCAACGCGTTCGCTGAACAAGTACTCTCTTGCTAAATGCAGAGAGGACGGGGATGCCTAGCATATACGTACATAATTCTGTTAAATTAAGCTTGTATTCTGCTTTGATCAAGTTTTGGCTAACGTTACGAGCCGAATATTTCCTTTCTAGGCATAACTCATGTTTTTGGATTTAATATTTCAGATAAAAGTGGCGGCTGGATGCGAGTTCTTCTGCTATGGACGTCAAAACAAAGATATAAATGACGGGCGTATTTGTGCTGTAAGTAAGTCATCAAACTGATAATGTACTTTTTGTCATTTTAGACGAATAATACGCATATATTCCAACTCGTTGGCGGCGTCACGCGAAATCAGTACTTCAAACACAATTGGACAAATTTAGGAAATAGTATGTGCTAACTGATTTCGTACGTAAACAGTGTTAACATTACAAGCATTCCATGATATTTCAGGAGACCACAGCAGTGATAGGTAGCATCGACGGCGTTCGTAAGCAGCACGCTTGATGCAAGACACCGTTGGTGCTTGTTTACTTCTATCTTGCCAAGCAGGATTTCCCAAATGGCCGCGGGCCCTATAAGGGCAGCCGCCAAGTAAACAACCCCTTCGGCGCCTTTTTTTTTAAAAAAAAAAAAAAGATACGCCCTTTTTAGTGATGGATGTCCTGGTCGGTTGTTTGCTTCAACGTGCAAACCCTTTTCGCCAACTGTCCGTCACTTGAACTATAATAGAATACAAGCTAATTGTACGAGCAAAAGGAAGCAGCTGGAAATAACAGCTCATTGCCGAAATGAGCTGTATTACGCCGTTAACCCATTACACTGTTAGCGAAATGACATTTTTCTACTTTCTACTTTGCTCTTGTCTTTTTGAAGGTCCAGCAAAATATGCTTAAAACTGGAACTTCTTGTTTACAATCGTCGTCATAGAAATGCACCTGGTAAATAAAAGGTAAATAAAAAAAGCAGCTACCATTTCTTCTAGTCATATATCTATTCTTAAACTTGAAACGCCAACTTGAAACGTGGACGTGTGTTTGCCAGGTATTGGTGCGAATGGTTATTAGCTATTCTGCCTTTAACTATTTTTTCGGGGGTTCTAAATGAGCAGCAACCACATTACGTTGAAATCTGACCGAAGAACTCGTGAAAAGGACGAAAACGTTCTGACTGGGCAAACTACGCATGCTCTCCACCCATGTAGTCTGCAGGTTATGCCATGTGCGAAAAGTGCGGCCCAGCATTCTCCACACATATCCCTCCGTGATATATGAAACGCACAAGTCGGTAAAATCCGAATATGCCAGGTTTACTAAGGTGGCTTATAGTTCATGCAGTTGAAGCTGCAATCGAAGAAAAAGCGTGGTCGTGCTCATGTTGTCAACACTTGATAGCCTTTTGAAAGCCCGAGTATTCAAAGAAAAATCAAAATGTTCAAACTCTGCGCTTGTGAGCTGCGACGTCAATCATGCCCTTGTTCTCCTGAAGAAGTATAAAGCACTTATTTCCAAAATTTCATAATGGTAAAGCTTCTATAGTAACACTTCCATAATAAAACAGTTCTATAATTTTGAGGAAAACGCCATAAAAACACGTTAATTCTTCACTGCTGATAATATGGTATATAGGCAGTATGCATCTCGGTCCTATTGGCGGCCATTTTATGGTGCATGTAGCGAAGCGAAACGCTGCCAGCGTATTTAATTTTACCTCACCATCGCCTGCTCCGGCTTGCACTGCTGAAGCTGTGCTTTGAATCACAAAATGGCGCTCGTAACGTCGCGTGAATACCTCCATAAAATACTTTGCGGGACATGTTGGTGCATTGGTTTTAAGGATTCAATCCCGACACTGCCGACGCTCAGAGGAGAGACGCTTCCTCGCTTTCTGTCGTTTCTCCTCTGTTTGTGTGGCACTTTTGTAGCACTAGAATTCTTAAAGAAATATAGCACTAAAATCCGTCTTTCTTGTGCTCGTATGTGTTTGGCTTGGTTTATTTTATAAGTCTAGATTTCTCAAACCAACTCGGTCTACGGGGACTCCGTGTGGGAGAACGCCAGAAAATTCGACCATCTGGGCTTTCTTTTTTGGCGCGCACTTACACGGCACAGCACGCGAACGCCTTGTTTTTCGCAGACTTCGAAAAGTGGCTGCTACGCCGGAGCTTAATTCCTTGTACTTAGGTTCAAGTAGCCGAGCGCCTTAACAACTGAGCCACCGCGATGGTGGCAAGAGATCGGTGAGCCTTCGCTCTCGAAGACAATATATTCGGGCCTGGTGTACATATATCGCATGCCAAGGGGACATTGTTGCCTATTTTGGACTTGGCTTGCGCACTGACGTCCATTCCATCCAGTAGCTCATAAAAATTATTGTCAGGGAGGTACAATACTTCTTCCAAGTTCGGGACGTGTACAATGGGAGGCAGTCGATATATGGCGGCTGACTTAAGCGCTTCTACTGTATGCTTGTACTGGTACGCAAAACGACATGCCGCTGCCAGAGAGCTCTCTTGGCTGCCAATCCTGTGAAGCGCGCGCGCGAATTTGTGTGTGTGTGTGTGTGTGTGTGTGTGTGTGTGTGTGTGTGTGTGTGTGTGTGTGTGTGTGTGTGTGTGTGTGTGTGTGTGTGTGTGTGTGTGTGTGTGTGTGTGTGTGTGTGTGTGTGTGTGTGTGTGTGTGTGTGTGTGTGTGTGTGTGTGTGTGTGTGTGTGTGTGTGTGTGTGTGTGTGTGTGTGCGTGTGTGCGTGTGTGCGTGTGCGTGTGCGTGCGTGTGTGAGTGTGTGTGTGTGTGTGTGTGTGTGTGTGTGTGTGTGTGTGTGTGTGTGTGTGTGTGTGTGTGTGTGTGTGTGTGTGTGTGTGTGTGTGTGTGTGTGTGTGTGTGTGTGTGTGTGTGTGTGTGTGTGTGTGTGTGTGTGTGTGTGTGTGTGTGTGTGTGTGTGTGTGTGTGTGTGTGTGTGTGTGTGTGTGTGTGTGTGTGTGTGTGTGTGTGTGTGTGCGATCTATGCATCTTTAATTTCATTCTACTAGGCGCCGTATGAATTATCAAGGTATCGTTCTGGCTCCCCCTCTGCAGCAGCGCATCGGTTATCCAGATTTAAAAACAATATCGACTTCAATATTAATTTGGTTTAATGTCGTCGCTCCTTTGAAAATTAAGTGCCCAAGACGAACGACAGTTGTTTGGAATAATAGGTGACTAAGTTCTATAATTTAGGCTTATCCAAAGTCGTACCGCTAATTGGTTGCATACAAAATAGTCAACCGCCGCTGACACTAAGTAAATCATAAATACTTGAAACCACATACATACCTAAGAAAGTATAGAAGATTCAACAGCCGTTGCTGTATCTCAATAAATAAAGTACCGGACGCGGACTTTAAAATCGATTATCTCAAAGATTATATTGTTGCGAAGAGGCAGACCAGCAGTGGCGCGAGAGGGGCCCTCGTGCTAGGCCAGACATTAAATCATCGTTCATCCTGCCGCCATGTTGTGCCGTCTCTTTGCTTGTCACCACGCAACATTTTGGTTGGAGGTGTGGCGTACGTCACACCCATCCTCGCCTTGGAGTATCGACGCCATCTTTAAGCCGGGACCATCGCCCGAGAACCCAGGGACATCGCCGAGCAGCTTCGCCCCAGCCCTTCCTGCCCAGACCCGACCAACTACCACCGCCCAGCCCCAAGCCCGGATCTGAAGACAAGGAGAACAGACAGACCAACCAGATCCGAGACGAAGAGCCCGAAAGACCCGAAGGACCCAAAGGAACCGGACATGTACACGCAACCCCCGCCCAGCCGCTCATCGCGACCTCTGGCCATCGGTCCCATGGACTCTGATGATGGATGGTTGGACAGCTCCAGGGAAGGCGGATCACCCAAGCATCATCGTGTTCATCGTCAGTGTGGTGGCACGCGCAACATTCTCTTCTATATTTTCTTAAACATCTACACTGTCACGTCTCCATCAACTTCAACGTAAAGATCGCGACGATCGCTCGGTGGTCCCGGGAAGTGTTGCGAAGAAGATCGGCTGTGGCGCTAGAGAAGCTCTCGCGCCAAGCCAGACATTAAATCATCGTTCATCCTGCCGCCATGTTGTGCCGTCTCTTTGCTTGTCACCACGTAACAATATTATCGTTTCACGATCATGAACACGCACAAAAATGCCCTTGCGTCTTACATGGTGACAATGGCTGTTTGCTATTAAAGCGAAAGCCTTTCATGGCTCATGCTGTCGTGGACAAAGTGTGTCCCGCTTTTGCAGCGTTCTGATTGTCCAAGGTGGGATGTGTCCGTGCCATCTGCAATGCCACACTTGAACGCGCGCCAAGGAACGCCACGCGACAGGAGCGATGTTGTACGTCCAAACTCACAGTTGCCGGAGGAAATTTGATAGATACTGCGCCTTTCCTTTCCTGTAAACCAGTTATAATTATATGTAGCACTGCAACAAATGCCGACAAGAGGTTAACGATGGGAGGCAAATTATAGGATAGGAAGGGTAGGCTTTCACCATTCTTCTTTTAAGAGACATCTAAGAGACCCTCTAATTTTTTGGTATGCATTTCTAAGCAAGCCGCCTCATTTCTGCAAAATTTTTTCGCAGGTTAACCATTGATTTGGGTGGTACAAAATGGGGTTGAATACATGAAAGTATAGCGAGGTTTAACGGAGAGCCATTTCCCAACATTGCCTTGCAGAGACAGCTTTAAAGGTTCGCTTTAAATGTCGCTTCGCTGTTTTTTCAAGCCAAATGGCATAACGAGTCGTTTGTGGCCTCTGGTCGACGTGCTTAACGTGCCCTTTTACGTCATCGGGGACAACGAGAATAAGAGGTGAAATTCAAGAGCATTTTTGTTTAATAGACGGCTATTTTCTTTTGCAGCTGGAATGGTATTCAGGAGCCATATCAGGGGAGCCAATTGTTACACTCACGGGGTCATGTCACAACGGGATATGCCGGACTTCAGGTGATATGCCTATGCATATATCTTCACCCCTCTCTACTGGTATCCAATATCTGGCTATACAAGCGCACGGAATAACATAAGGAACTCTTTCAGGGTTATACGACTTCCCTGTGCAAGGCAAATGTCACGACAGTGAGCGCTACCAGCACTACGGGGTAAGATGCTTATCTTTTTTAATTTCCACTTTATCTTTTCTTTATTTCAGTGACAGAGCTTTAGGTAGTCATACGGTCTATTGACTTAGCTTATCATGTCAGGTGGCTACATCAGTACACGTGCTCTCTTTTAATCAGGCCCAGTTACAATGCTTGGTTACAAGCTTGGTAACGACTGGTTCAGAGCGGGGCTAGCGAATAAAAATTATCCGTGACGTTTTAGAAAGCGGCCTGTGAATACCTAAATGAGGGCTTTTAAATGGTTCAGAAGCGACTTCGCACCTGAATCTGTCACTGAATGTTGCCATCATAGCAAGACATTGTTACTGCAGCAAAATATAGTGTAAGAACAAACGTAAATGGTTACTGGAATGTTACAAAGATTCGTCAGTTGGTAAACTTGGGTTATGTCACCCGTAACTAGGGTTGCGGTGCATAAAAACTGCTATAGTTTCGGTGCATGCTATAGATGTGACATAAAATAATCTCTATTTGGCCGTATAAATAGAATATATCGGTCAAAATTTTCTTTATTATTAACATCCGTGAACATCTTGTTAACGGAACTTGTAAGCGTCCTGGCTATTCGTCAAGTAATATCTTGTAATGATATATTCCTCACAGGATAGATGGGCTCAACATTCAATGAACAATATTAAAACAAAAGTAGGCATGAGCCTTGAGTAGGTATAACTTTGAGTCCGGAATGCGGCTGCTATCATCAGCTCTACATCACACACACAGACACACAAAAAAACGCCCAGTTGATACTCAATACTTTTTCCGTAATCAAATGAACACTCGACTGAGTCTGAATCAAATGATCGGTTGTTCCGACCAGACGTTTCCAGCTTCCAAGTAGAATCAATAGAGCGAAAGGCGCACGCAACGCCTTGTAAAAAACAATAACAAAATCGAGTATGCAGGCGCGTGACTACTGCCCTCGTGATGCAACAGAGCGATAAACTGAATTGCAGAGCTTAGATCACATGGCTAGCAACTGGCTGCAATGCTGAGTTCATATTTCTGTCAACGGCTGCAACCAATACTGCGCTTCGGGAAGCGTAGATTCGAGATAACGTTTTTGCTTTGTTTAATTGTTTTTTCACATCGGTTTTCAGCACGTGACCAATGTAAAGATGTGCTCTTGTTCTTTACGTGGAGTAATGGTTTCTAGAAACTTCCTTTATGATTGTATGTACAAAATCTCGCCTTTGTGATTACAGTATAGGAATGGGCAAATGGGCTAAAACCTCTCCAGAGTAATGAAGAGCTAGAGTGTGAGTGTGATGTTTCGTGGTTCGCGATAAAAAAAAAAGTCTGACATTCATACTGTGTCTATAACTGTTACCACGTATCTGAAAAAAAAAGGAACATGATTTGAAGTTCTTCATATTCTTTTTTGCTGTGTCATGAAGATTGGGGACGAAATCTGCGTCGTACAAAAGTAACTTCTCGTAGTATTTAGCACTCTCATTTTATAATTATTTTATGCCGTTGTTAGAAAACTATGATTTCTCAAAACGAATCATAAATTTGACCACTATGAATAATGTCCCCTAATTTGCCTTTTTATGGCATTGAAATATAGATCCGTTTTATATGCACACTAAATAATAACAGCAGGGGCCGCATGCCTCTTAGCTTGTTGTTTTTTTTTTCAATATATTTTCCAGGAGCCAATTGATAGTTTCTAGTTGGTTAAAAAAAGTTGCATCGCTTTCATTAACAAGGTTTGCAAAGGAGCCACTGTTTCAGCGACGTGTAGTCTCGCCTAATCCGTCGTGGGTGTTTTCTGCTCGCTGCTTATATAGCAAACATATGTGTGGAGAGGCATGTTTTCTGGAAGGAGTACAGGAATTAATAACTCGTCCTTGCCATGAATGTACAACAAATCGAAGTCTACGCACTTCAATAATACTCTGCTGGTGAGAAAAAAAAGATGATGTGAACGCCTATTATAGCTTTATACAAACATGTGCTGAAATTGGCATGCAAAGTGACATTGATAGTCATTTTTCTTTCGGCTTGTTTTTGTAGGCATTGCTGGACAAGTGCACATATAAGTGCCCGAATGGATCAGAAATGCAACGCCCTAATTATTTGCCATGTCTGGTAAGCAGTAAGCATTATATTAAGTTATTTGAAAAATACAGGAATCCGCAGGAGACATACTCAATTAGACATGCTTACATTTTCAGTTCCGAAAAAAATCTTTTACGAAGAGAGACGTGCTTGGGTTGTGCCTAAGTGGAATTTGTTCAGCGATTAGTAAGTATGATGTAAACAGCATTTTGTCATTGTACGTACAAAAATTAAAGTTCAATGATTCGCCGCATTGTGCAACTTTACTGTAGTAATCGCTTTTGACTGCATTTAACGCGCAGGTCCCTCCAATTCGCAAGGAAACTAGATTTGCCAAATCGTGTCTTGTTTTACATTTTTGTTCCTTTTGGTTTACAAATCTTGTTTTGCATTTACTTATGCAGTAATCATTCATCTAATTGTGATCGTAGTGTTTCTCGAAGTTACTTAGAGGAAAAAAGCGGTACCGTCATTGCAAGTTTCTTTAAGAATACTTTATCTACCCTAAGAGTGCCGAGGAAGAGTGGCTTCATATTTAGCATGGGGAGGGGGAGAGGGGGGGAGGGAATGAAAGCACGACCGGTGAATAAAGTCATGTTGCAGGTATTGCTGCGGATAAAACTTGTTTTTGACTAGAAAAACTGCAAACTGGCAGACTGGCAGGATGAAACTGCACGCTACTAATTCGCCAGTTTTGCTTTATGCTAGGTGAAGAATATCATAGAAAAGTAGTGAAAAGAAGAATGATAATGAGGGCATGAAGTGACAGAGGAGTGTCGATTAGACAGCTCAATCAAGTTATGTGGATCCTAGCGCCAATTAATAGAAAGAAAATGACTTGAAGAGGACATGCAATCTGTGGAAAAGATAAATGTTAGTTTGCTAGGGTACTGAGTGGAGGCTAACAGATTAAAAACGTAGCCACTAATGGTAGAAAAACAGTGGCAAACTGAGACATGGGAATGTGCTAAAATGAAGCCACGGCTTGTGCAGGCAGCACTCAATGGGGATCAGTTGAGGACCAAGCTTGCAATAGATGTAATAATCATTTATGATACCACACAATTTAATGGATACGTTCAGACTTGTCTGAATGAGGCTGGTCGAACGTGGTTGACCTCGAAAGCATAGCTGAAATTGTTCGAACATTCTGGTCATTTATATACCTTTTTGCTTGCTTTTTGGAACAGATGAGGTACACCCATGCGAAATGAACTATATTTCCTACTGGTCAAACCACCTGGTAAGGCAATTCATTGTGTGTACACTCTTCAACACCAGATATATAAAGCTCTTGCGCCTTGATCTTGCAGGATTTTCTTTTGTCAGATGGATCTTTATCACCCTCCGTTAAAAAAAATGCTAAACTCCTGGATTTGTAAGACACCGTCTCTGGAACGCTTTGCTACAACGTTGTATTTAGCGCGTTAGCACTATGACCACTCCTCTCACATTTTGTCTCTATCTGCTGTGCCTCTTTCACAAGCATACCTCTGGCAGGGGATAGTTACCAAGCGATATGGACAGGCAGTGATTGATCGGAGTTTGTTGTGACGTCACGAGACCGCCCGTCATGGCCGAAGTGGCATGAGCTGCAAACTTAGGCAGAACACTAATAGACGGGAAGAGAACCCGCCGATACTCTCGAATCCCGAGTGCCACGTGCGTGGTACTCCTAGGCCACGCTGGCACAGTCGTCCTACTTGTTTAATATGGGCTTCATGGCTAAGTCGAATAGCCTTTCACATAATGTTATAGCTTACGACTGTGCTTATGAGTATGTGCGACCCTAAAACAGAACCGAAGCGAAAATAGAAGTGCGACTGCAAATACTTTGCATTTGGCGCAACTACACCAAATCCATCGTCATCTTTTTAAAACGCCCATGAAAGGGCCCATGAAAAACTATTTACTAAGACTAGAAAATGCACACGAGTAAACGTATCTCGTCAGTACTCTCCTCAATGTAATTTCATTTCTTAAATCTAGCGTCCCTAAAACCGAAAAATTCGTCGATCGAAAATGAGGCCCCTCTTCTCCTCATTCAACTCAACTCACACCGGCATGGAACAAAACAAACGAAGAACACGAGCCGCGACGGCGTCCACCCCGCCCCGTTCCACCCGCGTCACTTAGGAGCGTGCAATGAGTGGGTATACCCAGTAAGCCCTGATGACTTCATATGGGAAGTTCGCATCTAGGGGAACGTGTCGCCCTAATCGATTGGGAGCAGTCGCCAGGAGTACTTTTTAAAAAATTATTTTGTACTTTATCGGCTCCACTCAAATAATTCATAAATTTGACTCGAATACTCACAAAAACCACGTCTATGAATTTCTTTCATTAGAATATTAGAGGAGGTCCCGTTTAAGGGCCCTTTAAACAACAGTGTCAAAGGCGTTGCAAATATGAGGTTTCTACGGCCTTTTTTTCGTCGTATTCTCCCCGAGTCGGTTTCTCTCACCCGTCAGAAGACAATTCTTCGCAAGTTAATTTCCCTTTAGAAACAGATGCGGGATGCATGTGGCAATTATCCAGAATTGTTAAACGTGGTTATGTCGGTATGTATAGGGTAATGTTTCTATGCGTGTTTCGATGCTAACCTTTCGTCTCGAGAGGGCTCACCAATGTACATCGGTGTATGTATTAAACGCAGTTACTTGCATCGGAGGGCTAGACCTGGAAGCGCGTTGACGGCTTTCTGCGGATATGGTGAGCCCTCGAAGGCGGCAAATTAAGTAGTAGGGAGTAGAGGGACTAATGCATACAGGGCAGTGTTTCGATACTTCACAGAGGTATGGATGAATGAGGGAAATGCAGTTAAATGGCTTCAGGGCACAAAAATCAAAAGCAACTAGCACACCACGTTAAGTCGCCCATCATTTAATCATACACCAAAATGACTTACAGTTCACTGCGTCGTTATTCGGAGGCGTTACTGGTGAGCATGGAGAATGATAAAGTTAGTTTTGCGAAAGAGGACTCGAATAGGTTTTAATGTGGACATTCACCGCCTTACCAGTCGCGCATGACCCTAATATTTTGCTTGGGTACAATCAGATGTATCCATTCTGCGGGATGTAAGGTGATACTTATTTCTAAACGGGAGTGCCTACAAAAAGTCCAGAATGTTTAGCTTCACCCCATTCGTATTGTTTTTCTTCATAACAAGTGAGGCTTATTTAATTACACATAACCAATATGAGAGCACGCTGTAGAGGTGAAACTCGCGTGAAGTAGGAATGTAGAATAAAAATATTGATGATATTGGTTTTTCTACTGAACAAGTGTGTTTCAGGGCCAAATGCTTGCTTACAATTTGTCAATTTGTGTCATAAACACCAACCAGGAATTTGCTAATAGCGTCATCTTCGTGTTTTGTTGCTCATTTAGGTCAGAGTCGCCAAAAGTTGTAAATGTCACAACAGGCCCCTAGAGAATGGGAAGCTGTGCGCGGTAAGTCGAGACACGCAAAGTTATCAATTACTGGCTTGAAGTTGTGTGAGGATTTCCTTCTCCCATTTGGAGAGACATTTTTACCATAGGTTTCGTTGGTTTTGTACAGGAATCATCATCATCGTCATCATCAAGCGGACTGTACCCCAGGGCAAAGGCCTCTCCCGTTTTTCTCCAATTACCCCGGTCCTGTGCTAGCTGTATCCACTTGACCCCTCCGAATTTATTAACCTCATCCACGCACCTAATTTTCTGACGCACCCAGCTACGCTTACCTTTCCTTGGAATTCAATTGGTTACTCTTAGAGACCATCGGTTGTCCTCGCTTCGCGCTACATGTCCTGCCCATTCCCATTTCTTCTTCTTAATTTCAACTAGAATTTCAATAACTTGAGTTATTTCTCTGACCCCACGCTTCCTATCTCTTAAAGTTACCCCTACCATTTTTTGTTCCAAAGCCCTCTGCGTTGTCCTCATCTTTAGTAGAACCCTTTTCGTTAACCTCCATAGTTTAGCCCCACAGACGAGTATCTGTAGGATGCAACTGTTGTTTACTTTCCTCTTAAATGATACCGGTAAGCTGCTAGTTATGTTTTCTCACCTTCAAGATGCGCTCTATCCCAGTCTTATTCTAGTTATTTTCTTTTCGTAGTCCGGATCTGCGGTCACTATCTGCCTTAAGTAGACATATTCGCCTACTACTTCCAGTGCTTCGCTACCTATTTTAAGCTCCTGTTCCTTTCCCAGGCTGTTCAACATTATCTTAGTCTTCGGCATATTAATTGTTAGGCCTACCTTTCTGCTTCTCCTGTCTAGACCATTAATCTTTAGTTACAATTGGTCCCCTGAGTTACTTAACAAAGCAATGTCAACAGCGAATCACAGATTACTAAGATACTCTCCATTCACCCTGATGCCTACCTGACTAAACCCTTTCTTAATTGGAATTTTATCGCTTTCTTTATGCAGAACTATGGTTTCTGTGCACCCACTACAGATATCTTCCAGTACTTTCGCATATAGCTAGTCTACCCCCTGATCTCGCAATGCCTTCATTGCTGCTGTGGTTTCGAAAGAGTCAAATGCTTTCTCGTAGTCAATGATTGCTATGTATAGGGGCTGGTTATATTCCGAGCACTTTTCTATTACCTATAGTTGATAGTTTTGGGCTTAAACTGAACATTAAAAAGACGAAGATCATGGCGTCTTGCCCTATCAAGTCCTGGAGCATCAATGGACAAGAAGTGGAAGCTGTGACAGATTTTCTGTTCTTGGGCGCCAAGATTACCTCGGAAGGAGACTGCAGCCATGAAATTAGGAGACGCCTGCTTCTGGGAAAGAGAGCAATGGTTAGCCTTGACCGCCTAGTAAAGAGCAGAGACATTAGTCTGCCAACCAAGATCCGTATAACCCGTGCTATGGTCTTTCCAGTTGTGATGTATGGATGCGAGAGTTGGACTGTGAAAAAGGCTGACCGCCGAAGAATTGACGCGTTTGAATTGTGGTGCTGGCGAAGACTCTTAAGAGTTCCTTGGACTGCCAGAAGATCAAATCAGTCGATATTGTCGACCATAAACCCTGACTGCTCATTGGAGGGTCAAATTCTAAAGTTAAAGCTCAGCTACTTTGGTCATCTGATGAGAAGAGAGGAGTCGCTGGAGAAAGATTTGATGTTGGGAAAGGTTGAGGGTCGCCGGAGAAGGGGTAGGCAGCGAACGCGATGGTTAGATGGCATTCTCGAGGCATTGCAGATGAAGCTATGTGATGTTAAGAAGATAGTGAGAGACCGGAAAGCGTGGCGTGACATGGTCCATAGGGTCACGAAGAGTCGGACACGACTGAACGCCTGAACTGAACTGATAGTTGATAGTGTGTATGTGATCGATGGTAGAGTATACCCTTTCCGCAATCATGCTTGATCCTTTGGTTGATTAAACTCTGAGGTTGTCCTGATCCTATTAGCAATTACCCTAGTAAATACTTTGTACGTAACAGATATTAAGCTGAATGGTCTGTATTAAGCTGATTGGTCTGAGCATCCCCTTTCTTATGAAATAAGATAATATTACGTTCTTCCATGATTTCGGTACTTTCGATGTCATCGGGCACTGCGTGGTGGCCAGTTTTTCTAGCACGATATACCCTTCATCCTTCAAAAAATCTGTAGTTACCTGATGCTGTCCAGTTGGTTTCTCTCTTCTCATAGCTTCTAAGGCCTTCTTAACCTCGTCCTTCGTTACTGGCGGAACGCCTGATTGCTCTTGACTACAGTCAATTTCATTTTTGTGCTGACTCCTTTGGCTACTCTACAGGTCTGTATAAAACTCCTCGGCTACCTTGATTATATTGTCCATCTTGGTAATGACATTGCCCGCTTTGTCCCTCCGTGCATACATCTGATTTTTGCCTAGGCGTAATTTCCTCTCCGCTTTCAGGCTACGATTGTTCTTTAGAGCATGTTCAATTTTCCCCATATTATACTTCCCTATGTCAGCCACTTTTCGCTTATTGATTAGCTTTGATATCTCTGCCAGTCCTATGCGGTTTGTTGGGTTGGAGGATTTCATACTGTGGCGTTTCTTAAACAAATCTTTCGTCTCCTTAGCTACTTTATCGGTATAATCTCTAGCAATTCTACCGCCTACATCTACCACGCACTCAGTAATGATATCTCTGAAATTATTTTTCACTGCCTCTAGTCTAAGGTCGGCTTCCACGGTTAGCACTGAATATCTGTTCTGCAGCGAGAAGCTGAATTCTTCTGCTTTTCCCCTTACCGCCAATCCTTTGATGGACTTCTTCACTGGTTGGTTCCGTTCCCTCTTCAGATTTAGACTAATTCTAGACCTTATCATCCCGTTGTCACTGCATCGCACTTTCCCGATTACCTCCACGTCCTGCATGATGGCGGGGTGAGAACACAGTGTGAAGTCAATTTCATTTTAGTCTCCCCGTTGGGGCCTTTTCATTACCACTTCCGGTTCTTCCGTTTACTAAAGAAGGTATTCATGATTCGCAAGTTATTTCGTTCAGCGAACTCAACTAATACCTCCCCCTGATATTCATTAACCCAATGCCATAGTAGCCCACTGCCTGCTCTCCAGCTTGCTTTCTGCCTACCTTTGCATTGGAGTGGCCTATCAGAACAGTATACTATGTTTTTCTTTCCGCATTGCCAATTCTACATCTTCGTAGAAGCTTTCGACTGCTCGGTCGTCATGACTACAAGTAGGCGCGTATGCTTGTACAACATTAAGTTTATATCGCTTTTTAAGCTTAATTACGATTCCTGCTACCCTCTCATTATTGCTATAAAATTCATCTATATTATCGGCTATATCCTTATTCACAAGGAATCCTACTCCTGGTTCTCGTCTCTCCAGTAAACCTCGATAACACAGTAAATGGCCGTCTTTCAGTACAGTATATGCCTCATTCGGCCTCCTCACCTCGCTCAGCCATATCATATCTCATTTCATACCCTCTAGTTCCTCTAACAGCACCGCTAAACTGGCCTCACCAGCTAAAGTTCTTGCATTAAACGTTACCAGAGTCAGTTTCCACTGTGATAACATTGTAATGTAATATATTATTAGCGTGGCATATAGTGTTTAATAATTCAAGTGTGTAAAGCATTTTTATTACTTTTGGGATAGGAAATTAATGTTGTTTTTGCAATTATCCTTTCTTTTTCAGTTGTCCTATAAATTCGGAATCGGTGGTTATTTACTAAGAGAAGTCGGGATATGCTATGAAGGGGAATGCAGACATCGCCGTAAGAACGTTTTCATTTGAACTGAAAAGCGTAGCAAATATTGAAAGATTTTTGATATGCTTAGCTATGCCGAAATAAACAAATTTGACTTTTTTTTATTTGTGGCAATGATTGTAAGAAGAAATAATTTATATCAGTCACTTCCTACCTTCTATCAATGTACAAATTTGAATCTAATCGCTGCACGCAATGTTTAAATGCTTATGAGGGTTGTGATGCTGTTGCTTATGGCATTTTAGGGTGAGGTGTAGTCTGGCATAAGATATGGGATGCAAGTTACAAAAACGCTTGGCTGATATCGAGCACTTGGGCTTCTTTAACGTGCACTGAGATCTAATGGTATAAGGGCGCCTAGAGTTTTTCTTCTGACAAAAACCGGCTGCCTGGGCCGAGACTGAGCCCTAGTCCTTTGGCTCAGCATTCGAACCTTCTAACGGCTGAGTCACCGCTATAGGTCGGTACTGCTGCTTCGTGAAAACAGTACACGCGTAATAAAAATAGAAAGCCCACTTTTCGTCCGTTTTGTTCAAGAAGTGCGAATAAATCTGGTCGTGGTGATTACTTTTGCTTCTCCCAAGTTTAGCCACTACTTTCAAAATGGGCTAAGTAACTTAAATGGAATTTAGTCAAAACCATTTGAGGTAAAAAAAGAACTGGATTTTATGTTTGTTTTCTCCACAAAAATAGAGAATTTAATTTTTTTTTTTTTTTTTTTTTGGGGGGGGGGGGGGGCAAGTGGTGATGTTCCTTTTTTTTTTTGCGCCAGATTATGTTTCAGTCCGTTCTGTAGCGGCCTTGCGATGCGTTTCGGTGGAGGCAAAACGGAGAAACGTCCGTGTGCTGTGCGATGGCAGTGCACGTTAAGGACCCCAGGTGGTCGAAATTACTCTGTAGCCCTCTACTACGGCTCCTATTTCTCTCTTTCCTTTTTCTCTCCCACCTTCCTCCAGACGGTTCAGGTGTCCAGAGAAAAAAGCGCGAAAGCTACAGCGCATTTCCTTTCCTGTAAACCAACTTATTTATATAACACTCACACCAAGCTGATAATTGATCATTGATAAATGGTTCACAGGAAGGGAAAGGCGCAGTATCTGTCACACTTCTGTCTGTGGACACCTGAACCGCGCCGTAAGGGAAGGGAGGAAGATGGGAGGTAAAGTGGAAAGAGAGAAAGAGGAGCCCTCACACCAAGCTCCCAATGTATTTCTGATTTAATTTTAATTGGATGACATAAAAAGAAAGGCGCAGTATCTGTGACACTTCTTAGTGGTGACCTGAACAGTGTTGCCTTAACAGCGCCGTAAGAGACGGGAGGAAGGCGAGAGTGAATGAGGAAAGAGGTTCCGCAGTGCCCACAAAAGCAGGTACTATTTCTCGTATTCCTGCATCTTGTTGGCAGTGGTAATTGGCAGAGTGGAAGGTGAAGATCCCAAAAAGTTCCGTGGTCCCAATATTGCCTCTTAGTTTGACTGCATGAGAGCTGGAGTAATTCATTTGAGGTTTCAAGCAAGAAACGAAAGCAGGGAAAAGAGGGGCCACAAACGTTGTCGTCGCAGCAATGACATCAATTCAAACACCACACAGAAGGTTCCAGATATTCTTACGCCGGAAATGTTTTGGGCAGCCACTGCGGTCACAATATGTCTGGTTTGTTTAAAAGCAGGGGAAAGGTTTATCATTTTTACACCTTCTCTACGTATTACAAGCGATCTAGACTGGCACTGGTTTCAACATAGTAAGCCGGTACTGGTTTCAAAATGGAAGATTGGATAATTACCAATGCATAGGGCACGTCTTACAACGCCTGTTAAAAACATGCAAGGACTGTTGAGAAATATGTCAGTGTATTTAAGGAGCATTTGCTTTGGTTCATGTTTGGTCATGATTAAACACGGATTCTTTGGTTATACATCATGTCACCGTACCAACTTGCCCAGATGTATCTTCTATTACGGATTTTTTCATAGCGGAACACACAGATCATAAAGTTAGAGGGGACAAGTGCTAACCGAGGACTGTTAATTTGAAAAGAACCACAGTGCAATATTTTAATTCTTCATCGAAATAAACAATCAAAACATATCACACTGCTATTCCTGAAAAGGTGCTCAACAGAGCAAGTGCACTGATCCAGATGTCTCACCCCCATCAATAGAATAGTCAACGATATTTCTTCTCAGCCTACTTGCCGTAGTAGAAATAGTGTTTTCCGATGTGCGACCGGCACCCAGCGTAGAAAAAAACCGCCGGTGCAAAGCGGGGAGCATTCGAACCTAGAAATTCCTCGATCGCCTGAGCCGATTACCCCACGTTTTAAACTGCAACAAACTCAATTTAGCCACGTTAACTATTCAAAGACAACCACAGAGGAAGGGGGGGGGGGGGGGGGGGTTATGTTCTCCCTGTGGTTGTCTTGTTTGCAAATATAACTGTGTAGTTAACGATTAACTACCTTAAAACCCTACCACTTTTACAATTTCCTGCACTTTGACGTGTGGCTGATGCACTGATGAACATTCACTCCGGGAAAAACATTCTTCGAGAAGCATACACGCCGTTACATCACATATGACTAAAATCTTTATAGCTGTCAATTCGCTTCGCAATCTTGAGAGTTCCCGCAGTGCTCCGGCAGATGTAAGTTGTCACCGTTAGCAGCTGATGGGTCATTTTAAGGTTCCTTATCATTTCCTCTGTATGAGGTTATCAGGAACAAACAAAAAGCATTTTTCCTGGCAGACGTCTCTGACGTTCTGTCTGCTTAGTGTGTGTACATGTGCATGCGCTCTCTTTGGAATAAATTAGCGCTTATTCCGCCTACCTACACTTGCTGCGTGTTACACTGTGAAGTAATCCACCTTTGATCTCCGGCATAACAGGTTGCAGTTACCGTCTTTTTTATACTATTTCAGCGCCAGACAGACCACCTGATTACAAATTTAAGAAGAAAGAATGCCAGGTTATAGACGTGCAAATTACGCCCGAGGTGAGCATCAGCCTTATTTGCATTTCTTATTATAAGAAAAAGTCACTCCGACTGCTCCGCAATAGGGGGAAAACTAAAGTCGTTAAATTTAAACCTAACCAATGAAAATAGCCCGAGTATCGGTTAACACATCATAATCTGCAATGCTTTTTCTTATGAAGATTAACCAGTACACTAACGAAAAACACAGTCTTGTTATAACCAGCAAAAGAAAAAAAAAAGCTTTTGCCGCACACCATATTTACTTTTGCAGTTCAGGGTAGAAGGTGCAAAGTAGCTTTTTTATTTGCATTAGCTCAGGCGATGCTAAGCTATTTTAGTAAACGCACTATACTATGACCATTCGTTTATCCGGATTTCAGAAAAAGAGCAATAAAAGAGCGCCTAAAGCAGTAAAAGCTTGTCTTGAAGCGCATGTGATATGAGTTCAACTGCATTGAAAAATAAAAATATATATACTATAGCATATATATGGGCAAGGGCAGAGCACGTGTATGGGCCTCCCTCCCCAAATTGGGACCTAATATGAAAAGGAAATATCGGCTAAAGTCGGCTGCTTTACCTCGAGCTCTTTCCTTGAAGAGCTGCCAGATGATGGCAGATGTCTGCTTCTATCACTGCTATCATTTTCCAGCAAGCTTTAAATTTAGTCATTTTAAATGCAATAGACACGACAAAGAGTGACTGCATTTGTGATGCTGATAGCTATGACAGCCGGAGCAGCGGCGACAGTGACAATGATAAACAACCTCAAAGCTATCTGCAACCGGGTGCCAGAGATAGCTTCAAACTCCATTGTACAATAAGGAACTTTCCGCTGACTATCGCTTGCAAATCAAACTGAAAAATTCTCCTGTATAGATAATAACTGCAACCATACGTATGAAAAAAAAAAGCACTGATTTTACCCACAAATATATGGTATCACGGTAAAATCTTTTTCTTCTGGGCGCTAATCATTATGGTTGAACATTGCCTTCTTATCAAACTTGTACTCATAACAAAATTTTATGCATCAGTGTGGGAACTACAGTATGGGACATTTAATCACGTGTCAAATAGGATAAGTAATATTTGAGACAAATTACAATAAAGGGGTGAATAGTTTTTTCGCATTCATTGCTGGAGATGGGACGACGCTTCGGGGCTGACGTTTCGTACTTGAAATGTGGTCAAAAGATTTAGCTGCCGGAGACGTGCTAGTTTAATATATAGTAGCGGTTTAGTGGACACCCGCTCCGCGTGTGCAGTGGCAAATGTGGGGCCAAGTGTGATCACTACGCGCGCGTATAGGAGGCGTCCGGTAAACCAGTATATGTCTACGCTAGGAATACGGTAGTACGTTTCCTCTATGCTTAATGTCTCTATCTTTTCATATTTTATAGCGCTTACTGCCACTGAGAAGAGCCCTGATTGGCTTACGTAGAACGAGACAGTTCTTTCACTTAAATATGAACATTTCACTGTACAACATCCGAATTTTCTTTCAGCTGACTGTAGCTGGCGCCTGTTCGTCTACGTGCCGACGTTACGAGGTCGAAGCACGCCCCAACGGAACATTATGCCTCGTAAGTCAGTTCAGTAAGATTACTGTCAGCCGACAACGAGAGCCTTTTTGCTATTCTAGCAACACTGAAGAGAGCGCAGGAGTTCTGGAAACTACGATCGATTATGAGGTCTCTGACTCAAAATTAACAAGAACCGTTGCAGCCATTGTTGCTGCACGATTTCAGGAGGACATTCAATGAGTAAAGAAATTAGGTGCAGTTGAGATCAACAGTACTTGTACATACATGTATGGAGTTTTTCCTTGACCCCGACGTAGCTGCTCCACTGTTATGGCCGATTGCTTTGTAGCGTAGTGAGGCTTTTCAATTAAAACTGAGCTAAGTGGGATTTTATTAAACATTTTAGCCGTTGGTTTCAGAGACTCTTGAGCATGACTTAGTGTAGAGATTGCGGAATAACAAAAAAAGACTCCTGCGCTAAAGTGTTAAAAGAGGCGACTACTAATATTCTGCCGCCTCGGGAAGGAACAGCAGTTTACGTTAGGTAGCGAAGCACTGGATGTAGTGGGCGAATATGTCTACTTAGAACAGGTAGTAACCGCAGATCCGGACCATGAAAGGGAAATAACAAGAAGAATAAGATTGGGCAAGCACTCGCAGAGTGTGGCTAGCAGCTTACCGGTATCGCTCAAGAGGAAAGTATTCAACAGTTGCATCTTACCTCTACTCACCTATGAGGCTGAAACGTGGAGGCTAACCAAGAGGGTCCTTAAGCTGAGGACAACGCAGAGGGCTGTGGAACGAAAAATGGGAAGGGTAACATATTAAGATATAGGAAGCGTGCAGACTGGGCAGAGAGATAACTCAGGTTACCGACATTCTAGTGGAAATTAAGAAGAAGAAATGGGCATGGGCAGGACATGTAGTGCGAAGAGAGGATAACCGATGGTCGCTGAGGGTAACAAACTGGATTCCAAGGGAAGGAAAGCGTAGCAGGGGCGGCAGAAAGTTAGGTGGGCGGATGAGATTAAGAAGTTCGCAGGGGTCAAGTGGATGCAGTTAGCACAGAACCGGGTTAAGTGGAGAAATATGGGAGAGGCCTTCGCCCTGCCGTGGGTATAGTCAGTCTGATGATGATGTAGATGATGATGATGAACGGATTTTCTCGGCCCAGTCGTATTGCATACATGTTTATAACTCCTATTACACCTATGACCTTGCAATTATTTGACGTCTCAAATACAATTTAGTTATTCTTGTTAGCGAAAAGTCCGTGTTCTTAATGTGGTTAGAATTCAAACGAAAGATTATATCGGTCTAGCCGCTGCTTGATTCAGTGGAGTTACTTGCGTCAAACCGCGAAAGTTTCTTGTTTCAGGTTCAGAAGGACTATCTCAGTTTTCTTCAGGGTACTGGGAGGTTGTGTGCCAGTAATTAATTCGCATTTGTTGGGTCCTTACTGTTGATGATCAAAAATATCAGTAAGGTGCCTATTTATATTATCCTTTTTAAAGTTCTCGTGTGTCCAAAAGAAAAATAAATCATTACACACACACTATACCTTTCCTCTGATGTCTTGAGCACAGCTATTACGCTTGTTTACTGTTTCATCCTCATCTCGAGGTAATAGGAGTCATCGGGAGCTGCGTAATGCACTTAGGTCTTTATTGGCGAGGCGAAGTTCACTTAGACAGATTTATATGACACCCTGAAGCATGGATATCGGATATACTTCTCAGCTCTCTGTAGGCATTTTTGGTAAAGCGCCGAATATGTCGCATTAAAGAAGCACATTCATATACTTATGTGCGCCTTTGTATTTATCTTGAAACATCGAAAGGACTTTCGTGATGCTCGGGAAAACCTATTGCGTTCGGTAAATTCCGGTGTATCAAGACAGAGTGAGTCAGGTGTACACGTCTGTTTTCGAGTGTAACGCCACTTCTCGCATGCAAAGCTCAGTGTCATGTCGTTTCGCATGAGTGACATTGAAAGCCTGCACCCAACCACGTGACTCACCGTTAGCAGAGCGATGGAAAAACCGGTCGCAGGTCGTTGGGCTGTGAATCGAAGGCGCCAGGCCGAATCTGACCAACCCTGCAGATGTTGTGCGCCGTTCAATATTTGGACATATGAAAAAAAAAAAAAAAATCGCGGAATGCAAAGAATGTGTGACCTTGCGGTAATAAAGTGTTGGTGTCCACCCAATGGTGAGACAGATACTGCACCTTCCTTTACACAAAGCTAACTTAGGCGTCCAATTTGTCGTAGTAGCTTTCCACCCTTTTAAACCTGTTTCTCGCACTCACATTTTCAGTGTTGTTCTTTTTATTGTTAAACAAATGTGCTTTACTGTGTACTTTCGGTATTGTAACATGCTCATTTTAGGTATTTTTTTCCGTTATTGCCCCCCCCCCCCCCCTGCTATAATGCCCCTGGGCGCTGCAGGTACTTGTATAAATAAAATAAATAAATAAAGAGAAAATACAAATAAAATTGCATAGATGGTGTTATAGGAGCTATCGCATCTACTCTCACGGCGAAGCCTCATCGTCCCTCTAATTAAAACCTACAAACCATGCATAATCATACTTAAAGCAGCTTGAATTCGCATAACAAGATTCAAGGCATGCTTAAACCCCTGAATGTTTTGGAACAAGAACCTCTTAATTGGAAGGCCTCAGTTCTTCCTAAGAAGAGCTGCGCGGATATTCTCTTCCGCAGACTTTACCTCAAACTATTAATGTGCATTTGCATCTTTTTGGAACAATCTACCAAAATTCTGAGCAAAAAAAAAAAAGAAATGTATATGTTTCATTTTAGAAGGACAACCGTTGCAGCAGTAGAATTTAGAAAAAAAAAACTGCGCAAAACGAGCACTCGAAGAACACGTGCAATTTCGCAAACAAGGTCATTTTTTCTTCTAGTGATCTAAATAGAGTGTATTGCTGTTTGTTTCGTTAACAATATGTTACTTTGCTTTGTTACAGCTCCAGTACACGCAAACTACATACCATGGAGTACGAAAGAAGCAAACGCTGCAAATCGGCGAATGCTGGAACGGCAAATGCAAGTACTCCGCTAACAGCTTCGATATAACAATATGAAATTTCAAGATCAACTCTACGCCAACAAGTGAACAAAATAAAAGATACCCCAATAATTTACTCGATGCTGCTATCTCAGCAAACTTATTTCTCCTTGGTAACAGCGTTAGTAGCTTCTACTTGCGGTTCCCAATACAGATATTCGTTTGCGTGCATGCCCTTCGCTACTCGAGCGTTCACTAATACCTTAACCCGTGCCTCTACTATCTCACGCATTCTGATTAACATGCCTTTGTGAGCTCTCACACTATGGAAAGGACCACCAGTCGTTCATATGTAAAGTTCTGTTTTAACAAAACCGCACGAATGTGTCTGTCACAGGATCCAAGGGTCATCCGGGCGCGATTTCCATCTCACCATCTCATCTCAAAGGAACTGGCTGAGTTGGCAGTTCTTATCAATTCGGCCATGTTAGGTGGCCTCGTAAAGTTACACAACCCGACCACCACTCAATGCCCCGTTTTGTTTCCCGCCAGCTGACACCGGCATGGGATTCCCGTCTTTCTTCGCTCACAATGTCTACGCCGGGTTTTCTGGAAAATGGGGTTTATAACGCTATCGCATTATTGCTTCAGAGCCCAGGTTTTAAACACCCGTTCCTGAATTGAGAGGCGTCTATATTGACGAGGTGTAATCTCTGGACAACTCTAGGGTGGTCCAAGAATATATCCTACCACAGCTAGCACTGGCCAACCTGGGGCACAAGGTTCTGTTCGGCATGTTGCAACGCGTCATGGTCATCCGGATCACAGACGTCTAGGACAGTCTTGTAAATGGCATCGTTAGGATTCCGAGAAGGCTCCTAACGCTACTTCGTCCTATATATGTATACACTTAAAGGTGCCCGGTAAGTGTCGGAACAGATGGGGTGACCATACGGGAACCCTATCTATTCCATGTATCTCGAGTGTCCCGGGCTCATCTCGTTCCTCTCTATCGTAACTCCTCCCGCCGCTGCGTTGACCTCGAGAAACACTTGTGCAGAGTTCTCCAGAACAAACCGTTGGTCCAGGAAGTCGAACATATGCTCCCTTCGTTTCTCCGGCCACGAGGCTTCATTAACCACAATCAAGGACTAGGAAAGTAATTTAACAGCGTTTGTTCCAGGGATAGCTAGTTCGTGTTTTCAAGGCATAATCCTCTTTAGCGCAACTAGAAAAAAATATAGGAAAGAAAGAACTCGAAGAACGAGTATGTGTGAAGAATGAAGTGCGTTCTGTAACTGTATAGATACCTAGATGAGTCTCTAAATTTGTTTGCTTCATTACAGTTCAAAATCAAGCACGTAAAGAGTAGCGCTCAAATTTCACGTTAGTGAATATCGTAATCATCGGTGTATATTTTCTTCTGGTGCATAACTTTTCGCAGCACGCGGTGTCAATGATCGTGCAGGCGAATGTTTCAAGCTTCCTTTCCAGGCGTCTAGCACTGTTTCCAAGAAATGCGTCGTGTCGTACAGGTTTTAAGTACCTGCTGTATTGAACGGTAGGACATATCATGCACGTCCAGAAAAAAGATATCGCTTTTCAAAAACAGGAATTTAAGTCGAACATCGCGAAGTTCTAGCTAGGTTTTGCATAGGATGTTATGTCCAGTGCTGTAGTTTTTTTTCCTTTTGTCGTGAAGGAATATATTATTTAAAATAAGACCTAACTGGTTTTTGGTCACGGAAATATCATCATATTATGAATAAAACAATTAAATATAATCATAGATATATTTAGAATAGGGCTACGATTCTGTTATTGTGGTGAATGCATGCTCTCGCGACCCTTTCATGCTAGCTGAAGCAACAAGTTACAGATATGCACCTACAGTTTTACTCTCAGATCTTTCTGTCCCGCCGGGGTGGTGCAGTGGTAAGACGCCCGACTACTGTGCCGGAGTACCCGGGTTCGAACCCGACCAGCGGCGGCTGCGTTTCGATGGAGGCGAAAAGCAAGGCGTCCGTGTACTGTGCGATGTCAGCGCACGTTAAAGATCCCTAGGTTCCGTAGCCCTCCACTACGGCTCCCCTTTCTCTCTTTCCATTTTCATTCCCACCTTCATCCCTTCCTTTACGGCGCGGTTCAGGTGTCCACATAGCAAGTGTGACAGATACAGCGCCTTTCCTTTCCTGTGAACCAATTATTTTATTATTTATTAAATAATAAGAAGATAGTAACCATTTACTGCTTAATGTATCGTATTTACCAAAAGTATCCAGGTTACATTGTTTGCTTCTCATTCCCAGTGTAGTGTCGTTACTACTTTTCTAGAGATCACAAGGTTTTAAATAAAAAAAACAAAAAGAACAGGAGAAGCGTTACCTTCCCTTACTGGGATTTATAGCTTGAGGGATGGTATAACAACCTCACTCTGTGCCTGAGGAGCGAGCCATGGAGACTTGTTTCTTTTCGCAAAGAGGGCGCACTTGCAGGTGTCATCTTGACTCCAATCAGACGGTAAAAATATTTAGAAATGTTGGGTCACTAAGGCGGCAGTCTTGCTAAGGAGAGCTCGATCATTTTAATTGTGAATTTAGCAAGAGTGCTTCTGCTTACTATTACTGCTTGTACTCTGCTTGTATTACTATTACAAGACATGCTGGGCTAGCCTCTGAGATAGGATGTGTGATGCCTCATAGATTTCACGATAAACATCAAGTGATCAATAATGCTTAATAACACCCTTGTTACAATGGCGTTTTCAACGGCAGTTCAGATGAACGCCGGTTGAACGGAATTTTGTGGTTTTACATGAAAGCGTCATCTTCATTTGAGACCTCGAGGAAAATTCAATTCGACATAGGTCAGCGGTCACAGTTGAACAGCTCAACTGAGAAGATATCAGCCGGGCATCTACTTCTATGGGTGCATAATACTATAGGCCGATGCATCATACACAGCAATGCAGGAAGTTACCGCAGTTTAGTCCCTCCCATCCGCATTTTAACTCATGCGCAACCCCCCCCCCCCCCTTTTTTATTGTTTTTTTTTTCTTTTTGTGCCTTGGAGCTTAAAGCGATATACTGTGGCGCAATTGCTTCCTTTCCGCTTGTACCCACTTTCAATACTGTTCGTATTTACAATGATTTCCTCACCGCCCTGAAATAGCTCAAGGCTGTTCGGCTCACGTTCCAAATTACACAACGTTCACCAGCAGGCTAGCGTCCTTAGCTTGCTGACCTGCAGATTAGCGGTACGGTAGCGATTTCGTTACCGTCATCGCGCTCGCTTTAACAACGCGAGCCACAGCCAAAGCCGAAGCCGCCAGCAAAGCCATGCTGTGCAAGTCACTATATCTGTAAAGAAAATGAATGTGGCGCTCCAGAAGCAAAACGAGAAAAGAAATGTAATAAAAATCAAGACCAAAACTATCGCAAACCAGATGAGCGCGTCTTTCTCCTATGACGACAGGCAGAATGCTTCTCGTCAGAGCTAGACATTTTTCACGCGCTGTGCTGTTCGCATCTAATTTGACGACAATAATAAAGGCTTTGTCAAAAGTTAAGATCCCAGATGGTCTGCTTCCTAGCTATGTAGTGACACTTTTTTGGATTTCATGGAAGTCATTCCCGTTGTAGAGGGTAGGAAAAAAAATCTTAAATTCGAAGGATTTGGAATACTGGGAATGCATTATGAGCCACACGGTGGGGCTCAGAAGCAAACCCCTGGGATCTAAATGTTTGACAAAGACTACGTTTTCCAAGACCTAGATGTCCAAGACCAAGACCTAGGAACAGTTTCCTGTCTATGCTTGGCTAACAGTTATAGCGCTGCTCCACAACAAAGAGAAGATTTTTCGTGCGGTAGTATATTCCTCATTAGGGCAATTTTCACTAAATGCAGCGCAGCCATCGCAAACAGCTACAAAACTGGAAAAAAGGAAACCGACACGATCCATGAGGACATTAGGAATTCCTCGATAATCGGAAATAAAATATGTACGTGTATGGAAATAAATGCTTTTCATAATTCGATTTTCTTCGCGTCTTTTCCTTATTGAGAACAATGCATTTTGTGTGGCGAATACCAGAAGGGTGGTCTACATACCGCCTAATCATGACTTTCTTCAGCTCATTTCAAATACAGTTAAATTAGCAAAACTTGGCTGTCTCCCTGCACTGCAAAGCTCATAGTCTTTTCACCAGGTTACGTGGAATTATGGAAAGATAGATGCTCACGAGGCGTTACTACTTAAGCGAGTTTTACTTAATAGTGTCTCTCGAATAAAATTTTAATGCTGTAGACCATTGATAATGAAGTACAGGCACTCTAGTGTATATTTATAAAGAAGCAGTGTTCTGTTTAGATCTGGCATATGTATCGACTGCCTAATGATAGCTCTGAAGTGTGGAAACATAAGTACACATATAAGCAGCATCCCATACAAGGCAGCAAAAGAATTGTATTGATCGGCAAGTTTAATATTCGCGCATACGCCCCGCCGCGGTGATGCGCTGGTTACGGCGCTCGACTGCTGTGCCCAAATTTGCGGGATCGAGTCCCGGCCACTGGGATCTTTTCGATGGAGGCGAAAAGCTAGGCGCCCGTGTGCTGTGCGATGTCAGTGCACGTTAAAGAACCCCAGGTGGTCGAAATTTCCGGAATCCTCCACTACGGCGGCTCTCATAGCCTGAGTCGCTTTGGGACGTTAAACATCATAAACCAAACCAAACGAAGCCAAACCTTAGCAGAAAGTGTTCTCTGTATATCTCGGAGATGTAATCGATGGTATTCTAATACGCCTCATAAATAAAAATAAGAAAATAAATAAAGTCGTCCTCACATTCTCTTTGCCGTTATCTTGAACAATGCATCATTGCACAGAGGGAGCGATATCGAAAGAAATGTTACACAGGTTTACAAAATTTTGTGTGCCGTTAGGGTTATCGGTAACGGTAAGTGAACTACCATGCAAGTTCAAGAGAACATAAAAGCAGTGAAATTCTATCAAATGCCATGTTGGGTTGTGAGACGAAAAATGGCCCAAATACAGCCACCTACACTGTCAGCGATGGAGACGAAACGGTTGTGCAAAAACCTCTGAACAGATCGTAGAAAGAAGGTAGTTTGCTACTACTATTCATTCTTTCGCACTATCGAGTTTCTCTTACCTCCAATCAGAAACAATGACATGGCTGTCAGTCCTGCTATGAAAGTAGGCGGCTGGATGAGAATCAAAGAACAATTGCGGCCATTGCTGCATTTCGTACTGCCCGTCACCTTTAATTATATGTGTCTTTATCACGTGCGTGGCCCCCACTAAAGCCTAGATTTCCGCGAAAACTGAAAAACAAGATAATGCAGGAGGACAGTTAAGCTCTGCCTTAAAATGCACGAACTGACAGTTAACTGCTCCCATCCGCAGCCCAACTTGCCAATCCACTTTCGCGTAAATACACTTGTCTACTCGGTTAATTACTAACACTTAATCTGTGTATTTGTTATCTCACGAATACGCCTTATCAAACAATGCGAAGCTACCATTTATGAAAACCCACTCAGAATAGGCATCAAAACCCACTTAGCCAAACCGTCAGGCCGTACAAATGTGTATGCGTGAGCTGTAGGGGTACCATGTTTGATAGCTGCCAGCTACCCCTAGAGCCATGCCTATGAATTTTCGCTCACAGTGCTGACGCCGAAAAGCTGCGGCGCCGGAGTTTTTGAGAAAGGGGCTTTGAACGCTAACGCTTTAAAACAAGCAAACAACAAATAACAGAATAAATGTTCTTGACAGGTGTCTGAGTAACGCGTTGTGACATCTTGTCGTGCTCTGTCCATACGTAACGTGACGGCAACCTCGACGATAACGAGAAAAAGCGAGAGCGTCCATGATTACGCCAGATGTTAATGGATTTTGCACGTTTCCGGTACGAGGCACCTGCGCGCCCTTACGCTTTCAAACTCTGTGACGCACCACGGTGCAATCTACCAATGTAAGCTTGAGCAATAATGCAAGTGGTCGCTCCTGTCTTTCAGTGGAGACGATCAAAGCGGCTTATAAAAGTGCAATATCTGCACTCGTCACGTCTAAACCCTCTTTGTGGACTTGGTTACTAGCGATTTACTGACGACGATGATTGCCACTGACGTCTTCAACCGCAAAAGCTGAAGACGCCCTGACACCCTGTCGTCAGTTTCCTACGCCGCCAGGGAAACCTTCCAGAGAAAACATTCGTGACTTAAGGCACGCGTCCTTAATTAAAGCCTTTCGCCCCAGCAGAGCCAGACGCGGAGCTGACTGTCGCAATCGCGTAATGGAGGCCCTGAGGACCGGCACTGGAAAGCTCTGTGTTTCTTCCACAAATCGAAACAGAAGAGGGATGGTTAATAGGTCGTCTTTTGTCTCATTGTACTCGAGATGAATGCAGAAGGATAGCCATCGCATCCAAGTAAAGAGACATGGAAACGGAATACGAGGCGACCAGAAGAAGTCCTAGAGACGGTTACACGAGAGTAGCGTTTCTACTGCACGCTTTTCCTGCACGAATGCCAAACAAAACGCCTCGCAGCAGGCCCTTCGTTTGGATTACGTTTTCCTGCTTTATCCTCGTGTTCTTTTTTCTTTACAAGTTTTTTTTTTCTTCTTTCTTTTCATGGATGTGTTCTTTCGCCTGCATGACGCATCGCATTCAACACGTAAGGCAGGGACACTCGTGGCAGCGCCATCCGATCAAGGTCGCCCGAGTGGGCGCCTCTCTCAGCTCTCACACATCGCCGCTCTTCCTTTGAGGAAATTCCCGCCTTATTTAGGCCCCCTCTGCCTAATCTCCTCTCCTATCTCGCCGTGTATAATATTACTTTCAAACATTCTTGATAGCGTAATAGTTACTGCGACAGCGCGTTAGAGGTTAGGCACACGCATATATATGTCAGTGTTGAGGCCAACCAGCAGACACAGCGAGAGTTCTGGGATATAAAACCACAGTTCCTTGTGCTGTCCTTCTTGCTTATTAAGAGAAGACCTCGCGGCAGCAGCTTTTACTCGGCGTGCAAGATCCAGCGAACAGAGAACATGAGGTCGTCAATAGGCTGCGTCGTCGTGTTGGTTGTTTTGGGTGAGTCCTCTTTCATGCGCTTATGATGCGATGGCAACACTACAAAGTGATGAAATCTTTACGTTAGGGGCCATTATGATGCTTTATGCGATATGGTAGGAAGCAAGCTTCTAGGCCCCCATTCAGTAGAGAAAGGCGTTGATTCAGATGCGCCTCTAGTCGTCACCGAACTACGAACTATTACGAAATGATAGCGCATCGTACAACGGCTTATATAATTGGATAATACAAGACGTTTACAATAGTAAGTGAATGCAGCCGTAGCTGTCACTCTGGCAGATATTATTTACCTTCCAGCACCATGCAGAATTATAGCTGCAGAAAGCCGTGATTCGTGAATACCACTGCTGAAATACGCGTCTTTATGCGGTACAACGCGCGATTAATTGACCAAATTCGCAATGCTTCTTTTACTGAAATATGATTTGTGATTGTTCTAAGCCGAACATGACAGCTGGAGAAACAATAGCCAGTTGACCAATCCTAAAGAAACCTTGATTATAAAAAACGCGAATATGTATAGTACAAAGTCATGTGGTATATAGCTTTTATTGTATTAGATGGCATTTATGATTGCCTCATGTCATAATGTATAGTACTGCACAAATTTTCACAGGTTTAAAAGTGAGAATGTAAACATTGGGGTATCAAATATTACACGGCTGCACCAGGGCAGACAAAATGAGGCAGAGCGGTACTACTCAGTGATATTCTAGTGATTTCGTTTGAGTCCGAGGTTTTTTATTTATCTGACTCAAGTTCCTGATTCAACGATTGTCGTGCAGGAGTTCTTGTCAGTTTCACAGAAGCCATGATCACTGATGACCCGGAATGCCACCGAATGCGAACAAAAGTGGTGAGTACTATCAAGCGGCCTTGCATTTTTGTCACAGTAACCGCTTCTTTTAGAAAACCCCACTCAACTTCCTCCTCGTACTGAATCCTTATACGTAATTAATATATGTTTATTTTATATATACTTGCTTTTATTAACAAAGAAAGTTAAGCCTGTGTGTGAATTCTGCGGTGATGGGCTCACTGTAAACCACATTAGTCACATGTACAAAGCTTGAAGACCTGAGGAAAAATATATTTTACTTTATATTACAGTCAACGCATCCCATTTCATCCAGCACTGATTTTAGGAGAACATGCACTTGTTCATCCTTTACATATTTTAACGTTTTTTCAAGAAATCCACTTTTTATGCCAACTATAGTTATCTAGTCATCTAAACTTGTGCTTGGAGCATGATAGCCATAGTTGCTTATGCGCCATAAAACCCCGTATAACTTACTTATTTTATAAGAAGTTATCACTCGACACCATGCTCCCAAAGCTACATTTTATGCAAGCGATGTAGCTCAGTGAAACACCTGGTATTTTGCACATTAATCTTTACAAATTTTTTCGTACCATTCAGTATGTTTCAGAACTGCTAAACATTTAACTGCTAATCAGCAATTGCAAAACGCTGCTAGAACCCACCTTCTTTCGCGCGTGAGTTTCATCATTCAGTGATGCCAGACCGGAAAGTGGCTGCCACACCAAACTCTTGCCGAAATTTCTCCGGATTTCTTCAGGACCTAAAATTGCCATAAAATGCATTAAAATGGCGAAGAATTAGCTGTCATCGCGTGCTCACTTTATTAAAATATCTTGTTATTGAGCCCCTCATCACCATTTCGTGCTTCATAAATATCGGACAGGGACCTGAGTAGCATATCTCCCCAGACGCCCATGTGCGAATCTGTACAACTGTATCTGAAGTTTTCAGCGACGTCTTGTTACTGCATTTCGGCTTCAAATACTTGATCTGACTGAAGTACCGCTTCATCACTGCGTTTTACACTGGGCACGAAGGATCGGCCAGTGCATACAATACCAACGGGCTTTTCATCTATTAAGTGTTTAAAGTCTGGCTCCATCGGAGGGGATCCCTAGTGATTCGAGCACAAGTGAAAAGGGAAATGGAGAGAAGGAAAGCAGCTGGTGACTTGCTTCGCATATCAGTTCGTGAAAAGGGGAGAGATGATATTTTTCCGTCTTAGGCTTTAGAAACTATATGTTAATGGTCTTATTAAAACTCTGTACAAAATTGCGTAAACAATAGAGAAGAAATGTCCTGAAAACCATTGAAAAAAAAATGGCAGCCTGCTTTGTATTCATGCAGTCCTTATACATTGAGCACGGGGTGTCTCATACCCCTTTTAAATACTGGAAGGGGGGTCTCGGACCCCCTGAGATCTTCCTGACTTAGAGCCCTGCATCTATCGCTTTTTTTCATCCTAGAAAATGCCTATTCAGAATGCTGCACAATCTTCTGGACGTTTGCCGTCGCAGACGGCCTTCTCAGCTAAAGATGCATAAACGTTCTCCTTTATTGCACATCAATATAACGCCCAGGGTTTCCTCAGTGAGATAGTGAAGTGGATGTCTCAAAACAGGAAGTCGATCTTGCCGTCTGAGACAAGACTCATGGATGTGAAATCCCATATTGTCTTCAAAATCGCTTGGTTGGCTGGAAGACGCTGTTCCACCTACTTTAGCAAATCAACGAGGAAGTCTTTGCAGCGTTTATTTAACCCTTTCCCCGCAGGTTTTTTAGTTTTGACGCCATCTTTTTTCGTTGCTAGCGCCTACGTTGTCCCCTTGGCGCTACAGACACCAATAGATCGCGCAGAAGTTTACCAGGCGCGGAATCGAGCCAAGATTGAAGTCGCAGCAGCGAATGCGGCACCGGTCGACGCTCTTGATTAGGTACAAGGATAGTTGAACCATTACAATTGTCCAATTCCGTGGCGGCTACGAATAGGAGAAGACGTTTTAGAGCGCTTTCAGGAACAGAGGGTTTAAAGAACGGTTCGTAATTCTGCCCCTGGTCAACGGAGGGACTCACTGAGAAACGTCATTCCGAAAGAAGGCTATATTATATAGCTTGTTCAAAATTATTGGCTTCCCCTTTACGTGAAGCAAGTCAAAACCTTTGCACACCTTGACTAAATCAATATTCAGTGATTCGAAGTGCTAAAATTTTGTATTAGCAGCGCAGTTAGGTGATTACTTCGGCATGAATAGGTTTTCGCCAATAATCATCAAATTTTGCCTGGCGTGGTAGCTCGCCTACCTCGACATCAGGAGCTCTGAAATAATATTTCCGAAGTTCGATGGAAATTTCACCAGATGGTAACGCTGATGCCCGTATTAACAGCATGAGATACAAGCGCTTGTGCCTGAAGTGAATGGAAGAAAACTGCCTTCTGTTCATTTTTCTGAACCTTAGTCACATCGGCAAGCAAGTCGAACTTTTTTTTTAGCTCTTTGCATACATCCGGTGTATTCTTGGAAGTTGTGAGAATAACGGTTGTCACGTGAGCTTTTTCGCGGCCCTACTTATTCAAGCTCAACAAGAGCATCATCTCGAGAAAGTAGCATGAAAATATTGTTTTACAAGAATACACAAATCAAGACTTGCGTGATGTTACATCACATATAGTGGTCATTCCAGAAAGACAAAAATAAATTTTCGAAGCGCAGCATTATGCATAGAGAACACGTTCTCAGTTCTATCCAAGCTGTTCTCATGAACGTACGGCGCTGCTGGCCTTGTTCACGAAGCCCTTGGTAATCATTTTTTCACGACGCAGGCATTCGAGCGTATCGCAAAGTTTCCTTAGAACGACGCGCGTCAGTCACGCGATACCTCTCACGCCTGCAAAGGCCACCTTGATTAACATGAGACACGAAACGTTTTGCATGAGCGTCTTCCTTAGGCCAATTGTTTCCTTTCACGAAGATGTGACTGCGACAGTTCTATGTACATACATCCTGAGTCGCAGAGATTTAAATAATATTGCGTAATGCGAGTGCGTGTAGACATAAGGCATGATCGTTCATTGCGGTTTAGTTTCATCATCACGTGCTTCTCCGTCTTTTCTTTTTTCTGTTCTTTTTACACGAACACTGCATAACTCATCACACCAGCCGTACAACTTTCTTCCCTGCTTCAAGGCCTCCCTCCCTTCTATCTGAATCTCTCGACATGCGGCACTTATTGCACTCAGCTACGAATTATGTTTCACATCACTGGCATTTCCGGCAACGGTATACCCACCTCCCACTTATTAGTAGAGCTCTTTAACCAAGACGTTTCCTCGAGATTTGTGGAAGCCATTTGTCTGGACTCACAATGCAGAGGTAACATGAGGAACCTATTGTTTCTTTGCACCTATGCAGGACAAAGTGCGCAGCCACTGCGTGTACCTTTGTCACACGCCCGAAGGATACATACGGATGGGAGTAGAAGACGGCACCCCTTGCCGGGTAAGTGACACCGGAAAATTTCTTCCTGTCTTCGTAATGAGCATGTGAAAAGCTTACAGAGAATTGGGCAACGCATATCTGCGCTTATTCTGCAAGAACCGCTATCATCAAATTTAATTAAAAATGTGAAAAACTTTGCATCGGTCTTGCATCTCGGTCCTGCATCATGAATGTAGAAATTCGCTAAAAAATATAGAACATACCACACAATATTTAAGGAAAAGAATTTACACTAGTAGCTAGCGCGACTCTAGGCTTGTGTTTAAATCTCACAGTAAATCGCTTGTCTCTTGTGTCGTCCCTTCTGTATTTTTTTTACCACTGCTCTGCATTACGATTAAGTTGTAAAAAGTCGTGTCCAGGATTCTAGGAAACATTTTAGCTGTGTAATTTGGCAACTCAGGCATATTTTAAAATATTATTCCCCGTATGTTCAGGGAAATGGTCTTGACTACCGATGGGTGGTGACAGTTTGCCTTTTAAACTTTTTTTTTTTTGCGCTCGCCCCCAACTAGTTAAAACTGTCGTATAAAACAAAAGCATATTTTTGCTAATTAATAGCAAACACTAAAAGCTTGCCGAGCGAGGGTCTGCGAATATATTGATTGTAATTGTAAAGTTATAAAACGTGCGAAATAATTACTTCCAAAATCTTTTTTCTCGAAAGATGTCGAAAATGTTTGGGTATCGTAGCGCGGACTTTGTGCACGTCCAAGGAAACACGCATTTACAAAGAATTTCAGGATACGTTTTAAATTTTTAGAACACGCTTTTAGTTCAAGAGTTAAATATATTATATTTAAGTTTGTAAAGGCAACAAAAATCAATATCTTGCTTTGGGTTAGCTTCTCCATGTTACAAGGTCTTCTAGATTAGTACCGCGAAATGACGGCACAACGCAGAATAACGTATGAAGCGGCCTCCAGCTGTTATAGATTATATCGGTTGCCAACTGGGAGTATTTGAAGACAAATGTGACTTTACTGAGGACACTATTTATTCAGTATAAACTTCTATAGCCAAACTTAAAAGTAAGAACAGCAAGATATGGAGGCCAAAAGTAAGTAATCCCCTCTGTCACTTGCACATGAGCAGCGTTTCTGGTCGACAAAGCAAGCCGCAAACGGAAGTTCTGACTGTTATTTCTGGTATTTTTGCTGCACTCTAATGAGTTTCGATGACGGGCCTTCCTTTGTCAAAAAAATCACAATTCAATGTTCTCGATAGTGCTAATTGAGGTATGTGCTTTTTTTTAAGGTTTGCTGCTCTAAGGGTCATAGAGTAATTATATTCATTGAAATGGAAACCCCTAACGGAAACCTGGATTCTGAGCATAGTGTAGAATATAGTTTGTTCACTAAGACAGAGTGACGTTTTAAAGCAATGTGCAATAATTTTCGGGGGCACATGATTGGTTTATGCTTGAACTGAGGCACGTGGCAACCTCTGTATGTTTTGTTACTTCTTTTTGGCCTTCAGAAGTATATGAGTAACAAAACTAGTTCGTAATGTTTAATATCCTGATCAGTTGCCATCAAGAAGGCTTTAAATGTAGGCGAGCATGTAGTGGTTCATCGCAAATATTTCGGTGCAAAAGAACTTTTACGAAACTTTTCTGTCTCGTTCTGCTTTTGGCCAACTGATCGCACCACTTGAAAGTGTCGAATGACGCTCACGACATCTTCCAGGCGCTTTTTTCGTTCTGCATGCAGTTACTTGAACCATCCATTTTTTTTTTATTTTTCAGTATTTCTTCCAAGAAGGCGTATGCCAGCGAGGTCTGTGCCTCCTGGACAAACCCAAAAAGGGCGTTCCCGCCGAAGGCGACGGCGACGTGGACAAGAAGGCAGGCACTGCAGCGGCCAAGGACGACCAGACACCCTAATGAACGCCAACTCTAACACCGAGCGCGCCTGCGCTCGCTCCATTTAGGACGCGCATCTCACTCTTAGTTTATTTGTTGCGTTTATGTGTACCTGTGATAACTTTATACAGTTATGATAAACTCTTGACTTCAGAAAGTGGATTTTTATTTCAACTGGCGCTGCAGAGATGAGCTCTTTCTTGCCACTTGTGCTTGTTGCCTTGCTGACATACGCGTGGGAATAAAGCTATGTTTGCCTTTGCTGGAAAATAAGGGCGCGAATATGTCAGTGCACGTTAAAGAACCCCAGGTGATTGAAATTTCTGGAGTCCTCCACTACGGCGTCTCTCATAGCCTGAGTCGCTTTGGGACGTTAAACCCCACAAACCAAACCAAACCTATTATTGTAAATATAAGAAACTGAGTGCAGTCTGTAGAAAGGAAGTAGAGCTCAGGTCTGCCTTCCGCGCGCACGTGCAAAGGCCTTAAAACTGCGCTTTTGCTTAAATGTTGCTCTCAGGGAAGCAGTGACGTTCAAAAGGGCTTTTTTATGACATAGATTTACACGTTTTGGCACTATTTCTGTAATTTAGAAATCGTGAGTGCAGAAAGCAATGAAATTGGCATTCCTCTTTTGAAATTACGTGCTTCCTTTGTTTTATTTTTATCTTAGGGTTTTAGCCTTTCTCTAAAGCGCTTTTTATGTTGACAGAAAATAAACAGTATTGAGACCAAAATGTCATTGTATTTGAATTTCTTTGACAATGACCTCGTCCGTCAAGAGGGGGGGGGGGGGGGGGGCATGCCGTAATTAAAATTGGGCCGATAGGAGTGTGGCTGGAGCATGACGGCCAAGTCGGCAACCAGTTAAAACAAACCGGCGTCGGCACCTAACGTTCGCATTCTCCTTCGCTCCGCTGGACATCGACTAATGGACGACCAGCTGCACTCTTTCTCTGAATAAGATTTGAAAGACGCGCATGTTTTCCATCTGCTCTGCTAGGCTCTGCTTGTTACGTGCAGTCAAGTGAAAGGGTCAGCTATTAGGCGTCTACCGCCACAGTACACAGTTTTCTTCACCCCAGTTTCTATCACCCCCCATTTCCCCATCAGATCAAAAAGTGTGGCTGTGTATTCGACGTTAGTACATGTGAGTGGCCGGAAAGCGTCCCCTAGGAGTGTCCTAACAACGAAGGCATAAATTGAGCCAGTGCTGTCTCTATAGTCAGCATACTCCCTGGAAAAATTTTGAAATCTACTTCATTGTGATGAAACCACATTTGAGCACAATGCCAAGTACTGCGGAAAGAAGAGATCTAAAACCACAGTGCTGTAGCTAGCTGTAAAGCGCCAGATAGAGATAAGTGGGACTCGTTGGCATGCTTACAAATCTCGACGAATCTAACTACAGAACTCGGAAGTTAAGGGTGACTCTGAAGTCCCGTAAGACTAATCATAAAGCTTCAGGAAACGCTAAATTTGCATAAATATAATAAACAATCAGGATCTAGTACAACTGCCTAAAAGGGAAAGCGCCCAGCGAGAAGGATGTCTGGATAACGTAAGCCACGTTTTTCCAGTGATCATCGACAGGCTGTGGAAGAAATGTTAAATATGAAGATATATGAGTCGTTTCGTTTATTTTTTATTTTTCTGAAGTATAGCGGTTAACTTATATTCAACTGATCAAGCTATATTAAATGCTGTTGATACATTTAGAGCGTTCCAAACAACATCAAAGAGCGAAATTTCTGCCAAGATATTTGCATTTTTAAGGCTGCTTCTTCAGCTCCGAAGAAAGCGCCCCGTGGTAGAGTTATGCGATTATTAGGAATAGTCGAATAGCAATCCAATATTCTCCCATCTGATTCGTACAAAAATCAATATTGCATGTTTAAGAGTATTTAGAACTAGTTAAATATGTTTGAAGTATTCAAATATTTTGAAATAAATGGCAAGAAGTATTCTTCGAAGACTGCTTCCAAAACATGGAATCGGTGTTACGCCTTTGACATTTTTGATACGAACAACTCCATAAGCTTTACCTCTTGTCGCAGCGCTACCTCTAGCCCTTTGCTGTCTAATTGTTGAATAAACCCAGCGCGATTTACTTCACAAATCTTCGCACGAGTAGAGAAAGTTGGTAAACATATTCGCTGCATATTTGGTTCAAAAGTTTTAGGATACCATTGCAATTCGAGTCGGCATATAGTCGCACTGTTCGTATTCGATTGAAGATGCGCTATTTGTATTCGAATCGGTTCTCAGAAAAAAGAATAAGATTCGAAAAAAGAAAGTTATACCAGATTCGTCATAGCGGCGAGAACGTTCACCGTGAAGGACGACTTCAGGAGGGGTGTGAAAACGCGTGCTCTACCCCACCTTGGTTAACATTTTGTACCTATAGTTCGAAGAGTTCAAAATTGTCTCCTACGAAAGCTAGCAATGAAACCTGAGCCATTTTGCTCTGACACTCTGTTGCATCCTCTTTAAAGCTCTTCATATAGCTTCAGTCATTTACGTCTCGAATTATTAGCTCTCAGTAATATGTAGGCTAGTGAAGATTTAAAAATTCCTCCTCTGTTTAAGCGGTGGCCGAAGCTGCTATTACCGGATCACATTTGAGTGCTCTTTCTTTATATTTGCCTCGTGCTTGCCTGGACACACGATGTACAATAGGCGTCACTGTTTCAAATCAGTGTGACTAAGGCTTGAAAGCACTGCAACGCCATTTGTACGTCATTACAGGCTAGAGTTATCGTTTCGGTTTCATCCTCTTAAGGGCACAGGGTAAGCTAAAATTCGAAAAAAGAAAATTCATTTTATTTTGTGATTTGAGAAGTTAATCTGTTTCTGCACATGTTTTGTGGTCGCATTTGTTGTTTTTTTAAGCCATATTTTATACTGAAAACCCTCTTTCCGAAACCAAGTAGTGAGCGACCACGCCCCCTTTTTGGATACCTTTCGCGTTTCTCATGAATTCTCACAAACAAAAAATCCGCTGCCAGACTTAAAAGCTTGTCTGGAATCAGCGGCATATAGAAAGCAGTCTGGCAACTCTTGTATAACGTTTCCCTTTTTTAAGGTGAAAGCATTTAAGCGGTCATACTCACGGTGATCGTCCGTCCGTTATATCCAAAGGCTAGAAGAAGTCTTGCGAGGCTGTAGCTGGCAGCTGGCAGGTTGTAGATGGCCGAGCACTAACTGGACGTAGGACTTCCTGACATTACATTTGGCAGAAGCTGCCGACTCAGGCCTCTCGTTTCATAGGGAGGGTGATATCACAATCAGCCTGCCAAAATCTTTACATTCATCTTATCCCTAGAGCACGCAGGCATGTTCATACGGCTAGGTTAAAACGGGGCGTTGTATGTTGACTGTAAGACTATCGCGAAGGTTGGAGTGAAAACAGAGAGAAAGAGGTGCTGTAGTGGAGGGCTTTGGACCACCGCGCCATAGAGGCTTTCGCCTCATAGCAGTTTAATGATCCAAAGTGCCCCCTAGAATTCTTTTAGCCAGAACAATACAGACGATACGCAGTTTTTCCCACGTTTGTGCAACCTTGGAACGTCTGCGTTCCAGTACGTTTCCTTCTTCGTGCCTGCGTTCGTCGATTTTGAAATGTAGGAATATAGGAAATTTAGACGAAATGCTGAAGGCTGTTCGGGCAACCTACATCCACTTATCATCCACAGACAATGAATAATGTCATGGACTTTGCCCAAAGTGGTCTGATACGCGGTGTGCTTTCAACAGAAGTCAGTCAGCGTGCAAATGATTTATCCACAAGGAGGGTTTGCCTGCATCTGTCTTGCAGGCGATCAAACCCGTGTATAGGCAGCTATCGCAGGCTCCGCTCCTGAAGATTTGCCCTAATGTGCGAACTAAGAATACTGATGAGTCGTTCAGTCATGTTGCTGGGAACGCGCGCCAAAGAACGTGTTCGTTAGTGTCCAGACCGTAAGGATGGCAACGCTGAATGCTGTCCTTTAATTCAATGATAGGAGTATCGCACGAGCCAACTTTTTGTAGTCGTGTATATTCAACTCTGGACGCAGCATCGTCACGTGGCTGAGGGAAGCTGACCACAAGCGAATGTGCTTTGGGGGCCGGGCACCACGGCAGCTCAGAAAAGAGGCCCGGCAGGCAAAGCGACAAGCCGAAAAGCACAAAAATGTTTTTGACACTGACTGCGAAGCCAAGGGCTATTAAATTGATGAGTTTGATAGCGCCTGCGCAAACATAAAAGTGCTTTCAACCTCTTTTTCAACTTTAGGCTCAATTATCTCAAAACAGTGATTCTATTACAAAGGTGCCATTATTTTTTATACCTTTCAAGATAAAAGGCTGATATTTTTCGTCTATATACATAACCGTTGGCAACTACGGAATTAGAATTAAACGATTTGAAGCAGAATTTTATTCATTACGAATTTCTAAATATACAAAGACAGCCAAAATTTGCTTATTAGGGGAAACAATTTAATTAAAAATTAATTTTTAACTGGTTCTGGTATGTCTAGTTCAGTAAATTGTGCACAAAATTACGAACAAAAAGGTGCATGTGTTACCAGGGTACCGCTTTTAGGTGCTGAGAAACGTGTTTCTAGACATGGCCAAAAATACATGGGAAGTATAGGGCTTACCCTCTGCCCTTATGCTTAATGCGTAGTCCTTTTTTATTTATCTGTGATCATCTCTCCATAACAAGTAATGGTAATTATCATGCTCGGCTGTGTTTTTGTAGCAGTTGTGGGAAATAAAAATAAAAGAATCAATTGAGAAATTGGGCACAGAGAAGACTCTCATTAGCGAAAGAAACGATCAGCTAAAGTACAAAGAATATACTTTTTGGCCTCTAAAGAAAAATAAGATACAGCAAAAAAAAAACGTATAGAGGCATGTTGGTGAAATATTAAAAAAAAAAAAAAAAGGTGTGATAGGCGCGTCATCACTGTGCGCTCCGTTTGGAGCAACGTTAGTTTGGAGACACATGATTACGTTCATCAGGGCTTAACCGAGTTTTTGATTGCGGTAGCTTAAAATTACCATCACAAGCGGTGCAGATCAAGTACAACTTTGTGGTCGATGTAGTATGCAGCCAGTGAAAAAAAGCATAAGAAAAATGCGTGAAAAAAACTGACCGACCCTCAATATTGCGTGCTAGTACAAGGAGAAAGTACGGCCATTTTTAGGAGGAAAACCCTGCAGCTCACGCAATACGTGACGTCAGTGACGCCACGTCATTGAGGAATGCGCCACGTGGAAATAGCGTTCGTGGTCTCCTCTCTCTTCTTGTTTTGTGGACGTATGTGTAAGCGCTGCCACTTGCTAGAGCTGTCCCTTTCCTGTTAATTTAGTACAGGAGTGGACTGCGGCGGGCTGATAGTTTTATTCCGTTTCGATGCCTTTTGCTCGAAGGACTTTCCGCCGAGTGAATGGCGTCATAGTATTGTGATAACAAAATCTGAAAATTCGGTTGCTACCTAATTACAGCGTCGTTCATGCGGCTATTAGGAACTTTACAGTGATAAAGACGTTCCCGAGAGTGGCCGCCCACCTGCACTGCATTGCCATAGGCTGGTTTAATACCGTTCCCTAAACGGTAATGTATAGCCCAATTTTCGGTACCGCAGTTCGTTTCTGAGCTTTTTCAAATGCGATTTGTACTACGGAAATTCCAAGAAGCAGTCTACATAGAAGTAAATAGATGCAAAAAGGTATATTATTTGCGTGTTTTGTAAAATAAAATTAAAAAATCTCCTTAACTGCTTCTTTTCACTTTCAAAGCGCGGCGCTGGCTCTTTTCTTTAAGGAAATTTATTTTTCTTTATTGCATAATAACGCTAAAGAAAACAACAAATAATGCGTGTACCTAATTTCACTGGGATGCGTAATACGAGCCCTTTGTGCCCCCGTTCTTCGCCACCATAACACATATCAAAGTTCGGGGATTGGGAGGTACGTCGGTGCGGCAGGATATAGTAGCATACATTTAAGAGGTAATTCAATATGCTATCCGCTCTAAAGCGTACTGCTCTCGGAATTCAGAGTTTAATGACAGTGGTTGTTCGGCACGCCGATCTTTATCATACGACTTTTCCGCAGACCCAATACTCTTATCAGCTCCATGAGATCACAATGCATGACACAATTTTCTTCAGCATAAATCAACTGAAACTGTACGGTGTACTTTCAATGTCCTCAAGGGCCGGTCGTAATATGCATATATACATAGCCACCATGGCACAAAATAAAACATTTATCAGTGACCTCTGGCGTATTACAAAGGCGGCCATAGAAAAAAACGAAAACTATTGCTTATAATTTAGTAGTTATTTCGTTTCATAAAAGTTCATCAATTTAAAGCCTAAAAGTGCTGCTTAACCAGAGGCTGTTAGGGGAGGTGGTTGAGAAAACTATGTCGGTACTGTCACATGCAGAGGAATATACCAACGTTGTTGCGGTAATGAGGCCTGTTTGCACCGTGCTGCTACAGGCTCTTCACAAAATGGCACAAAAGGCCTGTGGCGATAAGCTCCAGGTCGAGGTCACCCATAGGGGCGACTATTGTAGTAGGGAACAGCTTCCGCCTCACTTCATTGCATGTGGCAATGAATGAACCGCCTGAGGTATTCTTACTTTGAGGTCACGATGTATAATTTTGAGTTTAGTAAGCGATGTCGCATTACTTTTTACATTGGACACATTTCGCTTTGCTACTCGCGTGTAAAGCGAAAAGTTAGGTAAAAGCGCAAAAGTGCCATGCGTCCAAATGGCGTGTTTTGATCTCAAAGCTGCTACTTGATTATTGGTGTATAGCAGCTATTCCACAGGCCGCCTCACAACGCTGTATTATTTTACTGCTTTCGAAATTCGGCGTTACAAAGAGCGCAGCCACGCTACCCTGATGCGGAGATTTGAGCGCGTATTTTTGGCCCTTGATCTGATTGCAATGCACACAAGTTTGCAGCACTGTCAGTTGTAAGGGCGGTGGCCTATACCAGTCAGGGTGCGGCGTACCATCTGTTGACCACGATGTAAGAGCCTGGTAAGGACGAAATCATTTTGTGGGCGTCACCCTGATCGGCTAAGGTTGACTTAAGCTTTGGCAGTGTTGCAAAGCGTTTGTGAAAGATTGTGAAACTGGTGTACAGATACTGTGATTCGTGCCACGCTCCTGGCACCATGTGAATTGTCTGTTGTGCGAATGCTAAATGCGTGTTCTCGTCATTTTCGTGGTCCGCTTTGGCTCTAGAACGATATTACAGAGCCTAAATACCAACCACTTGCCGTACTGACGTTATATATTTTTTTTTAAACAAGGCTTGGGGGGGGGGGGGGGGGGGGGGGTCTTAGTCCATAAGGTGCGATTATCCCTTATTCATTTCATTTGGCGTAGTGACAGCATCACGGCAGCATGGGACTAAAGCAGCGAGCGGTCAGTCACATAAATCGCAAGGCAGAGGGTCTCACTGTTGGCGATAATCATAGCCACTCACAGCAGGCAACGACTATGGCTGTGTGATGCAGCCAATGCTGAGGCCCGGTGTCACCAATGTATCAATGGTCTGGTCGTTTCTCAAGGACGTACGAGTACTAAAAGAGCAGGAAAGTCTTACCCTACTGAGTACTAAAACCTCGGCTTCGTTGCCCAGCCAGTGTCAGTAGACCAAAATGTATGCAAAATAAGAAATGAATAATAGATTTTTTTTTTTTTTTTTTTTTACAGAATACGCCCCTAGCTGATCTCCCCTGGCAACTGCAGTCCGACAAAATGATATTTCGTTTGTTATAATCGCATTTCTTATAGATCCTCATCCCAACCACTAATACTCTTCCTTTCCCTCTTTCCCTCCCCCAGAACAGGGTAGTTATAGTCGGTCAAACAATCATAAGACCTAACCTTCAGTTTCTCTTCGACAGAAGCTGCTAATGCAAGCCCTCTACGCTTGCTCCAATCCCACCTTAAAAACATGCTTATTTTTGTATTCATGAAATGCAATCTGCAGGGCATTGTATCGAAATTCAACAAATGTCGCAGCGCTATACAGTAAGGCAATGATATGTGATGTCACCTCACAGAGGAAGGCGCAAAGGTATATATTCCGTCATACCTTTCTCTTCTAAAGAAACCGAAAGAAAGAAATGTCAGCTAGCAGCCATATATTAATGGAGTGGAGGAGGTAACAAAATACACATGATCGAAACCTTCTGGTTACAAAACTCATGCAAAATTAAACAATAAATATAGACTTTCAACTACCTTGAACCAAGTTTCACAAGCTTACGTTAGCCCTCGGTCGCAGCCGCAGACGCCGCTCCCTCTTCGATCCTGGTTTGCTTCCGCGGTGGGTACGCTTCTCAGTGACAGACTAGTCTGGCTTCTCGTCATTCGATGGTCTCGGCATCCTGTCTGGCACGGCTGCGGTCCCAGAGGTGTTTAGAGAGATGGCATATGTATATGGCGCATTTAGTTAGGTCAAATCAGGAGAGAGCTTCATAAAGACTACAATACACAGCACGAGAGTGTTTCGCATTTAGAACTTGATGAATGCGACGATGTTAACTGAACAGCGTGAGTGTGTGTTGCAGTTGTACACGAGGCGAGATCGGCTGCGGCTATAGCATAATGCTCTCGTTCATAGGCACGACGATGAACGGCCTTTGCTGTACAGCGTAGGATGAATACGACGATGTTTTGCTGCACTTAAGATCTGGTGATTCATCTCTTGATGCATCTCAAATATTCTTGGAGTATGAAATTATGCCAATCACGTCAACTTGATATTTCTCTAACAAAGCTGCGCTGCCGTACCCACCTCTAAATTTCTATCTTCACAGGTCTGGTTTAGCACTTTCTTCAGCCTGCGCATTTTGCGATGAACAGGAATCATTAGATCATTTTCTATTGATTTGCCGCCGCTTTATTACGTTGAGAAGATGGTTGATGAAAAAGGCATTGCAACAGCTAGGACTCAGTTTAAGTAGCCCGATATTATTATCATCTGGCGCTACTATCCTTGGCCACAGTTACAGGTCTGCCTTTACCACGATGTAATTTTTTTTTACTTGAAACAAGTTGTTTGCCTTGCTAAATTTTCTATCATCACTTGTTCTACAAATCCAGTGCCATTTTCCTGTGTGCGTTAAAAATTTACATTTTTTATTTCATTCTTTTCACCTTCTCGTTTCTTTTCCTCTACCTCTCCAGCCATTTTCTTTTTAGACGTGTAAGTATACATCAAAAACTGTCTGCTGCCCATTTCGTAGCTGGTCCTGCTGTGCAGATATGGGCCCTATGTTATTTGGTAAAGAACAACCTCATACAGCGCACTAGGGTGCCTCGATGTAGCGCAGGCACCATAAGGCGCACGAACACGTGGCGCTACCTGCAGAACACGTGAGATACAAGGTGCAAAGATTATGCAAAATGACGTGAAACTCGCAAATGAACGCAGTAGAACTAACGCTGTTAAAAACGTTCGAGATGCCATGAAATAACGTAATTTTTAAAGCGTACGCCAAAGAAGTGGTTTTTTGACTACGGTACGAACTTGCTTTTCTTCTCGGAAGACTGCTTTTAAGTCCGTTTGTGAAACAAGACCGAAAAAGGGTACATATCCGTACATTTTGCAAGGAACCTGCTTTCAAAGCACACGGAAAACACGTGAAGCAAAATTCCATCTAATGAACGCATCGAACCAGACGCATTTTATGCACTACCGGCCAGTATGATAACTGCAAAAGTTAGGTAACCTCATGAGGTTTCGACCTCAACTGTTGTTGCGACTGAAGGAGACCTCAAGTTAAAAATTCTAGAAGGCACTTAAGACCACTAAAGTGCGATGAGGCAAAAGCCATTATAGCGCGGTGAATCGTAGCCCTTCACTACGGCACCTCAATCTCCCTCTCTTCTTTCACTCCCACCTTCCTCTCTTCATTTACGACATGTGTCCGCGAGGTGGTGTACGGCTCTTCTTTCTCTCTTTCCACTTTCACTCCCACCTTCCTCCCTTCCCTTGCGGCGCGGTTGCCGTGTCCACAGAAAACAAGTGAGACAGTTACCGCGCCTTTCCCTTCCTATAAATAAATCAGTTTAAATCAGTGGTGAAGGGGCCCTGCCAGTGTGGTGCAGTGGGAAGACGCCCGACTACTGTGCCGGAGTACCCGGGTTCGAACCCGACCTCGGCGGCTGCGTTTCGATGGAGGCGAAACGAAGAGGCGTCCGTGTGCTGTGCGATGTCAGCGCACGTTAAAGATCCCCAGGTGGTCGAAATTACTCCGTAGCCCTCTACTGCGGCTCCTCTTTCTCTCTTTCCACCTTCACTCCCACCTTCCTTCCTTCCCTTACGGCGCAGTTGAGGTGTCCACAGAAAAACAAGTGAGACAATTACGGCGCCTTTTCCCTTCCTATAAATCAATCAGGTGGTGAAGGGTGGCCCCGCCTGGGTGGTGCAGTGGTAAGACGCCCGACTACTGTGCCGGAGTACCCGGGTCAAACCCGACCTCGGCGGCTGCGTTTCGATGGAGGCGAAACGAAGAGGCGTCCGTGTGCTGTGCGATGTCAGCGCACGTTAAAGATCCCCAGGTGGTCTAAATTACTCCGTAGCCCTCCACTATGGCTCCTCTTTCCATTGCCACCTTCCTCCCTTTCCTTACGGTGCGGTTGAGTGTTCACAGAAAGCAAGTGAGACAGTTACCACGCCTTTCCCTTCCTATAAATCAATCAATCAGTGATGAAGGGTGGCTGTTCCTGGCCCTACGGGGCTGGGACTGGTATTTCAACGAAGCTTGCGGCGGGGGCTAGCCTGCATCTGTTGTAGGCTGTCATAGCACCAGCCACCGCTTCGGTGGTGAACGACGGCTGAATTAGTACTCCCCAGATGGGGCTGGGACAGGTAGGTCACCGCCGCTTGCGGCGGGGGCTGGCCTGCCACAGAATTTTTATCTGTTGTGGGCCGTCGTTGCGCCCGCCACCGTTTCAGTGGTGGACGACGGCTCTTGTTGCGGCGGGCGTCTTTCTCTCCCTTTTCCTTTTCTTTCTTCTCTATTTTCTCTTCTGTCTGGAAGAGGCGTCCGTGTGCTGTGCGATGTCAGCGCACGTTAAAGATCCCCAGGTGGTCGAAATTACTCCGTAGCCCTCCACTACGGCTTCTCTCTCTCTCTCTCTCTCTCTCTCTCTCTCTCTCTCTCTCTCTCTCTCTCTCTCTCTCTCTCTTTCCACTTTCACTCCCACCTTCCTCCCTTCCCTTACGGCGCGGTTGCGGTGTCCACAGAAAACAAGTGAGACAATTACCGCGCCTTTCCCTTCCTATAAATAAATCAGTTTTTTTTTCTCTTCTGTCTGCGCGAGGCAGCGGAGGTGGCTCAGCTACAGAGCCAGTAGCAGGCCTGTGCATTTTCTTTTCCTTCTTCCTACAGCCACAACAACAACGACGACGGCTCTTGCGATGGGCGTTTTAACGCGGTAGCGTTAAGGGCCCCGTGTCAAAGGAAAGTTGGTGTCGTCGTCGGCGGCCGTCGTCCCGCGTCGTCCGGCATTGGCCGTGAGCGAAAAATCCCATTATTAAATAAAAACGAGTAGGAAAAATCGCCGACCTGATGAATCGAACTTGAGCCTCCGGGGTGCGAGACGATCGAGCACGCGAACCACTGGGCCACGCCAGATTTTTTTTTTTTCTTTATTGCTAAATGAGCATGACAAAATATACAGTAAAAAATATTTACAAGGTTGGCAGGCCGCTTGCCGGCCGCGAAAAATGCAGTCGTTTCATTTTGGAAGATTTCTAAACATCAACATTCTATATCTTTCAAAGCATCGTGTATTTTCACAATGCACTCGGCAAAATATTCATACACGGATCTGGCACGAGTGTCACCGTGCCAGTAATCCATAGCACTCAGCCACACACAATGCAGGCCCAGCAGGAATATGGCATCGTATGGTATTGTATCGTCTTGAACTGGCAGAAACCTGATACCATGCGGTGTAAGAGGAAGATCATTCTGAATGGTACGCTGCAACACGTCCCAAAAGAAGATAGCGTTGTTACATTCAAGGAACATATGTTCGATTGTTTCTGGTTTGTTACACAAAAAACAGTTTGTCCCCCATGGTACATATATGCGCCTTTGTCCATTTCAAACCATCTAGCTGGCGTGGCCGATTTAAACAAAGTTTTAACTCGGCCACGCCAGCTAGATGGTTTGAAATGGACAAAGGCGTGTCTATTGATTGCGGTGTTGTCTCAGAAATGTACCTTAGAGAAGTGTATTGTGGCGTATAATAATAATTATGAGCATGTAAATTACAGAATTACAGAACACGCAGTTAAGCGAGTGGCAAATTACTTTTCCGCTGTACTTCCTCTTCGCTTGGCGTGCACGTAGCGCCATCATGCGTGTGGCGCACGGAATAAGATAGACAGGGCATGGCCTCCGAGGAGGGGCAGGAGGAAGAACATTTATTTCCGCCGAATATGGCGCGGCAGCCACCTCCGGGTCCGCACGCAGGCGTCCGGGGAGGCAGTCTGTCGCAGATCGGGAAAGATGGCCTCCGAGATCTTCATCGCGCCGGCTCGGATCGGCAACTGCCGACGAACTACGAATGCAACTTGAGGCCCGCGCGTTTCGGCAAGGTGGCTGGCAACGCTTCTACGTCCCAGAAACACGTTTCAGAACGAGTAATTACCTAACAGTCGTGCTTTAAACAAGTTAACGAGTTTTGTATCATGTGAACTACGTCTTTGTGTCACTCAAAAGCGCGACAAGCAAATGAGTAGGCGGTGCGAACGGGGCGCGATAACGCTATCGCGTTCCATTCTTAAAGGCGAAGCTCAAGCGTCCTCCAAATTTTTTCTCTCCCTCTTCTTGTTTCTTTCTTCTCTATTTTCTCTTCTATCCGCAGGAGGCAGCAGAGGTAGCTTAGCTACAGAGCCAGTAGCAGGCTCGTGCATTTTCTTTTTCTTCTTCCTACAGTCGCAACAGTATTTACTCTTTTTTATTTTAGTTTTTCATACTTACATTTCCTTCTCTATTCCCTAGCATTTATTTCTATTTATTTTTGCAATGTAGTTATACATCTCAAAATCTAATATCTCTGCACCCCAATTCTTGGACGATCCCCCTGTGTGGGTATCTGCCATCAAATTAGAGGAGAACAACAACAACAACAGCGCTGACATTGCACAGCACACGGACGCCCCTTCGTTTCGCCTCCATCGAAGCGCAGCCGCCGCGGTCGGGATCGAACCCGGAACTCCGGCACAGTAGTCGGACGTCTTACCACTGGGCCACCGCGGAAGGGGTATATTTTTGGGATGCATTACAACGGACCATAAAGAAGGATTTTCCAACTAGACTTGCACGGCATTCGGTGCTTATGCCGCCTTTTTGTTTTGCGCCTGAGGACTCGAACAAAGATATCGCTCTGGTGCAATTCGACGGGTGAGCCGGTGTCCGCGAATGGCGAAGTGTTTCACATTTAGCCCTCTACCCCAGCTGTTCTGACCACTGTTTTTGTTAGCGGAGGCAGAGTGTTCTAAGACGTAATTTAGCATACTCTTTCAATCCGACACGGGATCACACACCTATCGGAGAACACCCAGGGCATTTGGTAGCCTTACAACAGCATCCTTCATGAAAATTTTCTGAACGTATTCCTGTTTTTTTTTTTTCTCAATTAATTCATGTGGTTTCTAGATAATGCCCAATTAATTAAAGAAAACATGGCAACCATAAGTTTTACCTCTTTCTGGGACTAAAAACAAATGAGCAAGTTTTCGTCATTGTCGGCATCATCTCTAGGGTTCATCAAGCAGCGTTTATCTTTTCTGTATACCGGGTGTTTTTCTGACAGTTTACAGGTCGCTATTTTACGCCCTGTGAGACATGCACTAGTGTGGTATGTGAAGGTGGATTTTCAGCAAGGCGGAAATTTTGTACGTTATAGAGCTAAGTAATTAAGCAATATTAATTAAATTATCTAATGAATTTTTTATTGTGGGTGCTAATAATATTCTAAGCAAATGAAGACCGTCAACAGAAAAGCTGAGTCCGGTTTTTAAGTTTTCACTATCGGCAATATGCATTTCGAAATATTTAACGTCAAAAATACTTATTTTAGCTCATAAAGCTGGCTTCCCACAATGCAAATATTTAAAACGGCGTCGCTGCACGAGGAATTATCACGGAAATAATACTCACTGCCTTCTATGGCATAAAATAGACAAAGCAGAGCGCCCGAATTCAACCTGACAATTTGAGCTTGAGGCGAGATTTAGTGAGGTCACCAGTGGTCACAGGAAAAGTGAGGTGAGGTCGCTTGAGGGAACCTCAACCTCAATTGCTGAGGTTGGGTGAGTGAAGTCGCCAAAACTTATTTCAGTTCGGTGAGGCCGAAGCTTTTGAGGTGACTTGTAGCAACAATTTACCGACTTGCGTACCTCTCTTGAAAGAGAACTTCGAAAAGAGCACCGTGACCTTAAGCAGAGCCTTGGGTTCCTCAGTAAACAGTATGAAAAAATGGTAGCAAAATGCACCCAACTCGAGGAAGAAAACAATGAGCTTAAGGCTCAGAATAGTTACTAAGCAAGAGAAGCTTAAAACAGTCGCTGCTCAAACATACAAGAAAACTTCCGCCTCGAGCAGTACTCATGTAAAAAAACATCGAACTGAAAAATGTGCCCAACACTCCCGATGAAAGGCTAACAGAAGTCCTTGGAGAACTTGGCGAAGCTGTAGGCGAACCGATAGAAGAAAGGGAATTTGTTATTCGTCACTGTTTTCCTGCCAAAGATGCTCCTTTCCCGCACATAGTTGTACAATTTCACAACCGGTCTAACGCGATGCAGCGTTGGAAAAGGCGCGGAAAATGCGTCTATCTGCTACGGATGTCGGCCTCTAGGAAAAAACGCCCATCTGCGTTAACGAGCATCTCTGTCCGCAGCTGAAAAAGCTGCTAGGAATGACAGTGGCAAGAAAGAGAGATGAGCTGCTTGTATGCGTGGACGAAAGGCGGAAAAATATTTGCCCGTGGAAACGAAAAATCTTCAGATAATTGAGTGCTTCAGATAATCGAGTAGCAGTGATCTTGAAAATATTGTTTAAAAGGTTTGGGTGACGCCCTGATTTGGTTATGCAACAGTGGGATACCAGATGGCACCACAAGCATCTCCCTTGCCGCTTGTTCTAGAAAAGTACATTTCTTTCTTGGACATAAATGCTCAGTGAGCCAGAAACAAAGATGAAATAACAGCACTTTTTGACTGTTTTAGTTTTAAGTTTGATGTAGTGATGGTAAATGAAACTTTGTACCAGGATGATTCAGAAGCACTTCGTGTGCACGGCTATCAAACCTTCCACTTGAATCGGAATGGGAGGATAGGGGGTGGTGTAATGATGTTAGTGAAAGATGCAGTTCAATTCGACATTGTTGACACTTTTTCTGTAATAGCTGAGGATTACGAAATGCTAACTTTTGGATGTAATATGACTGCTTTTTCTTTGGCACACCGTCCGGCCAAAGGTGAATAGTGAATTGTGCTGCACTTAGAAGCTAATGTGTTCACTAATCTCAAAGAGCAATTCACTCCTATACAGCAGGGTACATCCACACTCATATATATCAGTTCAGGAGTTCTTCAAACACATATTGCTGAACATATACCTATATATTTAGTGCTTAGTCATAAGAAATTCCAATTAAAAGACACGAGGCGGAGTGTTAATACGTATCGGCAGATAAATGGAGGTTTTTTTATCGTTTACTTTCTAAAATATCCTGGGAGAGTGTTCTTTCAATCGCTGATGCGAAGGGAGCTTACAACACCTTCATATAAAAATTTATAAATGTCTATAATGATTGCTTTCCCTTCAGAATCCGCAAATGGCCACGTAGAGCACGCAAACATCGGATTACTGCAGAATGTATCAAAGCTATAAAGCTGAAAAGTGTTCTTAACAAAAGTTTTTGAAATACAGAAAAAAAATGATTTAGACGAATTCAAAAAATGCAGAAACAGGAGAAACCACCTTTTATGGAAGCTAAAAAAAGAGTACTTTGAAAACTTTTTTATCCAGGACACGAAACAAACTCTAGAATTCATTTGGAAAAAATTAAATAAGCTCCTAAACCGACACCCTGGGCGAATAGTAACACCAGCGAGATGTAAATGGTAAATGGTACAACTCTTGCAGGACAAAATTTTAGTGGTAGCTTTTAATGAATTTTTCATATCAGTAGGAAATAGCCATCATGACCCAAGCTGTATAGATTTTAGGCACCAAGAAACGGAAGAGATTGTATTTTTATCTCCAGGTACTGCAGATGAGATCGTGTGTCTCTAAACAATGCTACTTGTACTGATATAGATGGTTTACAGATTCAGCCACTTAAGTATGTTGCTACTGTTATAGCTCCTATTTTAAAATACACCATTAATCAAATATTTTCATGCGCTCAATTTCCTCGCTTCAAATTATGAGATTTATTAAATTTGTGTGGTATTAAAGCGCACTCGTGCTTTGCAGCAGGTAATGGTGCTGAAAAACTTTTATTCAGCAGTGCACTCTTCATACTCATGCCTTGCAGCAGCGCACTCTGCGCACTCATGCTTTGCCGCAGCGTACGCATCCTTTGCAGCAGAGCACTCTGCGTACTCATGCTTTGCAGGAGCAGCAGCGCGCTCTGCGTACATGCTTTGCAGCAGCGCACTCTGCGCACTCATGCTTTGCAGCAGCGCACTCTGCGCACTCATGCTTTGCAGCAGCGCACTCATGCCTTGCAGCAGCACACGCATGCTTTGCAGCAACGCACTCACGATTTGCAGCAACAATCGCATGCTTTGCAGCAGCGCACTCATGCTTTGCAGCAGTACACTTATAATTTGCAGCTGCGCACTCATGCTTCACAACAGCGCACTCATGATCTTCCGCAGCAATCGCATGCTTTGCAGCAGCGCACTCATGCTTTGCAGCAACACACTAATGTTTTGCAGCAGCGCACTCATGATTTGCAGCAACACACTCATGTTTTGCAGAAGCGCACGCATGCTTTGCAGCAACACACTCATGTTTTGCAGCAGCGCACTCATGATTTGCAGCTGCGCACGCATGTTTTGCTGCAGCGCATTCATGATGTGCAGCAGCGCGCTCATGATTTTGGAACAGCGCACGCATGCTTTGCAGCAGCGCATTCATGATTTGCAGCAGCGCACTCATGCTTTCCAGCAACACACTCATGCTTTGCAGCAGCGCACGCATGCTTTGCAGCAACACTCTCATGATTTCCAGCAGCGCACTCATGATTTGCAGCTGCGCACGGATGTTTTGCTGCAGCGCATTCATGATTTGCAGCAGCGCACTCATGATTTGGCGCAACGCACGCATGCTTTGCAGCAGCGCACTCATGATTTGCAGCTGCGCACGCATGTTTTGTTGCAGCGCACGCATGCTTTGCAGCAACACACTCATGTTTTGCAGCAGCGCACTCATGCTTTGCAGTAGCGCACTCATGATTTGCAACAGCGCACTCATAATTTCCAGCTCCACACGCATGCTTTGCAGCAGCGCACGCATCTTTTGCAGCAGCGCACTCATGGTTTCCAGCAGCACACGCATGCTTTGCAAAAGCGCATTCATGATTTGCAGCAGCGCACTCATGATTTGGAGCAGCGCACTCATGTTTTCCAGCAGCGCACTCATGTTTTGCTGCAGCGCACGCATGCTTTACAGCAACACACTCATGTTTTGCAGCAGCGCACTCATGCTTTGCAGTAGCGCACTCATGATTTGCAACAGCGCACTCATAATTTGCAGCAGCGCCTTATAGTTTGCAGCTGCGCACTCATGATTTGCAGCTCCGCATGTATGCTTTGCAGCAGCTCACGCATGTTTTGCAGCAGCGCCCACATGCTTTGCAGCAACACACTCACGTTTTGCAGCAGCGCACTCATGCTTTGCAGCAACACACTCATGTTTCGCAACAGCGCACTCATGATTTGGAGCAGCGCACTCATGATTTGCAGCTGCTCACGCATGTTTTGCAGCAGCGCACTCATAATTTGAGCTGCGCACTCAAGTTTTGCTGCAGCGCACGCATGCTTTGCAGCAGCGCACTCATGATTTGAAGCAGCGCACGCATGATTTGCAGCAGCGCACTCATGGTTTCCAGCAGCACGCGCATGCTTTGCAGCAGCGCACTTATGGTTTGCAGCAGCGCACTCATGATTTGCAGCTGCGCACGCATGTTTTGCTGCAGCGCATTCATGATGTGCAGCAGCGCGCTCATGATTTTGGAACAGCGCACGCATGCTTTGCAGCAGCGCAATCATGATTTGCAGCAGCGCATTCATGATTTGCAGCAGCGCACTCATGCATTGCAGCAGCGCACGCATGCTTTGCAGCAACACTCTCATGATTTCCAGCAGCGCACTCATGATTTGCAGCTGCGCACGGATGTTTTGCTGCAGCGCACGCATGCTTTGCAGCAGCGCATTCATGATTTGCTGCAGCGCACTCATGATTTGGCGCAACGAACGCATGCTTTGCAGCAGCGCACTCATGATTTGCAGCTGCGCACGCATGTTTTGCTGCAGCGCACGCATGCTTTGCAGCAACGCACTCATGTTTTGCAGCAGCGCACTCATGCTTTGCAGTAGCGCACTCATGATTTGCAACAGCGCACTCATAATTTGCAGCTCCACACGCATGCTTTGCAGCAGCGCACGCATGTTTTGCAGCAGCGCCCTCGTGCTTTGCAGCAGCGCATGCATCTTTTGCAGCAGTGCACTCATGGTTTCCAGCAGTACACGCATGCTTTGCAAAAGCGCATTCATGATTTGCAGCAGCGCACTCATGATTTGGAGCAGCGCACTCATGTTTTCCAGCAGCGCACTCATGTTTTGCTGCAGCGCACGCATGCTTTGCAGCAACACACTCATGTTTTGCAGCAGCGCACTCATGCTTTGCAGTAGCGCACTCATGATTTGCAACAGCGCACTCATAATTTGCAGCAGCGCCTTATAGTTTGCAGTTGCGCACTCATGATTTGCAGTAGCGCACTCATGATTTGCAGCTCCGCATGTATGCTTTGCAGCAGCTCACGCATGTTTTGCAGCAGCGCCCACATGCTTTGCAGCAACACACTCACGTTTTGCAGCAGCGCACTCATGCTTTGCAGCAACACACTCATGTTTCGCAACAGCGCACTCATGATTTGGAGCAGCGCACTCATGATTTGCAGCTGCGCACGCATGTTTTGCAGCAGCGCACTCATAATTTGAGCTGCGCACTCAAGTTTTGCTGCAGCGCACGCATGCTTTGCAGCAGCGCACTCATGATTTGAAGCAGCGCACGCATGATTTGCAGCAGCGCACTCATGGTTTCCAGCAGCACGCGCATGCTTTGCAGCAGAGCACTTATGGTTTGCAGCTGCGCACTCATGATTTGCAGTAGCGCACTCATGATTTGCAGCTCCGCATGCATGCTTTGCAGCAGCTCACGCATGTTTTGCAGCAGCGCCCTCATGCTTTGCAGCAACACACTCATGTTTCGCAACAGCGCACTCATGATTTGGAGCAGCGCACTCATGATTTGGAGCAGCGCACTCATGATTTGCAGCTGCGCACGCATGTTTTGCAGCAGCGCACTCATGATTTGGAGCAGCGCACTCATGATTTGCAGCTGCGCACTCATGATTTGCAGCTCCACACGCATGCTTTGCAGCAGCGCCCTCTTGCTTTGCAGCAGCGCACGCATCTTTTGCAGTAGCGCACTCGTGGTTTCCAGCAGCACACGCATGCTTGAGCAGAAGCGCATGCATGATTTGCAGCAGCGCACACTCATGATTTGGAGCAGCGCACTCATGGTTTTCAGCAGCGCACTCATGATTTGAGCTGCGCACTCATGTTTTGCTACAGCGCACACATGCTTTGCAGCAGCGCACTCGTGATTTGGAGCAGCGCGTGCATGATTTGAAGCAGCGCACTCATGGTTTCCAGCAGCACACGCATGCTTTGCAGCAGCGCACTCGTGGTTTGCAGCTGCGCACTCATGATTTGCAGCTCCACATGCATGCTTTGCAGAAGCTCACGCATGCTTTGCAGCAGCGCACTCACGATTTGCAGCAGCGTACTCATGATTTGGAGCAGCGCACTCTGCGCACTCATGCTTTGCAGCAGCGCACTTTTGATTTGCAGCAGCGCTCGCATTCTTTGCAGAAGCGCACTCATGCTTTGCAGCAGGGCACTCGTGCTTTGACCAGCGCTCGCATGCTTTACAGCAACGCATTCATGCTTTGCAGCAGGGCACTCGTGTTTTGAGCAGCGCTCGCATGCTTTGCAGCAGCGCACTCATACTTTGCAGCAGGGCACTCGTGCTTTGAGCAGCGCACTCAAGCTTTGCAGCAACGCAATCATGCTTTAAAGCAGCGCTTGATTGCTTTGCAGCAGCGCACACATGCTTTACAACAGCTCACGAATGTTTTCGGCAGGGCACTCATGCTTTGAAGCAGCGCACGCATGCAAGACGTATTCTGCAGGTGCCGCGTCTCTTATGGTACAGCGATTTAAAATATTGTTGTTTTTAGTCCTCATAGAAATTGCACATATTCACAAGGGGGATCATCCATGACCAGGCGGTTATTACAGGGTCGTATATACTGCAGACATGAGATATGAGAAATTTGAGCAACTCAGTTTCAGTGACAGAGATTGGTGAGGGTGGTACTGGGGCTTACTGAGCTTTAATCTGTGCGGTGAAAGAGCAAGAAAAAAAGGAAAACATAACTAGGATATAATCGCAGCCCTCGCCCCTACTCGCCTTCTTCGCCGTTCGCCACCACCCGCTGCCTGGACCGTGGCCCGACACTATGACATGCCGCGCTGCACTACACCTCACCGCTGGTGCCGCCATGCGCCGGCACTCGATGCCGTCAAAGCATGACTTTCTTTGCTAACTAGCATTACCGTTACTCATTTGATCTGATTTTATTAGTGAGGGCATTGTAAATTTTTAACAAAAAAGGCTCTGCCTGCACCACATATGGATAGCAGGCAAATTGCTAATTGAAAATAAAAGAATGAGACTGAGCCTATCAACAATTGTAAGTCAATGTTTAACATGATACAATTGCTGGATAACAATAGACATTAATCTTCAGTTGACGTCTTTCCAGCCTTCTTGATGTTCTTCCCTCTTCTTTCTGTTCACATGATTCTTGATGGCTAACAATATGATATTAACTTATTCTGGTCACTTGCAGACATTGCTCGAAATGTTGGGTAGTGTTGGTGGTTTGTATTTCTTGTTGCTGTTGGCAGGGCTGGAGGCTTGAAGGCTCTAACGCTTTATGGTTATGGTTGGAGGTTTTATCTGAAATGACCTAGAATAAATACCCCCCCCCGCTCCCCCCCCCCAAAAAAAATTGATAGTACTGTTTTTTCTTTTCCCAGTTTTTCCGTTTTTTTTTCTTTTCCTCCTTTTCTTTCCTCCTTTAGAATGTCACCGTGATGTACTCTATTGTGTAAAGGAAGCTAAATAATATATTATTATTTTGAGCTGGATTTACTCCGCCCTTTGTGCTCTATAATGGGTTCATATTTTTATAAGAAACTTTGAAAACGAAGTATATATTCAGTATATACGACTAACCCAGTCGAAAAAAACTACAGAACTCGGTCAAAAATACAAAATATCATCTAGTTCTGTCGTAACCATCAATTTTTTCTGTAGTTCTGTAGTACTTTTCGGTAGTTCTGTAGTTTTTCTGTAGTATATTTCTGTTATCTGTAGTTCTGTAGCACTTTTCTGTTGTAACTACAAAAATTTCTGATGTTACTACAGAATGTTCTGTTGTCACAACAGGTTTCCCGTCAAAAACCGCACAAAAATTTTGTCGTAACATCAGAAAACTTTCCGTACTTTTTTCCGACTGGGAAGAAATTTGTCAAAGTAATTATTGTTTGATAGATTTGAAATTCTCAATTTCAAATGAATTCATCACTGATATGAATATTTAAATCGATAAATGAAATATTACCACGAATAACATAAGTTAATTATGTGTGAAGCTTACCCCCCGAAGCAAATCCGCAGCGCCAAGGCAGAGCCCCCGCCCTGACAACTAGCAGCTCCCTGCCGCCCCCCCCCCCCCCCCCATCCGCTCCCCAGGCCGCCCAAACAGGCAAGAAGGAAGCAATAAGGCAGAGACTAAAAGAAAATGTAAAATGGAAACATTTGATTGGGTAGTTGAATCCGTTCTTCTATTGTGAATCATTTCATTTATGCAGTAGTCTCAACTGATTGGACACTGAGAGGGACGAAGTTCACTTCTTGCCTTTGGGAGTGGTGGCAGCCGCAGTTCATAAATCTTGATTAGATGCAGGGGTAAACTCAACTGCTGTGGTCGTTGGGAGGGTTGGGAAGGACGATGCCCGCTCCATTTCTTGAAAGATGGGAATGGGGCAAGCACCAGTTAAAAGTCATTGTTTGGAGGGGCGATGTCCACTCCATTTCAAGATGGGAATGGGGCAAGCCCCAGTTACAAAGTCATTGGGAAGATAACTTTTATGTTGCGAGGAGAATGAGGCTCAACCCAGCCATGTCGGGAGTGGTGAAGCCCACTCCATGCCGCTGGGAACTGGAGAAGCTCTACTCTTTAAAGTTGTTGAGAATATATAGAGGAACAGAATAGGAAAAACATTGTATGTAGACAAAATGACAGTCCACTTCCAGTGAAGATAAGCCCAGTGGAGGTATTAAAATGTACCTATTTCCTCAACATTAGTCATTTGTCACGCCTTCCCGGCGAACTCCCAGGGCCGCAGATGAGCAGGGAGAGGAGACGGACCCCCGGGCACAGGCTCCACAAGGCCGGAAACAAATGCCCCCGGTGAATTCGGTACCAGTAATATTAGATTTAAATATTATACTGATCTTAATTTTCTAAAATAGTTGATTTTTTATTAAAATTTGGAGGTGTTTACACGGACTATTGTGTTGTTGTTATTGTTGTTACTGGGCATGGGGAGATGAAATCATTTATTTTATTTGAAGTGAATTTGGTGTAAAATAATTAAAAAATTATGTATATATTGCCTACTATTTTTAACCATTTTTTTCTATGACATCCAAGCGCGATTTATTTTTGATAATTTACTGTTTATGATCTGGAAGAATTTCTTCATATTTTGTTTTTCTAATAGTGTTCTAGATTCGCAGTACCTGTCGATTCCGCGAAAAAGAACGACTGATGTCACCTGCAACCAGTGAACGCCGCTTATATCCTCGATGGCTGGCCGCCAGTTCGGGCACGCAAAACAATTCCCGCAATTTCGGAATATGCATTTACATCAAAATGCACTTATATCAAAATGCATTTATATCAAAATGGCGCAATTGGTGCAGCTAAGCTATCCCACCTTTACTTAATTAAACAAAAGGATGGCAAAGGGTGAATTATTAGAACAAGTGATTCTATCGATTGACACTTCATGGAATGGTGTAGAAAAAGTTGAATTTACAAAAACTTTGCATTTCTCTTCCACTTTCAGCCCCTATACCAAGTTTCTGGTTTCGGTTTCCAAAAATCTGAGTTTGTTAGCTAGCATCATCATCCTAAATTTGTATTTTGTGTTTTTAATTTAAGCACATTTGCTCAGAATTTTTCTCCTTTCTAAAAATCATTAGTTAAAACAGCCGTAATCACTACGTTCAGCGGAATAAAGTAATTGTAAAGATGAGCCGGAAAATTATTCCATACGTAAGCGTGTTCCTACGCTGACTTCATGTACTGTAAAGCAGACGCAAAAAGCTGAGTCCTAGAGAAGACTGTTTGCATGGCAATTATAGGTCAAAACGGACAAATATTGACCAAGAAATCTTAGATTGCTAATATGGTGGTCTTTATAAACTTGTAATCGCAATCACCCCACTGAAATAAGAATACGTGGTTGCATTCGTGTTCGCATCTCGTGCACTATTTCTACAATGCGTAACGACGGTGTGCGCGGGCGTCGTGGTTTCGTCTGATCCGCACGCACAGCTCGACACATGCTGTTTCCGATGCTACTGGTGTACCGCAGACTTTCGACATTCTTGCACCATCGCACGAAATGTGAACGGATAAGCGAACAGATAATGTTAGCAACACGCATTCACGCGTGGCATGCGTAGACGAAACCACGACTTGAAACCAGTGACAACCGTCATGGCTGACGAAGTTGGTGTGGAAGCCGAAGAGGTTGTGCAAACTCCTCCTCAAGGTTTGAACCACTTGCCTGTTACGATCTTGCCGTTAGGCGGATGGTTCCAGACCGGCGAACTTGTGCTTCTTTGTTTCGCTCGTTGTGCTGTTTTGCCACTTTATGTTTGACATGGCCGATCGTTTCACTGGTGCTGACAATATGCCGGCGCGCGAATCAGCTGACTGTGATCTGTAGCAACACGTTCGAAAGCACGGTTTCCGTCATGAACGAGTCGGTTGTGATCGGGCTTCTCGACAAGATTTCGTGCTGGCTTGTGCACGCATTAAACGATCTGGAGTTGAAGTCCTTGCGCTCTGCGATATTTCATCAGGATTGTTTTAATTTCGTGCAGTTCTGTGATAGTTATTATTTACGGGCGCACTTAATCGGTGAGGCGATGTATGTGTACGTAGTACATACAGCAGTTGTCTGCGCCTTTGACTGATAGCTTGTTAAATCGTATGCAACGTCTGTGTGAAAACTTGCCCCTCTTGTTTTTTACCCAGCTGTTACAGTTCCGCATCGACTTGGAAGGCCGCTGCAAAACATATTGGGAGATGCCGGCTTGTATTCCTACTGTGCCATCTGCGCCCTTTCGCTTCACGACCTTTTTCCCGACGAATGGGACCGGTACGCGGGCATGTTTACTCTCTCGCACCACTCCCAGTTGAACCGCAGTTCGAAACGTTTTCCATATGCTCTCCATATGCAGGTAAAATAAACGCATGCTATATATGCCACATCGTGAATTTTGTCCTTTTTAGAGCAGTAACCCTGTCAACCAGATTCGGATATTGTTCTCCTGCATGAAACAATGTCGTGTGTTAAACAGTTGCTGCCTTTAATGCATTATTGCTCAATTATTGTCAACAGCTGTTCAGCTCCAGTCATGGTTGTTCTGTGTTCCTAATCATTTTTGTCACTGTGCACAGTCTTCAATTCCATGATGATTGGACAACTACTTCGCACAGCGCCATTCATACAGTAATTTGAGACATGCTATTGCCATGGGCACTAAAGTTGCGCTTGTATGAAATTGCAAAATATGTTATCTTGTTGAGAAAAATGCACTCAACTTTGTGCCTATCTTTCATTTGAGCACCACATCTTGCACACACTATGTGATGTGTGTTCTCTAAAAGCTACGGGAAGATATATGTATGTGTGTGTGTGTATATATATATATAATTTTTTTTTTTCATGCACTGACTAAAATAATCATAAAGATCAATATTGATGTCTCCTATAGCCTTTAAAACACTCATATAGTGGGGTACAGAGAGCTGCTTTTTAACAGCACTTGACCATACATTGTGAGTGCTTAGCTGCTAGAAAAGTGGCAAGATCACATCACCTAAGTTCACTGCTTATAATTTTGCAAGGTATTGCATTTAATATTGTGACAGGTAACTTTACATTCCACCTTTGCCGTATTCCAGTGTATTATGTTCTGGGAATCATGCTGTAGTTTGAAAAATATACTTTAATGGTAGAAGTGCATTTCTTTTGCCAAGCAAGTAAGTCATCTTCTTTACTGATAACTCTTCCTCCTCACTTGAGAAGGCCTTGTTGATTGGGTGATGTTTTCTGCATGGAATTGAAATGCTATTTCTATGTCGTACTTCTTGCTTTGGTTAGTTAATTGAAATACATGATAACTTTTTGTGTGCGTATAGCACTTGCTTCAACAGTCTCTCAACACTGACTGCTATCACTTTGCCCTTTACTTGCTTTTTTCGAAGGGCCTGGGCTTAAGTTTTAAAAAGGATAGAAAACTGGGCAAGTTGGTATCCGTTCATTGTAGGTGGAACAGCACAAACTAGATGAGAGGCAAAAGCAAGAAGAAGAAAGCAGGACTTGTCTGTGTCTTCTTCCCTGCTTTTGCCTCTCGTCTAGTTCGCGCTTTTCCACCTGCAATGAAGTTTTAAGAGCTTCTTCAGAATGTGATTAACTCGATGAAGTTCAGTGACCATGTTCAGGAAATAAAAAGTTTCAGATTGCAATGCCTCTCTTGTGTGAACAAGGGAGTGCCTAAGTCCCAAAATGTAATTTGTTTTTTGACCACGGCCAATGAACTTTATTAACTTTCTTTCCTAACCGGACGGTATGTCATCAAACCGTTACCTTGTGTTGCACTCTCATTGGCCAGGCATTTTTTACATTTCTTTAGAAATATGTCTCATTAGTGGAAAATTGGCAGCTGAAATCAGATTAGTTCCTGACCTTTTCTCTCAACTCTTCTTATTTCAGAGAATTCTGCGAAAAGTGTCTTCTGCAACTGATTCAGCACCTGGGCCTGCCTTCACAAGTAGAAATTTTTCTGTGATTCTATTCTTGTCTTGCTTGTTTGAAAAATCTGCAGCAGTACTATCAGTATCAGATGACCCATAAAATAGACTATTGAAACATAAGACCACGGTGTTGTTAATCTGCAGTAGCTAATACTTTTACATTTTTCAGGTCATGAGTGTTTAATTTGAGACTGATGATATTGTTACATATATGCCCTGCGCGATCCGAAATAAGCTTTTGCAAGAACTACAGTGTGATTACTGGGTAATTTAGACTTATATTGAACCAGTGTTGAAGGAAAAAGAATAAGTTTATTAATTTATGGCACATTCTATATTTATAATGCATTGGTTTAGAGCTGCAGCGGCAAGCCAGTTTTATTTGTGCTAGTCATGGGTGGTTGTCTGCATTTGCCGTGATGCTTTGGTTTTGTGGCACATGCAAAATTATGCCTTGTGAAACCAGTACCGAGATAGTGACAAATGCATAGGACATAGTGGATAGTGGAGATAGTGCAAAGTGCAGAGCTATAGTTTGTGTACTAAATCTCTCTTAAGACTAGAAATCGGACATGTGTGGTTGACTGTTGCAGTTTTTCCTCTAAAACATGGCTTTGATTTTGTGCGTGTTAATTTAATGTTTGTCTCATGAGTGAAAGCATGTAAAATGCAATCAGTATTACTGAAAACGCACCCATTTCACTAATCATTTTGCCATTTTGGGAGGAAGTAATTTCTTGTGAATAGTTCTCATTTTCATCATATGTTACCTTCAGTCATCTCAGTGATGTTATTCCAGGCTTTAAAATTTAATAACCATAACTAACTTATACTACCATGTGTTTGGCACACCATGGCCACACATAATGCTATGTCACTACACCATTAGTGTTAGTACTTAATATACTTATTCATGTGCCTGGTAGCCATGTTGGGATCATGGGTGATAGTTTTTTGTAGCCATGTATTTACTTGAGGTTTCTACCTTTCACATTTCTGTAAAAATCACTGATAAGTTTATAATGAGTGTAGGGAAACAATTGTACATTCTATAGCTCATGCATGAATATAGTTGTTCTAAAGTAGTGCTTAGCCATGACTGTGAAAGTCCTATCTTTGGTCATTGCATGCCTCTTGTATACATATTGCCACGGACTGCAGCAGTATGTATATATTGTGCGGTAATGATAATACTATATAACTTGAGATTGGGAACATATATACTGATTGTGAGTTATGAGCTTACTAACTCATTTTTCTGAGTTTGCATTTGCTTTGCTTATATGGCGTAAACATCTGGGGTATAGAAGCTGTCTTAATTTCTCTGATTTGTTTATGATTTAGGAATGCTCAACAATTTTGTAAGTGAACGATTAAAGACCCAAAATAGCAACATAAATGAAGTGTGATATCATGGAGTAATATTTGGCAGTTTAGTGAAAGGGTAGCATAGAAGTGCGGGAGGTACAGACGGGAGCAGACTGGTCGAAAGGGCAGTGTGCTTTTGAACAGGCAGGGTAAAACATTTGAGCAGGTGCTTAATTTGAGCCATGGGTTTGGCTAAAAATTTCACTTCCGCAAAGCACCACACAAGCACTCTAGCCGCCCTGCTCACAGTTGCTTTGACGAGCCAGATTTAGCGTGTGGGGGCGTAGAGCTGGTTTGACAGCCACTGTTAAGGCTGTGAACTGTGGACTATGGGTATCCCCTACAAGTAAATATTATAGCTGGCTTAATATATCTATGATTGCCAACAAAGCTTTGAGGCATACAGTAAAGAAAAGTAAGGAAAGGGCTGGAAGCAATTGAAAAGAAGGAGGATTGGTGTGACATCAAGAGACACTAAAAGAGTCTCATATTTGAGAACAAATGAAATTAAAGGTGCCCCACATTTGACTCATGATACTGCAAACGTGAAGAGGGTCAAAATTTTCTTTAAGCACTGTTTTAATTGATGGGAGCCTTTTCTAGTACAGTAGTTATTTTGAATAAGCTGGGAGTTAAAATTTACCAAGTTGCAATTAATAAGGACATGCTTAAAATTAGTTTTGTGTAAAAAAAGCTAAGATGAAAAAGTCTGGCTGTTTTGAGAGCAGCATTATTACAAGTACAAGATAGTGCACATAAAGAATCCCTGGTGGTTGAAGTTATCTGGAGCCCTTCATATGACGTCCTCATAGCCTGAGTCGTTTTGGGGCATTAGACCCTATAAGCCATAAGCCAACAAGTATAAGAAAGCATGAATTGGGGTAGTGGATTATGAAGTGAAGGGATTAGGTAAAGAAATCTGGTGGAGCAGGTATAACTGCTTCTTTTACAGTCAAGCTAGGACAGGAGTAGTTGGATGTCACTGGAATAGAGTCTCATCCTGCTTCAATTTCCGCTCAGCCGATTGTGATGCTGTTTTATGGTTTTCATTTATTATTTTTTTATTATTATTTTGTTTCCACTTTAAACTTTGAATTCAGTCGTCTCGCGTCTTTTGTGGCAGGTGCAGCCTGTCATGCAGGCCCTGATGATGGGCGAAGGAGGCGAGCTCGAACCTTTCATTCATGTTCTGAAGGATGAACCAGGCCTCAATGGCAACTGCCTGCGTGTCGTTGAAGACCTTATCCTATTTGCTGTTCAGGGAGGTAAGAATGGCGTTCATTGTTTGTTTGCAAGGTTCTGGTACTTTGTTTTTCGGGAGCATCGCAACATTTTGGTTATTTGGCAAGGCTACGCTGAGATTGGACAAGCTTTGTTAGTGATTGAGATAGGGTTGAAGGGATGACTACATTAGGTGATTGCTTGAGCACTGTCATGTCAGTACCCGCAGGAAATTCAAAGCCTCGGCTTGTCATCGATTTGCACGTTTATTTTTACAGCTGCTATTTGTGCCAGTTAGAACAGCTGGTGCACAGATGTTTTGCACTTTATCAACATGTGTGTGGACTTAAAGAGGCCAAGCACAGATTTTACTAAATCTAGAAAATGTGCGCAAGCAATAGGTATTCCATCAGTCCTCTCTGCAAAGCAAGTATTTTTAAACTAGCTTCGTTAATGCCGAACACACTGGTGATCGAAAGTCATGTTTCTCTTCTCTCAACTCGGTGCACACGAGTGCGTTAGAAAAAAAATGACGTTAGCAAGTCGCAACAATGCCCCACTGCACCCAGAAAGCCCAGTTGACGTCAGTGGGAAGACTGCGCATGAAAAAGTATCTTCATAATTGGCTGCGAGTGACTGCCAGACGCACTTAAAAATTATATTTAAATTATAGGCTCCATGCAGAGCTTTTAAATGTGACTCAAATACTCACAAAGACCGCCTTTATAAATTCCTTGCATTAGAATAATACTGCAAGTACTGTTTGAGGGTTCCTTTAACCTCCATTATGCAAATCCAATACACAAATAGACACAGATGGTGTCACCCTGTTTTAGTTTTGCCTTTTATGAGTACGATGTTAGGGTCGTTCATTTGTTTAGCATTTTAATCTACATTCTGCAGATGCAGCTTGAGGTTGTTGTTATGCTGTATTTTTTGAGCAACCTGTGGTCCAGAAGAGAAGGAAAGGATACCGACACAGCAGAGCAGTGTTCTGCTTCATAATGGTGGTTGCATCAAAGAGTTGTCAGATGTAATGTTGATTCAGGATTGCTGATTACTGCCGAGGCTTAAAGTTGGTATTGTCAATTTTTGTAAACCTGAACCGCTGTGGGGTGTGCAGAGCTAATGCGATGCATTGAAGGCCATATCTTTTTATTCTTAGTGAAGCTCTGTGAATATCAAAATTTTAGGTGCAAAGTGGATTCGAATATTGAAAGCAGAGTGCGAATCGAATAAATACTGCCTGGTTAAATCACAGGTAAAATCTGCACAACATGGCCAAAAGAAGAAAAAGAAAGCTTTCAGATGCAGAGTAAATAGGAATAATAAAAGGTTTTTGCTAATAGAATATCAAAGAATAATTTTGAAAATTAGTGCAGGTAGTTGAGAATGAAAAAAAAAATATCTCATTACACAGCTATCAAAAGGAACAGATATTCATTTGCTATACCTGTATGGCATACTAGGCATTAAATAAGAAAGCAGGAACCATGAGGTAAATACCTTGTTTACAGTTATTTAATAGTGATTGCTATCAGTGCAGAAAAAGCCTAAAGTCAGAGTTTGACTTATTGGTCCTATGGAAAAGGGGAAATTACGGACTACTGTCGTGTAGCATTGTAGGGGACTGATGGAATGATGGATGGAAGATGAAGTTATGTGATGTTAGGAAGATAGTGAGAGACCGGAAAGCGTGGCGTGACATGGTCCATAGGGTCACGAAGAGTCGGACACGACTGAACGACTAAACTGACTGACTGATGGAATGATGTCAGCTGTTGATCAATGGTGAGGCAAACCGCGTGCCTCCATGCGTGTGCATTTAGTGGTCTAGAATGAGATGATTGGTGCCACGTAGGCTCACATCTGGTTGCCGACAGCATCATGGCTGGACACACTGAAGGGCTGTGCTTTATTTTCCGAGCAGAAACTCTAGACGGCCATTAGTGCATCACCACAAGATGGCAGTCGCTTCTATGAGAAAAGAGCGAGCTGGCAAGGGACTGCCGTTCGGAAATATTGACAGGTTGTAGTAAAGTACAGAAACTTGACATTTTGCGAGCAAGCAATCTAGCCCCTTCTTGCTATAGTCCTTATTGCAGCTGTCAGCAGAGATAACATTAAGTGAGAGGTTGGGATAAATAGTGTCAAATTTATAGCATTTGACTGTGCACCAAAACCTGTTGGCCCTTTAGGGATGCAGAGGTAAGCTTTTTATGCATTATGAAATGTGAAGGCCGTAAATAAGACAAAAGGAAACTTTTGTGAGTGTCTGCAGTATATGGCACTGCTGCTTTGCTCTACCCTTAAGAAGTACTTTGTGCTGCACACAAGAAAAATTAAAATAGCATTATAAGTTGTTGGTGGTCCATGGCACTGATTTTCAGTAGTTGTGGGATCTTATGCATTTGTTAGTGCCTCTGAAAGCAGTTAATTTTCAGTGTGTATACTAGGCAGAGGTTGAGATCATTTGTGTCCAAAAGTATTCATGGCGTGAGACATCTCATTGTGGATTTTTTGACTAGAATGACCAAGTAGGAAATTCGCCATGTAATAATCCTTCTATCCTGTATGGCTGATACGTTTTACCTGCGTCTCTTATTCCATGCTGTGTCCATTTGTCTAGTTGGCATAGACTACCACACTTTGCCCAGCTGCTTTTCCGAAATCTCTTGTTTATTCAGATTCTCTTCTTCTCTTTTTCGCTGCCTGGAATGAACAGGACTGGCTACAGGTGTGACAGGTTGCAGTAGCATGCATTTTCTACAAACTTTGCACCTTCTGAATGCGCTTTGCATGTACTACATGCTGTGCTGTCTCTTAGAATTTAACTAGTTGCTTCTAACTCAAGATGCATGCTTAGGCTCTTTCTTGTGTCAGTGATGCAACAAACATGTGTTCAAGCATATGAGGCCGGACAAGTGCCAAAATAGCCTAATGTGGTAATGACACTGTTCTTAAGTTACTTGTAAGAGTTAAAAATCTCCAGTACGCCGTTAATATCAAAAGTGCTTTAGTCAGAGTAGCTGGTGGTATCTGACGCTGACCTTCACTGAAGCCGCGCTAGCTGCAGCAAAATAGTCTTCAAAACATAATTTTGTGGAGTGAAGCAATGCATTTGTTTGGCACTATGTGGACTGCAGTGAGAGAGTTGTCACTGTGCAATTGTTTTTGATTGTGGCGGACTGCAGTCTTTAATGTTCACAGTAGATATCACCCAGCATCATTACAAAAGAACTTTCAGCCTGCTAGATACTTGAAGAATTTTGCTGAATTTTTTTATACTACTGTTTTGCAGGATTCAGCTGTCCAACAGCATGGATTTGTATTTAGTGGTTACGCTGTTGCTGCAGCAACTTACAGATGTGAAGCACTTCTTTTGCAGGTATCTATGATGCCAGAACACGTGTGTTCATCTTTTACGTTGCCTGGAGGTTAAGAGTTTCACGGTCGCTCGTCGAGATGTACGAAGAGTCTGTTGTTGAAATGCTGTCCCAGGAGGTTCATGAGCAATCCGAGTGAGACTTGTTTTCGTTCGCTCTGCGCGAATTTTTTTTTTTGCAGACACGTTTACATTTACGTTGGCATTCCTCGTGTTTCAGGGAGGAGCGGAAGGAAATTGCTAAGAGACAGCGTAACAAGAAGCTCAAGCGCTTCCTTATGATTGGTCTTGCCACTGTTGGAGGAGGGGCCGTCATTGGTCAGTCTCTTTGTTTGTTCACAGTGCTGCTGTGTGAAGAACTGTTTCAAATGTGTGCTCGAGAGCTTTTCTATTGTTTCACAGAAACCATTTGCAAGGCCTGACCAGTTTTGATTGTAGTCTGGGTTTTTGCCGTTGCTTTGCTTGGCATTTAAGAAATTACTTGCTGTAACAAATAAAGGGGACTGCCAGAAACAGCTTACACCTCTAGATCTTTACTGTTGCACCAGCAAATTTTACTTTAGACGTTAAAATGGCAATTATCATTAAATGTTTATGGAGGTGTATTCTTATCTTTATATACTAAAGCGGGTACCGTAAAAACCGGCGTATAATACGAACCCGAATATAATACGAGGTGAAATTCTGGAGACGCGAAATGGAAAAAAAAAGTTTTTACCGCATATAATACGAGAGAGAAAAAACAAGACATTTATTGAAATCGGACCTCACACTTCAATCACTTTCATCTTCAGCAGCGCTTTCCTCGGAAATTTCTTTGTCGGACAAATCATCCCACAGGTACTCATCTTCTGTGCCATCGAGGGCGTTTGAGATGCCGCACTTCTTAAACGAACGGCGCACAAGCTCCTCTGGGATGCTTGCCCACGCGTCCACAATCCATTTGCACAGCGTGGCTGGCGATGCTCGCTTCAGCCGCCCGGCCGGCGTCACTGCAGGCTCACCTGACCGCATCCATTCCGCGTAGCATCGCTTGACTGCGTCCTTGAAGGGTTTGTTGACACAAACGTCGAGAGGCTGAAGTTGTGAGGTCATCCCACCCGGAATCACAACAAGTTCTGTGCGGCAGTCGCTTAGCAGCCTTTTCACCGAGTCGGCCAAATGGCAACGAAACGCGTCCAGCACGAGGATGGATGGAAAGGACAACAGTGCACCGGGCCGTTTGCACCACACTGACTTCACCCAGTCGAGGACAAGATCCTCGTTCATCCAACCTTTTTCGTGGCATCTCACGATGACATTCTTCGGCAGCTCCTCACCTTTCGGCATTGTCTTGCGCTTGAAGATGACATAGGGCGGGAGCTTGCGGCCGTCTGCCGTGCACGATAGCATGACTGTAACCCGCGTCTTCTCGTTTCCAGTAGACCGGATACAAACTTGTTTAGAGCCTTTCTCATGGACGGTGAGGGGCGATGGCATGTCCAGGTAAACCGGCGTCTGGTCAGCATTGCCTATTTGCCCCAGCTGAAAGTTTTTGGTCTTTCGCAAAGAAATCACGTGGCGCTGAAAAGCCACCAGCAGCTCTTCGAAGGATTCGGGCAGCTTTTGTGAAATCGAGGTTCGCCGGCGTAGCGAGAATCCAGCACGGCACATATAGCGATGTATCCAGTGCTTGCTTGCTTTGAAGGCGGAGCTCGGAATTCCCTTTTCCCTTGCAAGCTCCCTAGCTTTTGCTTGCATAAGCTCTACGCTCACAGCTAGATGCGATGCTCGCTGTTCTCGTACGAACTCCGTCAGAGCGAGTTCAATTTCCGGGAATGCGCCATTCTTTGGCCCGCGAAAGCTTCTTCGCATTCCCTTGCACGCGAAAAGGGCTTCTTTCTGTCGTCGCCATCCGCGAATGCTTCCCTCGGTGACGCCAAACTGCCTCCCGGCCGCACTGTTGCCGATGTTTTCAGCAACTAAAATCACCTTTCTCTTAAAAGCAGCCGAGTACTGTTTCCGAGACCCTGGCATCCTGCTCGTTCACTTAAAGAAAAAAGCGTGCACTTTTTCGCGAACCGTGGTTTGCACGAGAGCACATGCGCTGATGCTGTGCGCACTCGACGACTCAACAACAAAGAGACGACACCTCGACGTCGTGGCCACTGCGGGGTGCGGCCACGTTAGGGCAACGAAGCCAAGCCGTAGCCGCACATCGATAACAAAGCCAAGCCGTAGCCACGCGGCAACAACGAAACCAAAACTTCTCGCAAAACTTTGACATTTTGGTTGGGATCCGCAAATAATACGAGGCGGAAATTTGGAACGCTGAAAGTTGGAAAAAAAAACTCGTATTATACGCGGGTTTTTACGGTATTTGGAGTGTAGAGGCAAACTCTCTATAAGCTGTAGCACATAAGATGCTCACTTGATGCAGCGAGCTGAGAATTTATTCACTGCTGAAGGGCTGCACAGTCCTTAGATGTTGCCATGATTTTCTGTGCAGGCCTAACCGGAGGGCTAGCAGCTCCATTGGTGGCTGCTGGGGCCGGGGCTATCATAGGGGGCGCAGGAGCTGCAGCCTTGGGCTCTGCCACCGGCATTGCAGTCATTGGCTCACTCATCGGGATTGCTGGAGCTGGACTCACTGGTGAGGTGTCTCATCCTTTCTGATCCAAGCAGAGTGGAAGGCTTTTCTCGCAGTTTCCATCATATAGGCTTTGCTAATGCTTGCACACCTTATTGGAAGAAGCAGAAAGTATTTTTTGCAGGGCTTCGTCCTTATTTAAGAATGTGGTTCACTGCCTATTCTCAGTATCCTGTTTCCCATAACCGCTACACGGGATGACCCAACTAAATGTAACCAAGCTCTTAAATACTAGCCTAACTGAGTGAAACCAACTATAGGTTGTTAGGAGCCACGTCTGCGTCTGCAGTTTTCTTTTCCTTCTCCATAGTTTATTAGTATTTAGTGAAGAGCAATAAGCTGACTTTTTACATTAAGAACAGATGATCAGTTTGAAAGTTGTAGATTGTCTTGAAAAACAGTTGGCTGACATTTTCAAAGCTTTTTTTTTTTTTTTTGGCTGTCCTTAAAAGATAACTCCCCCTGTAAAGAGAGCTCCCATCCGACAGCATTCTGAGACACATCTCAAGAGACAGAGTGCTCTCCCTGATGGGGCTTTCCAGTTTTACTGGACGATATGGTCGTGTGAGGACTTTCTTTGAATATGCTCTTTGAGGTCGCATGTTTTATTCTTTGTATATGCATCTTTGTAATGATGCATATAAGACATGGATCACGACGTGCTATTTGCCTGCAATGGGCATGATTCAATTTCTCTTCGCCAGTTTCAGTTTCAACAGCTGAGCTATGATGGCCAATGTTCATAGTCATGTGAGAGACATGATTGCTCCTTCATTGTTTTAAATCACTACTACGCTAAAGTCAGCCTGCCTCAAGAACAGAAATCGCAACAAGTGAAGAAGGAGCGATTACATATCACACATTTTTTTTTGCCCTTCACGTGATTGGACAAAATTTTGATGTTGTGGCTATTGTTCGGCTGTTGAAACCAAAACAGATTGAATTTAAACATGTTACCTCTTTCTTCACCGGGCGATCACATCGTTTCATGTCTATCATATTTAGGCTTCCAATTATATTTCAAGCTATTTACAGCGGACTATTTTCTTTTTTACATTCACAGAATTTCATGACTTTTTTTCCCACTTCACATAATAACCGTCCAATGTCAGCCTCTCACACTCTTTGGCCTTCAAGGCCTTTGCGCCAATCAACATTACTAATCGTCATCAACCAAAACAGATGGGAAAAAGATTCAGTTTTATAAATTATTTAGCGGCGGTAATATCATGCATAATTATGAACCAGTAAAAAAAATGCAACCAAAATTTGGTGTCTATGCTCCTTTAGAACAAATAAATACATGGAGCTACTTAGGTGTATTGTGCCTTGGTGCAAACACTGCTTTGCAGCCAGCTGTTTTTCAAGATGACCTATTACCGGTACCCCACTTTGCTCCACAAGCCAATAATTGAAAGGTTAACTAACTAGTCTTTGCTAGTAAACTGGCTTTGAAGAATGAAAAAATACTGCAGGTTGGGCTACACGGCTTTCCGCAGTGGTCATTTAGTTTCGATAACTCTTCCTTTTCAGTTTCATTATCATATTTATCTGAGACAACCTGTATATGCTGCTAAACAGCCACTTGTGCTTGCATCTCATAGTTGTTGCTGCAGTCTAAGTGGGACAAAACTGCATAAATACAGGAAAAGAAATAACTGCTTAGAGGGAATTGTGCATGAACGGCTCTCTTCTTGATTGGCACCTGCTTTGTTGTGCTCAGAGTACGTTCTTTTTCTGGCTGCCAGGGTACAAGATGAAGAAGAGAGTCGGTGAAATTGAGGAGTTTGCCTTTGACACACTTTCTGAGGGCAAAGGACTACACATTACATTGGCTATTTCGGGATGGCTGTCAGATGAAGACCCAGGTAACGTCTTTGCAGTGTGTTTTTCGTTTTTGAAGGCAAATGTGTTGCTTCTTGTGGTGGGTGCAGTTGGAGCTTACCTTGGGTGGTTTAATGCTTCTGCAACCGATTCCATTCAATTTGTGTATATCCATCTCACTTTGCATCACTAGCTAGACCAATACATCAAGCAAGATGTTTAATTGCTGCAGAATCTATTATACGAGGGCTCTGCTAACTAGTTAAAGCCCACTGCAGCTTGTGAAAGGCTTTTTCTGCAGATTCCTCTATGCCTTCTAGTGTAAAGCATATGCAGCACTGTGTGTGATGTGCAGGTGCTCTGAAGCGGCCGTGGCGCACGCTGATGAACTCGCGGGAACAGTACGTCCTGCGTTACGAGTCGTCCTACCTGCTGGAGCTAGGCCATGCCATTGACTACCTGTTCAGCTTCGCCGTCTCCATGGCGGCCCAGGAGGCACTCAAGTACACCATCCTTTCAGGTAGTGTTTGCCGACCCGCTGGTTTTGGCAGCTCCCATTTACAAGCCTGCACCTGTGATGAGGGGCAAAGTACCTTGTGAAATGGGCATGTTTTCTTCCGGCTAATGAAAGAGTTTTTAAAATGAGCTACAGTTTAATGGATGAGATGATATTGCTTTAACTTTACTCGTGTGCTCCCTTGACAGGTCTGATCACTGCCATCACATGGCCGGCCACCTTGGTGATGGTGGCCGGAGTCATTGACAACCCATGGGGTGTCTGCAACCGGAGATCAGCCGAGGTGGGAAGGCATCTGGCCGAGATACTTCTCGCTCGGCAGCAGGTCAGCACGAGTTGTGAAACTTCCCTGTGTGGGTTGTCGGCGCCCATGGTCTTCTTGATAGCCTTGAACATACTAATCATGGAAGGTTGTTTGACAGTCCAGCTATGCATTACTGTCAGCTCTTACCTTCTCTTCATTTAATTAGTTTTTGCATATGCTATATATATATATATATATATATATATAGATATATATATATATATATATATATATATATATATATATATATATATATAATCTTTTCCCCTGAGGCATGTCATAACAATCCATACCTGATTTCACACATGTTTTTCTTGGTAGCGCTTGCCACATATTTTCTTTTCTTGCCTTTTTGTGTTGTAAATGTGTGTGGGCTTTGTTTTGTTTGTTTGTTTTTTGTAAATTTGCCCTGATACTATTCTTTTGATGAAATATATGTGCCTGTTAACAGCATGGCTAACATTTGTAACCTTATATTTATAAATTCTACTGGTTAGTACCCAATCAGTGACAATTGCTTGTGAGCCTTAGAGTTTAGTTTTACATGAAAGTGTACACCCTTAATGCCCTGAAACAGCCCTGTAAAATAGTTAAGGAAATAATTGAAAAAATAACTTCTAAAAATTAAGGGCTATCAAATGCTTACCTATGCCAACTGTACATTGTTTTAAGGGGAAGGGTACAAATCATATGCATATCAAAGCAAGGTATGAAAAGGCCCTTGCATGGACATTTTAATGCATGTTAAATGGTTCCAGGGTGTCCAAATCAGCTTTTCTTTTTGCATAGCATTTCTTATGGACCAACATCTGACTTTATGATGCCAAAGGAATAATATTCCATACTTTACACTAGTATTCTCATAAACTCAGCACACTTCATTATGCACCATTGTTATGGTGATGATTAATTTTGCATGCATGTGACTCTTTTGGCAGCAGGAAAGGCTGCCTAATATGTAGTCCCCTTCATTGACCGATATTGTACGGGTAACATAGTCTCGCTTGAAGATGTGGTATGAGAACAGAGTTGGGGGAGAAGGGTAAGGCTTTGCAGTGGAAGTGACAATTTTTTGTTTCTCTGTCGTACTAAAGTTAGCATATTTGCGCTCAGAAAGAATAGGATTCATGTTTGACGTATAACAGTAGAGCTCTGTTTTAAGAGACACAGATATTAAGTCAGTCAGGAATAGGAGGCATCTTTTTGCCCATTTGGTTGGCTGCACAGCCTCCCATTGTGCAGGCCTTTTTTCTAACAGACATAGGGTTCAGAAGACACTTGGCTTATAGGAGACATTATATCTTTTGAGGCTTCCTCTCCAGCCGCATCCATGTTCCAGGTAGCAGGCTATGTTCATTGATACTGGGCCAGCTGCATGCAAGACATGGGTGCTTGAGTTGCGAGTCCTGCTTGAAGAACTGCATTTATAAGGCCCACATTGAGAATGGCGAGATTGTGCAAGAGGCCAGCTCAAGGAACTTAAAACCCCATCAGGGCCCCTTTTGCCAGTGCGTTTTGGCATGATTTCAGTGCCGTGCTGATTGCCAGCTCCAAAGCAGTACAGGAGCTCTGGGAGAGTCTATTTCCGAGGTCTTGTAGCATACCTCCAATCCGCGCCCACTTCTTGGTGATTGATCAGAGCAGGAGCATTATTTATCGGCCCTCTACTGCAGTTCGGCTACATGTTCATTGTAATAAAGTGACTGATTTGGGTTTGCTGTATAAAACTGTGCTGGACAGGCTTAAGTACTTTTGTAGTACGCCATCCATAAACTAAAAAAAAAAAAAAACTTAGTTCCTTGCTTATTTTGGAACTCCAGTTACCATAAATATTATTATTATGACTTCAAATTACTGAGGGCTAAGTGCAAAAAAAGAAAAACTTGCCAACAGTTGTGGCTGCACAGCTGTAGAAATGATGTCTTGGTATTACGTCAAGCAGACGAAAGTAAACAGCTCGTTTTGCAGCAGTCATTTATGAAAACCCAAAAGCCCGCTTATAAGAGACCCTTTCTATAAGGGGCAAAAAAATGCTGTCCAGAATTTGTTTGTTATAGGGGGTTCAGCTATTGTATGTACAGCTTTTTCCATTGTTTGTTTATTTTTCAGGGCAAGCGTCCTGTCACTTTAGTCGGCTTCAGCCTCGGTGCCCGAGTCATCTTCTACTGTCTCAAAGAGATGGCCAAGCGAAAAGGTATGCGAGACATTTTTACTATGCATCTCTATTTAAAAAACTAAAGCAGTGCAGAATGCAGGACAAGAAAGAAGACAATTGCACAATGTGCTGAGCAGTCGTTATTTTATTTGCTTTTTTTGTTTTTTAATACCGTGTTCTTTGCTGTTCTACCTTCTTAAGTAGGTTGTGTCACTTTGCCCAAGTCTGCAGCTTAACACAGGCTGATTACTGGACAGCAGCCTAGTATTCGCACCATGCCTCTCAAATGGTCCTTTAAAAATAAGGGTGAAGGAGAAAAGTGCCGTGGATGTTCAGTGTAGCCTAACGACGTCTCAGAAAAGGAAAGAAATAAATATTCACTTTAAACAGACACGTGTTGCTTCCTTTTAATGCAAAATGAATGTGTTCAGGGCCTGTCAAGCGAAATTATGTCTTCAAAGATGTCTGCGTGGCCACACATAGCATACACTAGCTTCATAATTAGGGGTCCACCTAAGTATCTGGCTGAGCTGGGAACTGTAGATGAAAAGAAATAATAGATGAAAAAGGAAAACCTGGCATTGACAGAATTGAGGGCGGGGGGGGGGGGGGGGGGGGTGGAATGGAAGAGGCATCTGTAGGTAGCTGATAGGAGTAGCTTTCTGTAGCAGTTACATAAAATATTTCATTTGCATGTCTGCATATTTCTCTTTGTGTTTTACACATCATCCAGACAAACAGAATAGAGAAGTTTTGTGGCGATAGGCGGGTTGCAATTGATGCAAGGCGTAGTGATGACACTTTTTCAGTGTCTGGCCACCAAATATTTTTCAAGAGGGAAGAGGGCTTTAAAAGATGCCTTCTCATGTCATGAGTTGAAAGACCATTACTCTTGCCTCACCTCCTCTCTGCATGTCAGGGTGTGAAGGAATCATCGAGGATGCAATCCTTCTGGGAGCTCCCGTTCCAGCTCACAAGGAAGAATGGAAGCCGATGGCTCGAGTAGTCGGGGGAAGAATAGTCAACGGCTACTGCAGGTGGGTGAGATTCCAATTTGAATATGTAGGAACACTGGCCTCACTTGTATGACTACCATCAATGCAATTGCTGCATTGCTGTGAAACTTGAGACAAATCTGCTCATGTGGAAACAGCTCTTCACACATACCCTGATTGCGAAAGTCCGCTGCTACCCAGAAAACTGGCTGACACCTTACAGATGCAGTACTGCAGCAAACACTTGTCAGGTCTTTAAATTTTAATCAACACTGGCATGACTGATCTGTAAGTTTACGTATGTGATTTCGGTAATTGTGGGTCCCGAAGCAAATGTATGACTCATACAAGGCACATTGCTGAACGTAAGCAAGAACATACCTTGTATGTTACTCCTTCTGCATATCTATACCTGGTGTTTCAACAAACTTGCAAAAATTCTTAAATATGGTGAGTTCAAAATAGAACATATTTGCAGGGACAAACTCTCAGGCACGACAGACACGATTTGCTTCATAACTCTTCTCACCGTCCATCTAATTAACTTTTTAATCATCGCAGTTGAATGGTTAGTCTCAATGGAGAGTTTGAAGCCACAATCAAGGTGGTGCCATATCAGTCTTAGAAAAAAGAAAAACTCACTTTCTAAAGCCCTGCAACACAAGGAAATTTGATGCGATATCCACTGATGATGTTTTGCAGTGGCTAATAATGAAAAAGTAAATTAGCAATTTTAGATAATTTCTTGGATCATTAGGAGAGTTCTGCAGCAAATTGTGTCCACCGTGGCTCAGAGTTTGTTTCTGCAGAAAGCTTTTTTTTTTTTATTTTAAACTCGCGGTTTTCAGTAATTAAAATTTTCAAAGTGCTCGCTGAAATACTTGGTACATGCAGAGAACACTTGCCCCGAGATGCTGTTGTCGTCACAGGCGCATTCACGAGAGAATTTCCTGCTTGTGCAGGAAAAAAAAAATTTATGTAAGCACACTGCAATGAATGCTCCAGCTGTCCACGTACCAAGCTTATAAAAAGAAAGCAAGCAGCTGTGTTGGAATCAGGCACTGCATTGTGCAGAATGAAGTGAAGACAGCATGGTGAATCAGCTTGAAGAAGGGGAGGCGCAGGCTTTCTTCCAGTATGAATAGTAACACGGTTGTGGACACTGACCAGAAACACTGTAGAAACCTGACCTTGTTTGTAATCAATTTATTGCCTATGGTCTTCACTGCCACCAAATGGAACATGCAAGCTAAGCTCGTGAATCGCAGAGCATTTTCAAGGACGTGCTTCTCCTTTGTGTGTTGATTCGTGGCCTGGCATGTGGCAGGCAGATATCGTGTCTCACATGGCGGCAACAGAAACAACGATTTTACGTCTAGTTTTTGAAAGTGAAGCAGTGAGGAAACTTAAGTAAGGCTCTGAGCCACGAGTGTTCACCCCAGTATTGCTCTGTTGTGTGAAGTTCAGGCAGCAGTGATCACTGTTAACAAAGCTGAGAGCATCATCTATTCCTGGCTGAACTTGTCGCTATCTTTAATGTTGCCCTGTTAAGTCATTCCTCTGGCATTTCTTCCTCTGTCTGCTGCGTGGCGTCATTGTTCTCGCTCTCTGCAAATAGTTGAAGGCTCCCTGAAAAACTGCAAAAATATGGAAACAACAGATATTTTGGTGTTATCTGTGAGGAAACACTTCAGATTGACATTCCACAACCGAACAGTTCAAAGTTGTTTGTTGTGGGCTTATGTGGATGCTTAGGTGCAGTATGATTATTTGCACTGCGTTTCGCATTTAGTGGGCAACACTATCAAAGATAGCACATTCATTTGGGCTGGCTACATTTGCACCCTAAAAGCATTTTCGTAATCTATGCCATTTAGAGAGATCGAAGTCAGTTTAATATCGAAAAAGCAAGTCTCCTTTGTTGTGACAACATGCAAGTAGTACCCCGATTTTCAAATTCTAACTTTCTGATACTTTACCTTTTGTACTTTGTTTTTACCCTGTGTATGCTTTTGCACAGCCACTACTGGTATGAGTTTTAGAGCGGCTCACTCTAAAAGGAGTGTGGGCCATAGTAATTGTAGTACAAACTGTTAACCGGGAAACCTTTTACCAACGTGCTCATTTGTTATGCAGATTTCCCACGCTTTCTGCAGTTTCAATATGCATGCCCGAAGTACTTAGCAGCATAATTCGGGAGTGTTCTTCAGGAAATATGAAATTGGATGTTGTTTTTTTTATTTTATGCAAGTACAGAATAAATGGTACTGGCGAATATTTTTTTTTTTTCTTGGTGTTAGGGGAGACTGGCTGCTAAAGTTTCTGCACCGAACATCGTCAGCAACTCTGAAGATAGCCGGCCTCCAGGCAATCCGATGGAACGACAGACGAATGCTCAATGTTGACCTGAGTGATGTGGTTAGTATTTGTTGTGAAATTAAATCTGTTATGTTTCTTGTTATAAGTTGGCACGTAGCTAGTTGTTTATGGAGTGATAACGGTCATGAAAAGAAACTTGCACTGTTTTCTGGCATTCTTTGAAAAGGAGTTTATGGTAACATCTCTTAGGTGGTGAGAGCAATTCTTTCTGAGCAATGCCAATGCTTTTCAGCATTGCTCAGAAAGGTTGCAACAACACACATTCCGTATGCTGCCTACTGGAATGCATTAGAGGTTGTCTTGTTTGTAACAACGTGTTAACGCACAAAAGAGGTTTGACAGCCTGTTTGCTACAGGTTTCTGGGCACACGGATTATGTAAAGAAGATGGATATCATTCTCAAGGCCGTTGGCATCCAGACTTGTGATGATGTGCTGGAGGCGGATCCAAGCATGCGCAAATCAAGGTCCTATGCCCCAGCAGACAGGGGGGAGAATTTCCAGCAGCTACATCGTTCAAGGTCTGACTCGGCACTGTGCACCAGGAAAACTCTTACCGTGGTGAGCTCCAGTTACTCCTCTGATGGGCCTCCATTGCTGCATGTATTCGGTGGTCTTTGGAATGCAGTTAGTATCTGTTTTTGGCCTGCATTAAGAGGAGGGAATGGCCAGTGAAAGGAAGGCCCATAACAGTGTCAGCCCACCCAGTAGGTCGGCCACTCTACCTGCAGTGACTTCATGTATTGAAACTTCCTCTAACTAGACATGCCTAAAAAATTTGTTGCCTCCAAGAAAACTGACTTTTTTTTCCCTCTGCTTTTGATGCTGAAAGCTGGCAGTTGCCTTACAAGTATGCCTCAAATGAAGTGTGTGTGTGTCTATGTGCCCGCGCACGAGCTTGTGTGTGCGTGAGAGAGAGAGAAGCTGGGGAATAGAAAGTTTATTCGACTACTACCACATTGCATTGATTCATTAGGGCAAATTATATTTGCATATTCAATGTAAAAGACAAGAGCTTTTAACTTTTCGGTGGCCTGCTGTCTTAAAAATTCAAATCAGGCAATGTTTTCGTCTTTTTTTTTTTTTTCTTTTCTGGGCTAGTATTTAGATGACATTTACTTCAGCCAGGAGTTGTTGAGCAGAGGCATCTGTACAGCAGTATGCATGAACAGAATGTGTCTAGGCTTGGGATTTGAGCATAAAATGCTCGACAGAAATCTCAGCCAGTGTGGCTGCTATAACCTTGGGATTGGGGAAAGTCACTCTTAATTCTTATTTGGCTAGTTTCAAACCTTTGCAGTGAATAGTAAGGTGGTCGGAGAGCAGCTGTTCTCTGTTTTGTTGTGCAGTGTCATGTCCATTCAACCTGTAAATGTGCGGCTATGTATTATCTGTTTCCTTCTTCATACCCTCACAAGTATGAACAAGGTCATTATAGAGGGAAATGGAGCACATAACATCGTGTGTAGGATTGTATTTGTAATAGACAAAGGCTGTTAAGCAGGTATTCATGCACTAACACAGCAGTGAAAAGAACATTATGATGTTATGAAATTGTAATTAATTTTTGCTGCTTAAAAAATTTTTGTGTATAAATAGCTGGATTGATGAAGGAAGAAAGTTCCTATATCTTAACATGATTGGGGTGAATGAATCCAAGAAGTCGCCACATGGTGCTTTGATCACAATGTCACTTGCTTTTAATGTGGTTGTGCTTTTTTTGATTTCTCTTGGAGACTGCATTCTGCAGACATTTAGCTTCCCTAACAGCTTCCTGCGTTTTCTCGACAGGCTCCAAGGGAGAACCGCCACCTGTCGGTGAATGACCGGCCGATGTGCTACTCCCTGGAGAGTGTCCTGAGTAGAAGCAGCTCTGCCTTTGGTGGAAGCAGCAGCTTGACGGCTGATGGCCATCGACGCTGGTCACCTCGCGGTTTCCTGCAGTCAACGCGAAACCTCCTGAGGCCCCGCGCCGCGCCAAGCGCTGCAAACGACGACGACGCGACGAGCGGTGTCGCTTCGGCAGCCGACAGCTGGGAGTGGTCCGCGTGGGAAGACGAAGGCCCCCACGTTAATGTGTCCCACAACAAGTCTCAGGCCTGACTGGGCAGCATTGTTTGGCGGTGAACGGCAGAAGGTGGGGACGTCTGTGGAGCTAGTCAGCACACGATGCGTTACAGAAGTGGAAGAAGGGGCGTTGCTGTTGTGTGTGGGCACTGTTTCTTTTTCAAAGGTCAGGATATTGTTTTAAAAGCGACGTGATGGGCGGCATGCGCTGTGGGGGCACCTTACAGGAAACGATGCAAATTGCTTGACCTACAGAGTGATCACAAAAACACTTTCTGTGAAGTCTCCAAACTGTTTTTACATAGTTGAAAGGAGTTAACTATAAATGTCTCGTGGCAAAAATTAACACCTTGAAGGTGCCACAGACACTCGATGACTGTTGACTCCTCAGGCGCCAGTGTCTGCCAGCAAGCAATCGGCTCTTAGCTACCCGAAGGCAGAAACACGTTGCGCTGAGCAGTTGAATTTTCTGGCATCTGTATTCCTGTACTGTGCCCCCCAAAAAAGTTGTTCTCGTTCACGTTACACAGGCTGCTGTTTGTAAATTTGTGTGCCACGTTTGATGTTGCTTAAAGGAAGCTGAGTCGCATTCTGCAGACCGCTGTTTGAAGGAAAAGCACACTTCAGTGTTTTTTTTTTTCGTTTTTTTTTTCCAAAAACATTGCGCTCCTTTCTGAGTGTCTTTCTTGCGATGCTGGCTGCTTCACTTGCTCAGCAAGAGTTTTTGGATGTGTTCCGGGTATTTACTTTTTATAACTGCATTGGCTTTTGCACATTCAAGGCACTACAACCACTGAAGACTGTCTAAGGGTCCCCATCTTCATTTGCATAGCAGAGCAAGTGACTGCCTACGCTTTTTAAAACAGTAGTGCAGGAATGCACCTGCTGACAGAAGAAAGTGCATGCATCGAACATGCTCAGATGTGGAGCTTGCAATGAGCAGCCTGGATTCAGGTTGCTACACCGTTGAGTTTCCCAAGCAGTGAGGGGAGGAAGTCAATTTTTCAGCCACCTTTCACGTACACATTTGGTTGTGTAAACGGACTGCGTTCTGGTGTGATCACCACTGCTCGATGTTTGTAGAGAGAGATCAGTTTTGCTTGTGGGAACAAGACATGACTTTACTTTCATAGGCACTTTTTTTTTTTTTTTTTTTTATACAAGTGTTCACGAAATGCACTGTCCTGCAGGGACCGCATTTTTGCAAAAGATATGATTACTAGAATGTGCAGCTTCGAGAGGATTGCTTTGAGCCATGAGGGTCATTGCGTATAAAAGAAAAATAGAGTTTAGTGTGCATAATTTATTTTGCGTGTAAGTTACTGTGGTTACTGGTAGTGATATTCAAGTCACTTTTATCGCGTCTCTTTTGACTGAGCATTGCAGCTCAGCAGTTAGTGCATGCATTGAAGTTTCCTCGTATTGTAGATACCTTTTTTTCCTTTTCGTTTACACTATAATTTTTTCATAATCTTACTTTTTGAATGAAATCAGTGTAAAGCTATGGTGGCAACATTCAGAAATGAATCAGTCAAGAAGCAAAAAATCATTTGTATAGCACGCCTATTGCATCTGTCCCTCCTAAACAACAAAGTTGCTAACAGGGATTTATCTCAAAGTCACAAAGATTCTACGAACTGTAGGATCAGCTCAATTTCTCCTGGAAAACTGTTGTAGTTCGTTGTTCATTACTGCCAACTATGGGATCTCGTAGCTTAATAAACAGTCTTCGCCGTGAAAGTCTCCAGTGACAGATTTCTATGACATATCTTTGCAAGTTTTAGGGACCGTTATGTTTATGCCGAGAGGTCCTGAACATTGTTTAATGGCATAGTATATATACTGCTGCTGCGGTCGGTTAGTGGTAATCCATTCTTTGGTACCAATCAGCAGAATTACGGTACCAATCAGCGAATTGCCAGGCAGCCTGGTAAGAATTTGAATAGAGACCATAGAGTGAAAAACTTGTTATGCAATGGAGAAAGTAGGCTCACATAAGCTGTGACCCGTGATCGAGTTTGTTTTGAGAATGCCTTGGAAATATGCAACGGCATGATTACATTGCACAAGGCTGACGTACAAACAAGAAATAAGGGAAGGTTTTTTAGAATCACTACTTCCAACAAACAGCGAAAATTCCACTACTTTTATGCTCAAAACTCTGTATGTTGATGGGAAATGGTTCTGTAAATTTACATGGCAGTTTGTCCTTATGTTGAAACAAATTTTATGTACATCGGAACCCAACATAATCTTATGTGATGACGAAAGGTAGCACCTAAAGCTTCACAGATAAAAATATGCCATCTGCAACAATATGTTTGGAGGAGAAATGGAGGTGTAATTCATACAGTCGCGGTTAGTTTAGTGACTGGGCGGGTATATTGGTAGATATAAAAGTATGTCACTGATAGATATCTATGCTTTATATACAGACTTGTGGTTCATTCCTGCTACTGCAAATGACTTATCATTTGGCAGTTATCGAATGAAAAAAACTGCGATCTCTCCAAGTGCTTGGAGGCCCATGGTATTTGTATCACTGTCCTGAACCTTGCTTTTATGAGAACTGCTCAGATGTCTTGACAATATATATGCTGTGTGCTATAGATTTAATGCACCTGGGGTCACTGAGTAATGTACTGTTGTACTGTTTCATGTGTGTTGATAAGAATACTCTATCCTCCTTTGGGACCATTTTAGGTGTAAAATCCTCCTTTGCTGTGGTAACATCTTGCTGTGTTTTGACAACATAGGTGTGTGCTTTCGTGCATTATGCAAATAACTCCACGTTACTGGGAGTAAAGGAGGGAAAAAAGAGCATATGGTTTTTTTTTCCCTATGCTGCTATATATTTTCCATCTTATCTTTGAGGTTGATTTGAATGTACACGTATACAGTGATTGCACCTTAAAGCATATCTTGGTTTTCTAGTCGAGACGTGGCCACAACAAAAGTGAGATTGAAAGTACTACAATCTTTTCTTTCTCTATATTTAACCGGGTTCAACGTTTGTGCTTAAGTGTTTTGTGAAAATCTCGGTGTACTGTTTGCAGTGACATTGTGTTTGTGCTACTGCCTTTTTCTGTTATAACATTGGGGCACTTGAAAATAGGGTGGTTAATGGTTTTAATCGCGACGTCAGCTGGCAGTGCTCTGTTTGTCAAAGTTTGAGATGCTTGAATCCAGATGGAATTACTGTCATCTTCAGGGCAGCTAATATTGGTTAGGCTGGTTAGGGCTGGTTAGTAACTTTGCTTCATTTCAGTTTACACTGAGATGGTATAAAGAGCACTAATGTGCACACATTGTCGTCTTCCTTCACATGTCCTTTGGATCATTTAGCACGACCTTGAGACCATCAGTACAACTGGCAGATATGATTACAGAGATGTACCAGCGTAAAATACATGCTGGACATTGGCTCTGATGTTCTGACAACTAACTGTAAAGTCATCATTTTCATGGAAATGTAATGGCTTGTTACAAAATTCTGTGCCTAAGTTTTACCGTAATTGCAAAGCTTAGTCTGCCATTGTGTCTTTTCTCGTGCTTTCATCAGTTTTCAGCTGTTTTCTTTCATTTGGTTACATCTTTAGTGGTGGAAGGACGTTTACTGATGCTAAAATGTTGCACTCTTTATATTTTGCTTACCACACAGTGAGAATATTTGCCTGTTCTCGTGTTTTTGTAGCGTATCAGTTATTGTAAGAGTGCTTGTTCATCTGCAGAGCTTTTTGCTGGACTGGCAACAATGCATGAAAGTGATTACAGACAAACGAATGCAGGGTTATTGATTTAATGTGTTGTTGTCGTTGTTTTTTTCTTGGTTAAACCGCATATTTCACTGAACAGCCCAGAATGCAACACCTTACAAAAATAAATGAGGGAGTACTTTTAACAGTACTCTGATAACGAATTTTGGGGAAACTCTGTATATTAAGGGTGCACATGCTTTTTACATAAGAATATTCTGATCCTTTCACTAAAAGAGGATCAGCACTCATGATGCTAAAATGTCAAAGCTTCAGTTGTACCAATGCCTCTGAAAACGGGTGACTCACTCTATGCGTTATTTCTAATTTTTGTGGTATTGTACAGTATGAGCTGTGTTACTGTTACGCTCGAGACACTCTAGACAAGATTTTCTTTGTAGTCTTCCTGCATTCCACAGTTGTGTACAAAACATTTATGGTGAGTAAGTTGCTCTTCCTCAACATTTGCAGATTCAGGTGCTGAATATCGTACAGCTTAGTCGTTTACTCTGCTGCAGAACTGGAACGAAACAGCTGCTTGTCTAAAGCCCAGTGCTCGTTTGTTTGCATCCTCCTGTTATTCCTAGCTCTATATGAAGGAGTTCTTTGACCTGTGCATATTAGCATGTTCACTTCATCGTGGGTCAGGTATGCAAACTTTGCAGACGCTTGCAGGAGAGAAGCTTCAAAGACTCTGTGTAAGTTCTATAGTGGTATCTGTTGGTGGCTCAAAGAAGCTGGTTTTCCTAATGGCCACGACGCACAGGGATTAAAGCTTCAAAAATAGTGGCTGCAGTGAACATCGTAAGCGAGTAGACGTAACATGCTGTGCCAGCTTCACCCACAGCGTCGTTGTAAGCCGCATCCCCCCTCCCCCCCCCCCCCTGCCCCACTGGCAGGAGATCTGGTCAGAAAATTAACATGTGGATATGTTATAATGATATTATCTGCATGCAGCATCTTGCCAGGACCCCTGCAGACTGCAACAGTGAGAAAATCAAAGAAGAGAAAGTTAATAATGAACGGCAAAAGGTGGAGGTGTGTTGTTATGTGAGCAAATATTACTACTGAAGAATCGGCCAAGTTACTCTTATCTTGACTACTATCACTCTCCACTAGCACATTTCTACTGCTTCTTGGAATCCGAAACAACACATTTATTTTCACAACATTTTTATCCAAAACCAAGTGAAAATATAACCTTGTTAACAGTATGAAAATGCATTGCCTCTATAGGAACGCCTCTATAGGCCAGGAATAAAAAAAAAAAGTTTTATTACTTCTTTGCCAAAAAACATTTCAAGTGGGATCAACGAGATTTCACTATACTATTAATGCCTAATGTGTGCTTATGTTTCGTCGCCAACATGCAGTTTGGTCATGTTGGTATTGCATGACAGAATTTAACAGTACACATTGGATAAAGGCGTAAGGAAAAAACGGCGCTCGTGTGTCTCATTTATTCCCTGTGCCCCTGCCCACTGTGCACGTTTCAATCCTGTCATGTTCCCTCCTTTTGGATTTCATTCTGACCCAATACTAGCGCCTCCCTGCTGTGACAGAAAGCACAAATTTAGCCGTTCATAAACTGAAACTGATGCCTTGTGCATAGTCCATGCTTGTACAATCCTGTTGAAAAAAGCTTCCTATCTGTTCTCCTGTGAGCCAGTCTCGTTATTTGTTCCTGCTTGGCTATTGCTGTATGTAGCGGAGTACTGTTGATGCTATCTTGGTGAGAGGAATACAGACACCAAATTTGGTAGTGCGTTTTATCTTTGGAATGATGTACAAGATGTCAGTAGACGTGAAATTAGCCTAATCCTGGCTAACAATTTATAGTTGAATTTCTTCTTTCAGGTTTCAGTTTCAATCAGTGAATAATGGCAGTGATATCAAAGTCATGTGAGGCATACTAGAGCAACAGCATTATAGCCGTAACAGAACATTAAGTTGGGAATAGATATTGTCATGTGGTAGTGACAAGGCCATAGGCAACGGTCAAAGGGGCTGCTGTTTCACTAAAATTAACTCTTTATCGAGCAGTTTTGCGCCCGCAAAAGAACTAAGCAGTTTGGTGTCGGCGATAGCAGGAAACGTGCTCGTCAGTCGTCAAAGTATGAATGCCCGCGCCATTTGGCTTCACTCAATTTAAAGTCAGCGAAGAGAAATCTAGGTAAAGCTGCAAAGGTGACCAGAACAAACTGGAACATTGTAGAAACAGACACGAGTGGATGGAATCATTTGAGACGCATCTCACTGTATCCTGCATAACAAAGAAAATGGTAAAGCGGCGTATCACAATACCGAGCTTAAAATCCTTTTGTGCACTACCATTACGTTGATAAGGCCACATGCCAATCGCTGCTAAAAACAACAGCAAATAAAACTTTCAATGGTTCGCAGCAATATTTATAATGTAAACAGCACAAAAAATGAGGGACCGGGGAAAGGAGAACACAGGACAAGCGCTGACTCATAACTAAAGGCTTTATTTGCTATAACCTTTACATATGAAAGAATACACAAAGATATGAAAACAAGAAAATAAAACATATAGCCACATCACCAAAAGCCACAGATATATGTCCACAATGCTCAAGCATTCTCGATAAAAGCACAGGAAACAGGATTCTCCTTATCACACTAGAAAACAGTTCTGTAGGCCTTTTGCAATATGGAAAGCTTCAGCCATGTCCCGTATTGTCCGATCTTTGTGGGTTTATAGTATACGTGTGTGATGGAGCAGTGCAGTGCAATTTTTCTCTTTCTTATATGGTCAGACTGGACGTTGCCTAAATAACTGTTTACATGAAGAATGGATATGATCTATTGTATCTGGTGAATCATTGTGTCTAGGGTGTGAAGTGGGGAAAAAGAAAAAGTGCACTGTATTGATCCATCACACAAGGCACTATACAACCACAAAGCTCAGACGACACGATAAGTGAGGCTTTCCATGTTGCAAAGGACCAACAGAACTGCAGCAGCAAGCAGACTGTTTTACTATGCGATAGGATGATCGCTTTTCTTGAGAATGTTTGAGGGTTGTGTGCATATCAGTGTGGCTTTTAGTGATGTGATTTTATGGCATTTATTTTTGTTTTCATGCCTTTGTGTGTTCCTTTATATATAAAGGTTTTAGTGAATGTGAAGCCTTTAGTTGCGAGTAAATGCTTGTCCTGTGTTTTCCTTTATCTGGTCCATCATCTTTAGGGCTTTTTATATTGTGAATATAATTTTTTTTTTTTTTTTTTTTCATTTTTTAATTCCTATTCTGGCTCTTCATGCAGTCTTACAGAATAGCTACAGTGAAAAAGCAGGGACGTAGCGATCACAGCACACTTTTTCTGTGCCTGACATTGTCCAAAGTCAACCTTGACGTCGTAAATATGTTTGGATTCTTAAACTGGAACAGCATGAGAGAAGAAATTTGATCAAAAGTTATATCCAGATGAAGGCCAATTTCATGAGATTATCTGCATATGCTAATGCCTTAGGTACCATTGTGAAGAAAAACTAATGCAACCATAAATTTGGTGTCTATACTCCCTTGGTGCATTTGTGGCTACTGACTATTGCCGTGTGTCCTTTTTGGGGCAAGCGGGCCTTATATACGTGACAATCATTTTTCAGGTGCATCAGTTGGTGTTGCATTTATGCAGTGAGGACACAGTTGCCCTTGTTGTTGTTGATGATAACCTGGTAGTGATTAGCAAAGCACTGCTCTCAGCAGATAGAAAGAAATGTGTGTCGGTGTCTGTGTACTGTTGCTTGTTGCCAGACGTGGCTTGTGTTGTTTGTCTGTGGTAGTTGTTGGTTGACTAAGCCCAACTAAATATAGACTGTAGTTACCAGCAGTTGCCGTGAATGGAGTAGGAAACCAGAGAAACAGTCAGTGGGTAGTGTACAGCGGTACTGTAGGCTTAGTTGCTTTGAACGACCTGCATTATTACCTTTTTATTATGTGTAAAACTTTCGTTTCTTCATGTTTAGCCAAGGTCAGGTTTTACGGTCACATACTCAAGAACATGATGGTCATTATAGTGTACGTTTTCATAAACACTACAAAGGAAGTATCATAGTCACTGAGTGGCGCCATCTTAGACGCAAGAGTGGAAAGTATAATCTAGAATTTTATGTAATCTGCATAGCTTTCGACATGGAGCCAAGGTTCTTCCATGTATTAACTGCCCAGCATTAGAGAATGCTTGAGTTTCTGGGGCCCGCGGCACACTTGTTAGTTTGGTACAATATCACGTCGCTTAACTCTGAACATTGCACATTCTTATATAAAGTTAGTCTGGCATTGTTTCATTTGCTTTACAATATCTAATTTTTGTGGAAGAAATGAATTGAGCTGCTGCCACCATACATTGCAAGAAAAACTTGTTTCAGCCTTCAGGAGGGAAGTGATCGTTTGGAGGAAGTGATAGTGCTCTTGCTTCATCTTCTCCAGTGAGGCTGCACGCGCTTAATTTTAATGGTGCGGCCACAAGTTTGAAGCTAGATGCCATACAACTTGCTGCATAAATTATGCGTACATTTTGTCCTGCATCACCATTTAGTATCTTAATATTGACCCAGTGCATGCACAATGCTGGCATGGTGTGTAGGCTTCTGACATGTACACGCAAGAGGTTTAAAATAGGGGTCGGCAACATTTGGATTGCGTTTATTGCCGGCAGCACCATTTCGACTTAAAAGTGAAACGCTAGGTTGTAAATTTTGCAAACCTAATTTAACTTCCTCTTTTATTTATGCCAGCATAAAAATAAGCTGTAATAAGTAATAAAAACAATGTATCATGTGAAATTCAATACTTGGTCACTTTTCATTGGTCAATGGCGCAAACCTCTTTGAATACCCTGTACCTTTAGCATTCTCTCTCCATGGCACCCAAACGACAAGTCTAGCAGCTGCTGGAATCCAGAAGCTGTTTTAAAATTTGAAGCATTTCTTTTTTTTTTTTTTTGCGCTAGAGTTGTGTGTTGAGGGCATTTTCCAACAAATAAGCTTCGTTCACCACTAATTTGCCCCAAACGCGAGGCACAGTGGAGCGGCAATGACCAATTGGTGGCCCCCGCCTCGCTGGACGCCACCAGTATGTTTGATCATATCCGGCAGTTGGTGGCCACGCTATTTCGAGAGCTTTGGGTTAGTGTTCGCCCATTCACCCAAGGGTTCTCCGCATACGCCCTTTTGCTCCACTATTCTCCTATCCTCTTAACTCCTAGCGTCACCCTATTCTAAAACTCCCTAGTGTTGCCAATATTTTGAGGTTGAGGTACTTTTATACGCAGAGCAGAGCTTGTATCAAGTGATGCCATAAATCTTCCTTTTATTACGTGAAACAGGATTCAAAGTCTTGTTTTTCCTCTTCTTGGAACATGCCATATCACTAGCAACAGTGCTTATCTTCAGGGTCCATACATTGAGGGGGAAGGATTAATGGAAGTGTAACATGGCGTGTAATGCTTCTATCCCTTGATGCTACTGATATTTGGCTTTTATCTCTCTCTACATATCATCTGGAGAGGAACAGGGTGTAAACCTGATGGTGCCTCTCATTCAGGAGACTGCTAGGAATGCAGATGAGCTTGATAGTGACTTACGTCCATCAGGAAGGTGATGAGATTGCCCTAGTTTCATTGAGGAATGAATAGTGGACTCTTAATCACACTGAGTTAGATTTTGTTTTCTCACAGTTGTGAAACAGAAGCAACAAATGCTACTGTCACTAGCTTACTGTGTTCTGTCCAGTACTATGGCAGGATGACTTGTCTGCAGTCTTCAAGCAGCTGTTTTGAAAACACCTTTGATTCATACACAGCACAATGAAAAACTGAGAGAACAGCCGTTGCTGCACTTTCTAGCCAAGTTGTTGTAATGGTGTCTTATGCCCAAAATGTGGATTGTACATCTACTGTAGCCACGTAGAGTGCAGTCGGTGTAAACTTCAATCAAAGTAGACTCAGCTATTGTAGTGTGTTAGCTGTCTTGTCAGTCTGTGGCATCCCAGCATTGCAGAGGGCCGCTGCTGTGTTCTGTGTGGAACCTGTACGCGCATCAGGTGCTCTAGCCAGTGTTAGTACAAAACAAGAAATGTGTGGTAGGTTGTGTTTCAGCCTGTTTTGTGCATGCCTTGGAAACGTGGGAGATAAGATAAGCCATCACATGGCTACCGTTTATTCGCTCCATTTTACTACTCCATGTAAATTTCCCCAATTCATACCACGACGACTTTGCGCTTAACCCTTTGACTGTCGAATATTTCGAAAAAAGAATTCACCCCCTAGTGTCAAATTTTTTTGTACAGTACCTGTACGGCAAAAACGTCGCGGAATGAAATGCGGCTGCAGTACCTGTACAGCAAAAACAGTCAAAGGGTTAATCATGTCACGAACTCATCCAGTCTTCAAAAATCTGTTAATAAGAGCCACTTAGAGGAACTGTCTAGCTTTGTGAGTAACGTCCTTTGCTCACGTTTCCCACAGAAAAGCGATTTATGTCCATTGCTTTTAACAAGCGCAGCTATGTCTCATATGAAAAGGAATATAAAAAAAATCACGAGGGCACTTAATATTATTATGCAACGACAATGCATTAACATTAGGTCCTCTTGCTTTTATTTGCTTCTCATATAGTTGTTATCTTCTCATAGTTTTTTACACTTGTGGATTAGAGGTCCTCTGCTCCTACTTTAAAATTCTGCATTCATGCTAAGTCATTTTCAGTTTTGCTACATCATTATTTGTCATGTTCATATCGCTGATTCATTCTTGCTGAAGCATCCATAGTCATTTTTATTTTTACTGAGTCATTCTCAGTCTGATTTACACATTTGCAATGGGCTCAGTGATTCTAAATGGTCCAGTGAATGGCTGTTTCTGTCTATGACTGTTCCACATAAACAATACTATGCCAGACTCACTGCATTTCATGATGAGGCTTGCAATGCCCACACATTAAATTTGCGCCAGTGAAAATCTGTTCAGTAGATCTTTTATTTTTGTTTAGGGGGAGGGGGCTTGCTTAATCAGAATTTAACTTTGTTTACATGTCATGTTTTAACACAGTGTATGCTTGCATGAAGACGAATCAGTGAGGTAATTGGTGGAACTCGCACACTTCTGGTCATTGTTTTGAGTGTGTGTGGTTCACCCGCGATACACTTGTGGTCTTCATGATCCTAGATTGGGATCTTAGCACAGATGGCGTACACATATGTTACGCTAGCCACAAAAAGTTATATGCAGCGTTTATCTGTTTATGGTCCTTATGTGAAGTATGTGCATCTACATCAGCGGCTGTCATTGAACATGTTGGGCATGGGTTTTGGGACTTACTGCGCCATCTTTGTGCCATTCACTGGACTTTGGATCTCAGCCTGCAATGTCCACTGTATTTCTTGTGTAAGCTGAGAGCAAGGGAAAAGGAAAGCAAAAATAAGAGGAAAGATGGGGGGCTATAAATCAATCTGGTCATGCTTAAGAATCGAGTAAAACAGCGCTAGGAGACGAAACACGTGAACGACAGACACATGCGCTGTGTCTGTCGTTCACGTGTTTCGTCTTCCCTAGTGCTGTTTTACTCGATTCTTAAGCATACACCAATCAGCCCGTATTTGCCCTCTTCTGCAATCTGGTCATGCTGCTAGAAAGGTGGGAGCATATAGAATTGTCTGCTCTTGGTTTTTTGTGTGTTAATGTGGGTGCTATACACGAAGCATATACAAGGCCGTAACGTGGCCTTGACCTTGGCTGAGTGGTTTAGTGGATAGCAAGGCTGTCGCACTGGCACATACATAACAACGCTGAAATGTGTGTGCTGTCTGCACATCTCAAGGCGGTCAGAATGCCCCACTAAAGTATGGTGGCAACGTCACTCATGTCATCAAAAAGTTTGAATTTGCGCTCAGTGAAATGTCACCGCAAATGGGTTTTTGAATTTGCGCTCAGTGAAATGTCACCGCAAATGGGTTCAGCTTTTCTATGTTAGCCCCTTTTTATGAGCGGCATGTTTCTCCCGTGTTTTCCATAATTCTTGCACTGTCAACGATATTGTGCTGTATTTATTTGTTTATATTTTACTCGACAAAGGAAAAAACATACAGTTTGAGTGCAGTACAATAGAATCGGTTGCCTGCGCGCAACTGCATGGTCGCTTTTGCTTGTACCTGCAAGTTCCGTGCTACTTTTCTCTTTTTAAAGTGCGCCATAAGGCATACAAAAAATTGAATGGTGTTTACGGGGATGGGGTGTCATTTAGCAGGCACACGAATAGAGGCAAAAGAAAAAAACTATGGAGATATTAGCATCTGATGCAACAATTCTGCAGAAGCATGTGGATTTTGTCTTTAAATAACATTTCGCCATTACTTTTATTTTGCTGGCGAGCTTCTAGTTGAGTGTGGTGGTTGGCTGTAGGTAGTGCTTTTAGATGGGTCAATGATGGATGGCACTTCTGGTAGGTGAGTTAAGATGGATTGGTGGTGGCAGTGGATGGTAAAGGCAGCTCTATAGCTAAGGGAAAGTAGTTGTTGCTCCTCGAGGGTTCATCCAGATCAGATTCTTGGTGATACTAGAGAAAAAGAGTGAGAGAGAGAGAACTTTTATTTATCCAACAGAGTGACTATCCTGCGCTTCGGAGGTTAGACTCCGAAAACTCACAATAAAGCTGGTTTCCTCTATAGTGTGGCCCCAAGATGTTTCAAGAGCTCGATTTTAAAAGGGGACCTCCAGAAGCTCTAAATATGTAAAACTGTGGGAGTTTTCTAAGCAGACATAACACATTTATTCTACTGCTGGGTTTTGATCTGTCTGTACAACAATTCTCTTGTGTCATTGTTATTTTTTTGTCTGCTCTCCACGTGTTTTTCCTATAAGCTGTTCGTTTTTCTTGTTATATATCTTCTAGAGCCCCAAATAGTCTTGTATGCTATCTAGGCTACAGATCAGAATAAAGGAAAAGTGCCATCGGCCTCCTCTATAAATGCTGAGAATTTGAAATGGAAACAGCCAAGATATTTTGTGCTGTGCTTCGAAGCTCTCTGCTGGTGAAAAGTGAAGTATAATTTTGATGATGATCTGAAAGGCCTTTGTGTGCACGCTAAATGAAACTACGTCCCAACCACAATCAAGTTGTCACTTTTATATTTCAGTATGCTTGCAGGTATACACAGAGATCTATGAACACTGTACATGTTCTCTTATTTTCGCATTGGTTATTTCTTGTCATTTAGTGTTAATATATCAGATGTGCCCTCTGTGTGAGTTCGCAGCTTTATTGAAGGCTATGGCCTTGTGTCAAAGTTCTTGTGAAAGATTCGCTTTGCCGTCCATGCTGAAATAGGACGGAAATAGATCTCTTCTGTTACATGGAAGCCTGTTGTTATTCATACCCAAATGGAACCATTCAGAAACACATCAATGTTCAGTTCAAGAGCAATCCGACTATTAATCCCAGTTTCTTGGCTGTAGCGTTTACAGGCATAACGAAATAAATTGCAGTGAAGTGCCTCCTCTGTGGACAATGGCTCGGCTAAGTTTCTTTGACACATACACGAAGCAGACCGATTGTGTGTTTCCTCAATTGCGTTTCATCTTTGTGTACTCATATACAGCAGCCGTGTTGTAGCTTCCGAAGCTGGGAAAAATTTAAAAAGAATGGTTTTGTGGAAAATTAAGAGGCACAATAATAGTCCGACTTCTGGTGAGTGCCTCAACCGCACCGCAGAGGTGGAGTAGCAGGTGAATAAAGGAAGAGACGCCGGGTAATGGAGCGCTCCTGATCGACCATTGCTCTTTGCCTTTATCACAATGCGGCCGGGATGCGATGCTGCATCTGGCTCAATGTATAGCCAAATACTGCAGTGCACCTAAACGTCTTTAATGACATGAATTTGCAAAGCATGAATGGCAAAAAATTTCGAAGGCACTGAAGGAATACTAGTGTTTAATTATTGCTGCTCATAATCCTGAATGACGTTACTCCGGTGCGGCGTCATCACTTTTCGCGACATCCTGAATCACGTGACAAATCACGTACTTTTTATGACTTACTCATGACATATCACATTACTTGTATGGCTAAAGGTACGTCGGACGGATCCGCCCGGTATGTTTTATTGCTGTGGCTAAAGACAGATCGGACGGACCCGGTACTTTTTCCCCGATGACGCCTTAACTCAAAGTTTGACTTATCACGCGAGGCTCGCTTTATATATTCAGTACCACGGATACTACGGTGTATTTCGATCCACTACGTCGTAATCATGGCAAATCCAAGTAGACGCAATTGCATAAGCGTGTGAGTCATGCGGTGATTAACTACATTCAGCCACTTTTTCTCGTGACTGCCCGAAATGGGCATATTGGTGTCCGATGCCAAAAATAAACTATCACAGTTTCTGCTGTCGTACGTGCATGAAAAGCAGACCGCATGTATCTTTTGGTTGTCTAAGAAACGTTGTCTAAAAAAAGAGACAGGATACGAGGAAGAGAAAAATTAAAGAGCAATGCAGAATCTGCATTGAAGTAATGCGAAAAGCACGATGCTGCTGTTGGTTGTTTCTAGTTGCTTAATTTAACTTCTTGTTTACCCATTTTAGTCTTTGGTACTGTCAAATTGCGCGCCAATCCTATGCCCTTTTTCGGCTATACTTCCGATTGCGTGAAGTCACAACCTCTTATTCACATTTTTTCACTTCTTGTTTATTCATTTTAGTCTTTGGTACTTTCAAATTGCGCGCCAATCCCTTCCTATGCCTTTTTTGCCTTGACTTCAGGTTGCGTGACGTCACCCTAATTGACCGACTTAATTAACTATTTTAGTATTTGATGCATTCAAATGTGGCGCCAAGCCATTGACTAATGAGACCATTTTCTCCTTTACTTTTAAAATTTTATCTTGCAATTAATTACCTAATTAATTATTGGCCTAAATATTTTTTCGGACGCAACTTTACGTCACCCTCTATCGATTGACACCGCTCATTAACCCCTACCACTTCTCAATTACTCAACTGCTGCGAACAACTTTAACATTTCTGCCTCTAATTAATTACATAATTAACTTATTGACCTAATTATATTTTCGGACACATTACCTCTACCACTTCTCAATTACAACTGCTGCGGACACGATTTTGCGGACACGGTCTGCGGAGAAATCTGTGAACATAGCGAAGTAATGGTTTCGCGTGAATCATGTGCCGAATTTCGTTGCCTGCAATGCGCTGGTTCGGCGTTCTAGCATTATTAGTGTTAATGCAGTGAAACAACATCTACAGGGAAACATTTGATTGCGACCAGCTGCTGAGGTAAAGAGCATACGTGCATTTGCGGTAGTAGTAGTACCGTATAAAAATGCTAACCTAAGGGAAGGATTGGTTATGGCTGCCCTTGGTTAGCGGAGTCCGCTGTCTAGGACATCAATGGCTGACGCGATCTGGCACGCCCGCTCGATCAGCGATTGCTAGTCACTCAGGTCCGAGCTGAACAAGGCAGCCCCAGGAGAAGAAAGAAGGGTGCAGTACGTCCCCTGCTGGGTTCGGGCACTCCTAGACAGCACTCCCAGAGACGGTTAAGTAGGACTTCTGTTCTGTGTACGATATTAGCTAGAATATTGCCTGTCTTGTTCAGCTTAAACTCGACCGACCAGCATGTCGCTGATCGAGAGGGTGTGTCAGATTGCGTCGGCCGTTGCGGTGTTGGATAGCGGAATCCGTTAGCCTAGGGCAGCCATAACCAACCCTTTCCTTGGGTTAAAATTTTTTTTTACACCCTACTATACTACTATCTCAAATGCACGCGTATGCAGGCCTCGCGTTGAGTCAAACTGCAATCAAATGTTTCCCTGTGAATGTTGTTTCACTGCGTCAACTATAATAGTGCTAGAAAGCCGAACCAGTGCATTGTAGGCAACGAATTTTGGCGCACACGACGACTGCGACAGGCGCGGACCTGTTCTTTTCCTCACATCCTGATACTTTTTTACGCAATTTGAGCCCGCTACATGTGCACATACTGAGCCGTCGCTTGCGGTTACTGATCAAAGCAGCAAGGAATGAAAAATTAAAGAATGGATCGGGGGTGGGCAGCGCTAAGAGAAAGGGAGAAGGACCCTGGCATTCACGTTACTCCTATAGGCCACTACAAGGCCCGTTCATACGGCTTGGTTAAAGCGGGGCTTTATATTTGGGCTGAGAAAGAAGAAAAAGAGAAAAAGAACGCTCAGTCACCCACAGCTAATGCTTTCGCTCAATCTTTGGTTCAGCAGCGTTGAACCCTTGTAATTTTTTTGAAGTATGCCATGTGTACGACGTGAAAGAGAGATCGTGTGGAGAGGTCGAAGTAATAGCCTGGTGCGTTACGCAAACAAACATCAGGGTGCCATTGGAAACTATTAAATCAAATGTAATATATTTAGCTACTGGCTTTTTAGCATCCTGACTGCTGCGCTGCTAGCTTTATGTTATGTACCAACCGGACCAGATTACCACTACCTTCTTACAACTTAGTGATGCCTGTACGTGATAGCGACCGGAATAACCACTTGCTTTTGCTCTTTGCAGGCTGAGGGGAAACCACTTGGGTCGTAGGACGGGTGCCCTTCTTCATTCGATTTTGCATTTCCCACGAAATGGCTTCTGCATACCTTGCATTACGCCGAAGGCACCCATCCGTGCCATCTTCGCTGCTGAGATAAACATATATAAAAGAAATTAGCAGCGCATATTCTGCTACATGCAGGGAATGATCTACGGCGCCTTTATCATACAATGTCATGTATGTTCAGCATGCACGGCAGATATATGTCAAGAAACGTCCCTTTTGCGAATTTTAAGAATTTAGCAAGCGCCTATACTTCTATAGCATTGTGTGCGTAAAAGAAGAAAGAAATGGAGTTTAAACTTATTTTTCGCGACGAACAAGGCGAATCCAACGCTGCCGTCGTTCCGTCTCACAATGCCGCGTTAGGTGTAAAATTTTGTTCCAGCAGGCAAATTCATGTAAGTATTGATACAGCCTACAACGCAGCAGTGAGTCCGACTGTTTTTATGCGGCATTTGTGATCGAGAAAGAAGCGCAGAGCTCATTCGTGACGACGCGTACAGCACGGCCGGCACAGCACTGCGGGCGCCGTCGTCTGCCCAAGCCTTAATCATGATAGAGACGCGTTCGCCACCGCGAGTGGCGCGAATGTCGCTCCTGAGTTAGGGTCCGGAGTTAGATGCCCAGGAAGAAAGAAAAGTCGTCACCGGAAATGTCAGTAGAATGTGTCGCTGGAAGTCGTGATCTCGCAAATATGTCACGTGACGCTGTACGAAGGGGTATTGGGACATGCCACCTCATCAGTGATATACATCCTCGTTAATAATGCAGTCATATGTAATCATGACTACTCCCCTCGCACGCATGCTTCGAATTGTTACATCGATCTTCCCCTTTCCGCATGCGCCCACTTTCTTCGTACTACTGTCGACGAACAACTTGTACTGTGAAGTGGCAATCCCGCCGACGGATCCTTCGATCAATGGGGCCGTTAATGCAGATATTTGGGGAGAAGGCTCGCTTGCCGCTTCCACACACACACACACACACACACACACACACACACACACACACACACACACACACACACACACACACACACACACACACACACACACACACACACACACACACACACACACACACACACACACACACACACACACACACACACACACACACACACACACGCACGCACGCACGCACGCACACGCACGCACGCACGCACGCACACGCACGCACGCACGCACGCACACGCATATATATATAACGCCTATTGTATCATATTACCAAAGAAAAGATATATTATTTATTTATTAATTAGTAATTGATCACTGATTGGCACATGGCCATATAAAGCACGCATTCACGCATACTGTGGGGGTGCTCTGTGATTGGTCGAGACGGGATGACGTCATGTGAAGGTCTCGACCAATCAGAGCCGCCACAAAAGCGTGACACTTTTGCTGACGACAATGATGAGGCAATAAAGGTTTTCGCCTTAAAAAAGTCACTGTGCACATGAGACCGTCAATCCATTCCCCAATTGCCGAGTCATCCATAAATCCACTAAGCATATATGATCCATGTGTCGTCACCCCGTTCCGTGAATTATAACACCGGGTAAAACGTACCAGAGGCGATCAATACAAATTATTTCTTGCAGTCCTAAAAAATTAAACGCAGCAATTTTTAGGAGTGTAAGAAATACTGAACACGCCGACCTATTTACTAAATTTGCCTTACCTAACTTCGGGAAGTTTGTCCGTCAGGTTTCGACAAGACCAGAATATTTATTTGTGATATATTACATAAACCTGACTCCCAATAAGGAGCTTGCATGAAGCGATGCATGCTGGGTAATCCGCCATGATGTGTCGCTGGCAGCATACGGCGGGCAGCGCAGCCAGGCTAGTGCACGCTGAATTGAGCAAGTGCCTTGTCGTTTTCGAGGGTTCACCGAGCAAACAAGCGGCTGTTCGTGCGCTGCTACTCTGTCATCAGTGGAGCTTTCACCGTCGAGCTCAAGAAAGTGACGACCACTTGGGACAGCCCGCTAATCCGCTCCGCTTATTACACCGTCGGGGCAATGCACCGCAGCGGTTACAGTAAATGGACGTGCAATTGTCGGCAAATTCCTGAGGAACGTACGCGTCGACTGACGTCGACGCTCTGCCCGAAAAATCGGGCGTGCATGAAGAAATGCAAAACAGTGCGACGCGGACCTGTTCAAGGTACGCGCAGACGACCAACGTTGGAGACAACTGACTGCACTTTGCGTCGGGACCTGTGGCTATTCATCGACATCGCCGACATTCATAATTTCTAGTTCTGGCGAGTAGTTTTATATTTTCCCGGATTGACGTATATCTCGCGTGTGTGGCCCGTGCGAACCATTCGCGTCAGCGTCGCTGGGTGAATGCTCAGCCGTTTGCATTTCAAATGGGACCGCAGCAGCTTTCCCATCCTTATCGACGTCTTTCAAGTCTCCTTCAACGCGTACGCGTACGTCGCCGGCTTGGTTGCACGCAACTTGAAAACGAATCGAGGAAGTAGTCAGGACTCGCAACACCATTGCGTAGCTGTGCCTGACTTACAAGCTCAGCTTCGCTTCAAGAATACTCTGCTGTAACGGGTTTTTATAATATACGGTTTATGGCAAGCTTGCCTTAAAAAAAAAAAAAAAAAAAAAAAGAAAAAAAAAATCTACTTTGGGCAAATTAACGTGTCCACACCTGCAGCCGGTAAGCAAGAACTAGGAAGCTCCAGTAGAGCATGGATTCGGGCAAAACTGAAATGAAACTAACTTCTTTAAAAGCCCCAAAGCACTCGATTGGTCAGCGTTATTCCTCAAGTTGTTCTGGTTGTTCGTCAAAAGCAAAAAAACAAAAAAGCAAAAAAAAAAAACTTATAAACTTTTTAGAACGTATTTGTAGTTTTAGTTATTATATATATAATCGTGTAAAGTTCACAAATTTAGCTTTAATTTACTTTGCCTTCTAATCTACCGCTTTTTTTTTTCTCATGCTTCTCATCGGCATGTTGGTTAGTTGAGTATTAAAAACAAAATGCTGTAAAACTCTGTCTCAAAATTCTTCCTAATCTGACCTATCTCGATTCTGCCCACTCAGGAAAAAAGAAAAATTACGCAAGACAAGCGAAACTACGCCGACTACGCGACTACGCGGCTAACTGGCACCTGCTCTTTTAACATTAGCTGTTGGCATCGCTGCGCGCGCTTTTTCGTTGTTTTTAGCACGACAGTAGACAGCCCGCTACAGCGACCAGCGAAATCACTGCTAGGCTTCAAGTCTGCGCAGGGAATTCATCTCTGGCATACCGCTGCTGCGAAATGTATGTACTACTACGCCCATTTCTTCAGTGGCAATTGTGTGTCTTCCTGTAAGGAATGGGTTTGACTGGTTTGACCTTGCTATGGAGTTTGAGGGCTGAGATAATCGGTATAGTCGCCGAGTAAAATAGCTGTTAGACATAATTGAGTGTTAGAGACTATTCTGTCGTTTAGGCTTGCTTGTTTACTCCGAACTGTGCATGCATATGTCTAACTTGTATGCCTTTACCTTCTATTGTGATCAAGAAGATGCGGTTTACATCACGCCAGGTGCCGCTACATTGCCGGCATTCATGCGTTTTCCACGCTCCGGTTTTTATTGCCAGAGCATGTTCTCATTCTCACGAGGAGCATTCAAGGAGCATCCTGGTAAATTCATAAGTCTTGTGCACCGGAGGAAACTCCACGCGAGGTAGTTACAGGTGATTTCAGTGAGGCAAATTGATCTATAGTCGATGACCTGCAAAGAGTTGTATGTACACGTTAAACAAAGCAGGGCCTGTGTTTTGAACATATAAGAACGCCACATACTAACTCCATCTTAGCCTTTCTGCTAATGCATGCAGCTTTCAAGGAGCCCTCAGCATTTTATTCTTCTGAGCAAAGCAAATTTGCATGACTTCCATTCTTCACTGACAAAACATGTGTACTGCTCTGTGCACAGAATTAAAGCACCCAGCGTTTCAAAAATCAGTGTGTATTTCAAATCTAGAGGATGAATAAATGTAGTGCTTACAATCCCGAATAATATTTCTGAAAGAAAATAATCCAATATTTCTTGCATGCCATGAACAAAACCGAGCATTCTGCTCGTCCACCATCACTGATGCGAATACCATAGACAGTCTAGAAAGTGGTGCTGAAAGCTAGAAGTGCACTATTGAGAGAAAACGCAAGTTATGAGTAACCTGGTCTACGGGTTGCACAGTAACGAGGTAGTCAGGGCAAAAACATTGAAAAGCAGGGAGAATGACGAGGTCAAGCAGAACAAAGGAACCTGCGACAAGGCCCTAAAGGAAAAGAAAAGAAACAGAAGAGGGAATGGCAGTAATTGTGCAACCGGTGATCTGCAGTGTGAGACCCTCGATAACAAATTACATTGACCAGTTTACAAGCTAAGAATTAGCTTGAAGCATTTCTCATGGGAACAGAATAGTGTCTGCAAGGACTAGGAGGCAGTGGCAGGTGCCTCAAAATTGAAGAAGTACAGAGCCTGCTCTATGCATTTGAAAAGGTTCCCAGAATAAGCAAAAACTTGAGTGTTTTGAAATTTTGGGAAGAGAAGTGGCGCCCAGAACTGTATTCACTAGCTACAGTAGTGCTTGCTGGGCCGTCTGCATAATCTAGAGAAAACTTGTGGTGCAACCTGAAGGTTCGGGGTTCTGCACGACCTAGCCGACATGAGCATTCCTGGCAGAATGCTGGAAGTTTTGAGCGATTTGCTATCTAACTGTGCATTTCAAGTACATCTTGGTACTACTACCTTGTCAGGAAAACTTTACTCATGAAAATGATGTTCCTCAGGCGTGTATTTTAGGCACATTTTATGTAGGAGCAGCGAGCATACGGACATAGAAAATTGGACAGGAGCACATCTCTAGCACCAATGATTGTATTTGCCAATTTTTTTTTCTAGTTGGCGTCTGCAAGTATATATGTCATTCACATGTATATAAACTTAACAATATCATCAACTAGTCCGTTTACCTTCTCACCCTGAATTTTTGTTAAGTTCTGGAAGACCTTATTGCCCTTTTTACCATTGATCCCAGTCATATAAGTGAAAAATATATAAATACCTAGTATAAATCCATTGGCACTACGATCATCTCCTCATTGAGGTTGCTAGGGCCCAATGGTAGTGGGTTCCTCACACAACACAAATGTGATCGTGCGTGCAGACCCTGAACAGAGTGAAGCCTATGGCAGTGATTAGCTTGTATGAAAAGCCGTGAGGTGTTTATATTTTTTGGTCACTGATCTATATGTTTTCTTCAAGTTGATGTCAAGTGTCCTGGCACAATACTTTAACTTGAATTGGCAGTGGCCCATTCTGTGGAAGCAATATTGCTTCCACAGAGGCCCGCTCAGGATGGCCTTTTCGGTAGGCGCAGTGCAGAACATGTTTGCCTTCTGCTGTTTCTTGACAGGCATTGATCAGTGGGTCCACTATGCTCACACTGAATGAGAACTAACCCAGTTTTTGACCTTTTCTTTCTTTACTACATCTACCACATAATATTAATTTGCCACTGCTCCTGCTGCTTCTTTTATTTTACTAACATTGCATGTTGCGAAAGTACTAGATCTGAGAACTCGCATTATAATGTTTTCAGGCGGAGAAAAAAAAAAATCTATAATAATTGGTTCACAGGAAGGGAAAGGCGCAGTATCTGTCACACTTGTTTCTGTGGACACCTGAACTGTGTGTAGGGAGGAAGGTGGGAGTTGAAGTGGAAAGAGAGAAAGAGGAGCCATAGTTGAGGGCTAGGTAGTAATTTCGACCACCTGGCAATCTTTAACTTGCGCTGACATCCCACAACACATGGACGCCTCTTCTAAGGTGCAAATTTCCGTTTTGCAAACATTGAACGAAAGTTACTTTATGAACAAGCTTATCGTTGCTTCACTTGTGTGACATGCTAACCACCTAGCTGCGATGCCCTCACAAGAATACAAAAGCACAAAACTGCACTAAGTTTCAGTGCAAGGGACAAATAAGTGCAATAATAGACTCCAGTAAAGCTGAGAGCATGCACACAATTGTCAGCATGTCCAAGCAAGTAGTTAGAGGTGAAGTTGTGAGACATATGAGTAAAAGTTTACATGATCTTTGCCTCCAGGCCAACCAGAGCTGATGTAACTTGCCGCTGTCCCAAGTGGCGGAGCTGTTGCACCAGAGGAGAGACGGAATTCACCAGAGGCAGAGAAATCTTGGATACGAAGGGACTAAACAGCTTAATGACGAGCTTATTTACAGAGAATGGTATAATAACTACTGTAAAGAGGGCAGAACCTAGAAATTCTCATTCTGTCAAGGTTGGTGAGGCAGAGACCGAACCGTATTGTCTAACTATTTTACTGTGTGCTGAAGCATCACTTTGTTATCTTCATTTGGAACCCACTAGCTTGTTGCAGTGTGGCAGCATGTGTAGTGTCCAGCAGTACAGGTGGGTTGCACCATGTTATTTGCTCAGGTCAGTGGAAGATGCTGCTTACAGATCTATACAGTAGCCGAAGTAGTCAGGACAGTTGGCAGTAGCGAGGAGCAATCAGACGTTCTGCCAGTAATGAAGGATGAGGTTAAGAAAGTTTTAGAAACTGTGTAAAGGGTGAAAGGAAACTTGGGAGGATCGAGTAACTACAGATTTGTTGAAGGATGAAGGGGATATCGTGGCCACTCTTTATATGCGATACCTGATGACACTGAAGATACCGGCATCATGGAATAAAGCTAACATTATTTTAATTCACAAGAAAAGGGACGCTAAGGATTTGAAAAATTATAGACCAATCAGCTTACTATCGGTTACATATGAGGTATTCGCTAATAAAATGAAGATAACCTTGGACTTCAATCAGCCAAAGTATCAGGAAGGTTTTCGGAAAGGGTTGTCTACCATCGATAATATCCATACTATCAACCAGGTGATAGAAAGGTACTCAGAATACAACCGGCCCTTATACATAACATTCATTGGCTAAGACTAAGAGCATTTGACTCACTCGAAACCTCAGCAGTCATGCAGGCTTTGCGAGATTAAAGTGTAGGTGAGCCATAAGGGTAAGTACTGGAAGATATCTATAGTGTTTGCACAGCAGCCATAGTTCTGTATAAAAAAAGTAATCAAATTCTTATTAAAGAAGGTGTTAGGCAAGGAGGCATGATCTCTCCGATGATATTTACAACTTGCTTAGAGGGCATATTCAAAGACATGGAATGGGAGCAGTTAGGCATCAGGGTTGATGGAGAATATCTCAGTAACCTGCTTTTCACTGAAGACATTGCCTTGCTAAGTAACTCAGGAGACCAATTGCAATGAATGGCCAATGACTTAGGGGAAGCAGAAAGGTAGGCCTGAAGATTAATATGTAGAAGACTAAAGTAATATTGAACAGCCTGGGAAAGGAGCAGCAGTTTAGAACAGGTAGCGAAGCATAGGAAGTGGTAGGCGGATATGTCTGCTTAGGACAGGTAGTAACTGCAGATCTGAACCACGAATGGGAAATAACTAGGAGAATTATACTGGAACAGAGCATTTTTGGAGAGTGCTCTCACATTATGACTAGCAGCTTGTCGGCATTGCTCAGGAGGAAAGCATATAAAAGTTGCATCTTACCAGTACTCACCTATGGGGCTGAAACATGGAGGCTAAGGAAAAGGTTCTACTTAAGTCTAGGGCAACACAGAGGGCTATGAAACAGAAAATGGTAGGTGTAACGCCGAGACAAGAAGCGTGCAGAATGGATCAGAGAAATAACTCGAGTTACCGACAATCTAATTGCAATCAAGAAGTGGGCATGGGCAGGACCGGGTTAATTGGATGAAAATGGGAGAGGCCTTTGCCCTGCAGTGGGAGTGTCTGGATGTTGCTGATAATGAGGATATTCCTTTGTATTTTCTAGTTCTAGATGACCGCGGAACGCAGTGGACCATAGGGGTAGAATACAGGAGCTGAAGATCCTGAAACCTACCAGCAAAGAGTTTTCATTTCAATCCTTCAGTTATTCTTTGAAGATCTGTGGTTGGGTTTTCCTTTAATGAACCCTTTTCGTTTACGACCTCGCTCCTTGTGCCTGTGACAGGTGTCAGAGCAACGATGCAAGAATCGAAAGGCTTTCATGCCGGTATCATGTACCAGTTACAACCCAGTAATCGGGTTGCAAAAGCAAGGACGCTTGCTGGAAATCAAAATGGACGCAGCTTAGGAGTGGCCCCCATCTGCAGTCTATTGCCCTTGATGCTTGCTATGAATAAGTGTACCCGAATTTATGAGCTCTACGGCAGGTTCTGGCTTTGCTGCCAGTCTGCTTTGCCTCGGAAGAGCGCGTTTTCAACACTGTTGTTTGAAGACATGACCTCTGGCAAATGTGACCAAGGATAATTTGACCGGGTTTGCCTTGCTGAACATTCACAGGGTTTTTAGTGTTGATACATTTCCTTTCATAGACTGCAGAAAAAGGAAACCGGAGGACTGATTTTTTTGTGAAATTAGCATCTGCGGAAAGCAGTACACTTGTATATGTTGAGTTCTTCAAAGCAAAAGCTATATTAAAAAAGACGTCTGCTTTATTTACTTTTCACTTAGTTTTGCACTGGCACTGTCATTCAAATTACAATATTGTAAGACAAAAAATAATTAAGTGTTAATATTGCTGAGTTGGTAAAACATAGTTACTGTAACATATGTGTTGTTCGCCGTTTATTATTCAGCGACAAAGTGCACGAAAATTGTTCCTAAATGAAAAAATGCATTATTTCTATTTTGTTTTTGGTATAAGGAAGTAATTCTTCCCCTCTAGGAGCAGTCCCTGGGCATGCCACTGCTGTCAGTGGGTCTTGAAAGACAAGGTCCATGTCCATATTGTTATCAAAAGTGTCCCTGTATTCATGACCTTGAGTCATCTAGTTGGTGGCAACACTGGAACTGGATGTTTCCACCTATCAGATGACACAGTGTTGGGGAGATAGTGACACTTATAGGCTAGAGCATGCCTGCCTAGCAGCAAGTCATACCACGGCCGGTCCCGAGGGAGAGAGCGCGCGCTCTTTCTTACGGCCTTCTCAATCGCCGCGTGAACAATGGGAACTTTTCTCCTTGAGTCACGCTCTCCGCCGCCGCAAGGGGCGCGACCTGCTCACTGTTCGCTCCGCATCTGCTTCAGTGGCGGCGGGTGGCATTTGCCTGGTTTCGCGCTGTCGCCCGCGGGTTTCGTGGTGAGTGCAGCCCCTAAACGAACGATTACAGAAGGTAGATGCTGCAGCGGCATCCTGTCAGCGTGCTACACACGTGAATGGAGTCTTTATATTAAAAAACACTGTCGCTCAGCAAACGCTCGACAAGCATATGACATGTATTGCGGCATGGTATCTACTTTTGTTCATCTTAATCTGAATTTTTTCCCAAGCCTGTACAAGAAGATGAATAAAAAAAGTGATTGAGCAGTGAACACATAGAAGCTTCCTAATTCAAGGCAAACATAACAACAACAATGGTAAAACCGTCTTTCAGCGCTAGATGAGAAACCATCGAGGTAGCACCGAAGATGAAAATAATTTTATAAAAATGTAATGTAAGTTGCACAATGCTTACATGACATAAAGTATCAGTATAACGTCAGAGTAAACGCTTTTAAGTTTTGTTTTCAATTTTGCTATAATTTATAGACCAGCAAATGTTTTATGTTGTATTATAAACATTATTTTAATTTTGCAAATAAACGTTGGTTTAATGAAATGTTTACATGATATTATGATTATTTCATGAAAAAATAGGAAATCTATTTCAAGCCCTAATTCCTAGCAATATTTTCTTTCTTTTTCTAGTATGTTTTTGAACTAATAGTTCCTTGTAACTATCTGTGCAGTAATGCCTGCCTTAGAGAGCAATCGCTGCCCCATTATTTCGGTAGAATGCTTTGCTTATTACACATTTGCCACTGTTACTCAAGGGACACTCCTCAATAATGAATATAAAAGCTTTTCTCTGTGCTATTTATTCAGAGGTGACTATAGGAGTTGTATGTCGCGCTGTATTGCGCGCCTAGGAACCTAGTGTCGACACCGACGAAATCATTTCAGCTCTGCCGCAATCAGTGACCGAGGAACTGAAAGAATTGATGGTATCTCCTGTCATCCCATTACCCACTGTCAAGTATTCTGGTTTAGCTTACGTCGCTGGATACATCAATTGTGAAGTTAATCAGTGACTTCGGGTGAGACGCTTGTGCTATCCTTCTTGAAACCAGCGAAAGAAGCAGCCCCATGTACACTATTCTGCGAGGACAAGATTCTAGCGGGCTGCATTATCCAAAACCAGAGATTGTAGCCCTCTTGGACAAAGTTGTGTCTTTTTTTAAAAAAGCTGTCGTGCACCTACCACACACAAATGTCCTTGAAGTCCTTCAAATCTTAATCCAGCCAGCACTTGAGCACTCACCTTTGCTGAGTTGCTTGGAAGGCATTGACAATAGCCATGCTATAAGTTCCGCTTCTTTAATATGTGAGAAATTTCTCAGAATCCTTCTTGTCAATTATGCTAAGAAAGTGACAGGCAGGAACGAAAGGCCAGCTCCTTATGTGCACGAACCGTCCAGAAAGATTTAGAGACTTTAATTTTCTAGCCGCATGTACCGTTTTGATGAATGAGTGCAATGTGTTAACTTTGAAGGACATTTTTTTATTGCTTGCTGCTCTTTTCAATTATGCATATCTGCATAATTGAAAAGAATTCCTTGATGTAATGTTTTTTTTTTTTTTTTTTATCACTGGTATTCAACTGACTACGACTGTCTACGTGTGCGTCAGTCGCGAGATTACGTATACATCTGCTGACTTTCAACCTACTGATTTGTTTTAAACGAAGCTAGAACAGCCCACTTCACTAGACAACTGAAATTTTAACTGTATGCGTAAATTTTTGTTCCTTACTCTGAATCTGAGACGTGCTATGAATTTTCGTCAGTGCCTCTTTTGCTCTAAACGAAAACGGCCTGGTGCCGCCGGGTACCCACCGGTTATAAAATGGGTACAAGCTATCCCCCGGCCTGGTGCTCGGCTCTTCTGGGGTGAAATGCCTGGGAAAAAGGGTCACGGCCCAAATAGTTGCGCCGATGTGGCAGTGATTCGTTCCGCCATCGGACAACAATAAGTCCGCCTTGCGCGGCAAGCGGTTGACAGAATATCCACTGAACAGTTAGCCATGCACTAGCGTCAGGTCGCGCTATACCTGCTTACAGCTTTCAAAGGCACACTGCATAAAATGGTACATATAGTTTTGTGAAAAATGTGGGGCAAAAAGTGTTGATGTAAGTGCACCCGAAACTTAATTCGACCGTGCGCGACAGCACTGACGAAGGCGCGCGCGCTCTCGCGCGCATGCGCATTATTGACTATTTTATTGCTCATACACGATAAATCAGAAGCTGATTACGGCTTCTTCCTATAAGCCATAAGGGGTGAAATATCAGGACCTGCCGGTTGCAACCGATGCGGGCGGAGCGAAGAGCGAGCTGAACGGCTGTAGCGGAGGAGCAGCAGTGGGGCGGTGGCGACCCCACCGAGGCGCGGCGGGCGGTGGAAACACCCCATTGGAGAGGCCGTAAGAGAAGAGAGAAACGCTCTCTCCCTCGAGACCGGCCGTGGTCATACATGCTGCTGCTATAGACCGCTTGACTAATTGACTGCATTACTAATTTTGTTCCATAATTATGATTAATTAGCTTATTTAATATTTATGTTACAGCATCATCTTATATTGGATAATTTTGTTCAGTATAATTGCACTGGACTAAGTGCACGTCTAATTCTTGTAATTAGATATTCGGAATTCAAAATTAAAATTTGTGCTATACCATCAAGTCATACACTATTGGATAGCTTATATTGAGTATAGTTGCACTGCACTAATGGCATGTCTTGCCTAACTACTATCGTCATATGTCTTCACAAAAGTCTGGACGTGTAGAACCCAAAATCAAACGAAACACACAAAACCATGCAAAAACCACTTAACGCTCATCTGACTCATTTAACGGTACTGAAGCTGCTACCAATCTTTTATTACTTTATCATCAGTGCACGTCCCAAACGCACGTTAGTGAGGCATACGCACCATAACACATTTACTATAGGTGCTTTTCAATAGGCTTGGTAACAACTATAATTCGTGTCTTATGCATGGCACGCAGGTGGCCTGGCTTAGAGCCCCGAATTTATTTCATTGAATTGTCTTCTGAAATAACCCCATCAGAAGAAATTGCTTGGAAATTTATGCTTCATTCCGACTGTTTCCTAATTAGCTTTATTGGAATGCGGGGTGTTTGACATTTCCGGGCGAAGTCATGTAGTTACTTCATGACCCTGTCGATCAATCGGGATTTTTCCCGACCGCCGTCTGCGCCGGCAGTTTTTAGGCGGAACGAGCTGTATATACGTTATCCCGTAAAACCTAATGATATTGTTTAGGAAAGAACACAGCGGTAAACGCTAGTTCACTCTTAGACGCACACCACACACCGCACACCACAGAACGAAGTTAGCTAGGCTTGAGCGTCGTCTTCTTCACTACTTCACATCAGCACGTCGTCGTCGTCTCGATATACTGTGCTCCGTAACAGTTTTCCCCGCGGTCAGTGTGCGATTGAGGCGCTCAGTAAGACCATTCGTTTGCGGATGGTAGGCCGTGGTGAACTGGTGACGAGTAGCGCATGAGCGGAGAAGGTCATGAACCACTTGAGAGAGGAAACAGCGGCCACGATCTGTGAGCAGTTGACGTGGAGCGCCATGAATCAAGATGACATCATGCAGAAGAAAGTCGGCAACGTCGGAGGCGCAGCTGGTAGGGATAGCCCTGGTTACAGCATATCGGGTGGTATAATCAGTCGCCACAGCAATCCACTTGTTTCCAAAAGTCGATGTCGGAAAAGGCCCAAGAAGATTGAGGCCCACACGAGAAAACGGCTCTGTCGGCACTGGAATTGGTTGCAAGGGCCCGCTAGGTTGAAGCGAGGGTATCTTGCGGCGCTGACACAGCTCACAAGCGGCGACGTAGCGACGGACAGAACGGTAAAGACCAGGCCAGAAAAATCTGCCTCGCACACTGTCATAAGTGCGTGTGACTCCCAAGTGTCCTGCTGTAGGAACGTCGTGAAGTTGGGCGAGGACACTAGAGCGCAGATGAGCCGGAACGACTAGTAAAAGGTCCGCGCCATCTGGACGCATATTGCGTCTGTATAATATCTCGTTATGGAGTACAAACATGCTGGCGGAAGAATCGGGGATGTTGCGCAGCTGGTCAATAATTGGTTGCAGGGCAGGATCACGACGCTGTTCGGAGCCGATATTGATAAAGTCCGAGATGGACAAAACATAGTCGTCAGCAGTATGGTCGGACAAATCAGGAGGATCTACGGGATGGTGGGACAAGCAGTCAGCGTCTTGGTGTAAGTGGCCGGACTTGTACACCACAGTACACCACAAACTTGTACACAGACTTGTACACCACAAATTCATACTCTTGTATTCGTAAGGCCCAGCGACCTAAGCGGCCAGTGGGGTCCTTAAGTGAGGACAGCCAACACAAAGCATGATGATCAGTCACTACACAGAAGGACCGCCCAAACAAATAAGGGCGGAATTTGGTCAGCGCCCAAACAAGTGCAAGGCATTCCCGCTCTGTGATTGAATAATTGCGCTCAGAGGGCGAAAGCAGGCGGCTAGCATAAGCAATGACGCGGGAGGAACCATGCTGGGACTGGGCAAGGATAGCACCAATACCATGTCCGCTAGCGTCGGTGCGCAGTTCGGTAGGTGCAGAAGGATCGAAGTGCGCCAGAACAGGTGGGATGGTGAGGGCGGAAATAAGTGTCGTGAAGGCATAGGCTTGGTCAGAACCCCATGTGAAAGGTACGTTTTTTTTTGCAGAAGAGAGGTAAGTGGGCGAGCGATGTCTGCGAAGTTCCGAATGAAGCGCCGGAAGTAGGAACAAAGGCCAAGGAAGCTTCGCACGTCACTTGAGCTACGTGGGGTAGGGAAGTCGCGCACGGCTCGATGTGGTCGGTGCCGCAAAAGGTGCCTGGATCGCGAGGCTGCGTCATGACGACGGTGGGAGCTGATGGTGCCGCTGAAGAAGGTGTCGCGTCGGATTGCATAGTGATTGTACCAATCTGGCGGCCACTACGGAGATCCAGGTTTGGCGACTTACGTACTTCCAGCAATCCTCCACCTAATGTTAAGGAAAGAACACAGCGGTAAACGCTAGTTCACTCTTAGACGCACACCGCACACCACAGAACGAAGTTAGCTAGGCTTGAGCGTCGTCTTCTTCACTACTTCACATCAGCACGTCGTCGTCGTCTCGATATACTGTGCTCCGTAACAATATCATCGCCTACGACATAGTGTCACGGCCGCTGGATGGAAACGCATTAAGTGCGGCCTGCTGCGTCGCCCCGCCGTCAATGGGCAGGCGCGTCTTTGGGCAGTTTACAGTTGCGCCCGCTATTTCTTCTGAGGGCGCCACTGTTCGGGGAGACGTCGCCGCCGCGGTTTGCTTCCTTTCTGGACACATTCGCATCGTGTTTGCGTGGTCAACGCAAACTTTATTGTGTGCGCGTGTGCAAGCACGTTAACGTCGAGAGGGGATGCGTTCGCTTTTTGAGGCGAAAACCTTTCTAAGGCAATGGAGCGAAGATCTGCGTCGCATCTGTGCACTGATGTGTCAGTCGCAAAAAGCGGGCGTGTGAGGAGGGAGATTAATGAAAATGATTGATGGTGATAGGTAATGAATAAAAGTTATAAACATCGATAGGGGTAATAACTAATGCTAACGACTAATAATGATGATTAATAATGGCTAAAATGACTGTAATGACCAATATGTCGAACTACGACTTGTAATGACCGCAATTGTTCGGAAATTAGTAAAAGTGTTTAGCGATGTGTGATAATGACTACAATGACTAGGCATGACTCATCATTACTGCTAATGATTACGAAACGACCAGTATGTCAAACGATTGTAGAAACAAGTTATAAATCAGTTGATAGTTCGCGCTCTTTCTGCCTACCTGTGTTTATTTTTCCTGTGTGGGTCCTTCTGTGCTCAACTTGTTTCTACAATAGTATGCACCAACTCGCCCAACAAGAAATTCTTCTAAACTACATGACAAACGTTGACTAATGACCACAACTGATTGGAAATGAGTAAACCTGCTTGTCTATGAGTGGTAAGGACTACAGTGACTAAGCAGGCATGACTCATTATGACTACGAAATGACCAATATATCAAACGACTTGAAATGTCTGCAACTCAGGCAAACGATAGGAAAATTAAGGATAGACTTTCACCGTTCTGCTCTTAAGAGACATCTAAGAGATCCTCTAAATTTTTGTGCTGTGTCCGCGGACACATGTACCACGCCGTAAAGGGAAGGGAGGAAGGCGGGAGTGAACGAAGAGAGCGAGATAGAGTTGCCGTAGTGAAGTAATACGATCCATCGCTCTATAATGGCTTTCGCCTCATCGCACTTTAGTGGTCCAAAGTGCCCTCTAGAATTTTTTATTTCCGTTGTTTTGTTTTAATGTATTTGAGTTGGAAATTTCTCATGACACCTTTTTTCTGAAGCACCGGCGTGCCCTAAAATGACTCGCAGTTCTCCTCGTGCCGCTCTACAATTTTTTTTTTTTTCCAGCTACACACTCGGCATAAGTCGTTTTTAATGGCCAAAATAATCGACCCCTTGGGACTCGGGGCGGGTAATGAAGTACAGGCCTGTAGCTGTCGCGCAGGCTGGTGCTTGCAGATCATTATGGGCTATATTGAGTAAACTATACTGAAACTTCGTTTGTCATCAGGAGGCGGCGATAAATGTTGGCGACAGGTTAACAGCGATAAGCGACAGCTGACTAACCGAATTGGCGCACTTGGAATGCATGACGCGTGTATAAACGAAATTAGTATCAAATGCATCAGGCAAACCCGATGTCTACCCACTACTTTCGAGGCTGCGGTCTCGGCAGCTTCTCCCTCTTGCGGTAAGTATGCGATAACAACAAATAAGCGCTTTGGTCGAACTACTGGTAACTACAAAACGACGCTTCACTTGCGCTTCTGTGTTTGGGCAGCAGCAGCAGTCCGTGGGTAGAAGAAAAGGTGTGGCATTTCATCACTAGGCTTGTGTGGCGCAAGTCGCTGTGCAATTGACGGCGCGCCGTCTGCTCACGCGTACGAGCACCGTTGTCTGCTTGCATTATCTGCGCTGCCGCTTTCCGACCGTTTTTGAGGGTGTGTGTCGGCGCGGTTGTAGGTAAAAATGTCCCTGGAAAAAGTCCGCTGCAAAAGCGGTCACTAAAATAACTACCCCAAGGCAAAAATTCTACTGAAGAATGAATTTTTCCGGAATGCACATCGCAACAAATGCAGATTTTAATCCGTTCTTTCACCTAATATAACCTGGGTCCTCTGGGCGTCCTTCGTGTCTACATGCACTGCGAAAAAGCATGGTGAAAAAACCATCTGACCCTTTAGAAGTTACGTGGATCCGAGCTCTGCAGCTCGTTCAGAATTCATAAGACAAGTTTAATCAGCTCTGTAATATTACCAGCTGAGAAAGGTACAAGCGTCTCGGAACGTGGTAGTCTTTTGGGAGCCACCCAAAACAAGGCTTCTCCGGAATTACTTCGAATGCCTTCCGGTAACGAGGTTCAACCCTTCTGATGATGGTGTAGAACCTTATGGAGATGCTGTATTGGGGAAGGCAGGCCGAGGCTTAACCTGTCGTTGACCAATAATACAGTAGAAAGTTTAGTTAGTTGGTCAAACATGACGAAACACGCTTGTGCAGAAAAAAATGTCAATAGGATGATTCGTTAATTAATGGGAGCCAGAAATGTAAAAGTAAAATCAATTGAAAGTCGAAATAGCCATACGACTAATGTAGACGTCTTAGGGATGTGACGTCACGCCAACCGAAAGTGGATGTGTTTCTGACTTAATGAGCCAAATGAATGCGTGATAGTGATCAGAAGTGTACGTTATGATGATTGTCAAAATCTCGCGTCGGCGAGATTTTCCCGCGAGACATACTGCGCATTTCCTTTCCTGTGAACCAAGTATAGAACGCCTTTGAACTTTGATGCGGTTAATGGAATGCTGGTTGTGTTCTACAAGGAGCGCGCGGTGCATACCGTGTGCAGAAGCGACGCTCAGGCTTTCGCATTTGCATTTCTCCTCTGCTGATTCTGCAGCGCTCTCGGAACCTTTTTTAGAAACAGGGGTTCTTTGCGCGATTATAATTCTTAACATTAGGACAATTTGGCTGCGCTATGTTTCAGGCAAATGCTCAAGATGAGTGAGCGAGCGAAACATTTTAATTAACTTCCCATGCGGCAGAACCGTAATAAGACGAGCATCTCATGTGAAGATAAATGCCACTTAGCGTTAAGCAGATGTCTTCAAGAAAGCAGGGATCAGCTAGCATAAAAATGGCCGAAAAGGAGTGCTCGTTAACACAGCCGCGCAGCACATGTATGGAACCTGCGAAGGCACCCAGAAAGAACAAGCGTCAACAGCTCGCTCGTTAGTCGCCTTCTCTCGCAAAAGCTGCGGGGCACGTCTCTGGTATGAGCCTCTTGTTAGCGCCATCACCGACACGAGAAGGTTGGTACTGCTTTGCGCGGCGCTAAAGGATTCGTTATTCTAATGACGATGCACGAGGCGTTCGTTTCCTTTTATTCTGCTGCTGCACAGCCACCCTGCGATTTCCAACATTGCGATTCCCTTTCACAGCCGACGAAACTCAAGTTCGTCTCATCAAAACCGTTGTAGAACGGTGTCGTCGAGTGGTTGTTATGCTCACGCACAGCGTTATTCTGTGGTACATTGCACGTATCATACGGAACACTACATCTCTGCAGAGTATGCATCGAAGCGGCGATATGTGCTGCACGTCGTGCGACCGTATAATGCTCAACAAACGAGTGCCACGTGCCGTCAGAAATACTTGTTCTTGCGCATTCGTAGTAATCATGGGCCTTAGCTTTCCTGCTTGCCTAGCCAGGGAACGCTAATAGTTTTTTACACAGTAAAGCAGCGCGCGCACACACACACACACACACACACACACACACACACACACACACACACACACACACACACACACACACGCACACACGCACACACGCACACACGCACACACGCACACACACACACGCACGCGCACACGCGCACACACACACACACACACACGCGCGCGCACACGCGCGCACGCACACACGCGCACACGCACACACACACGCACACACACACACACACACGCACACACACACACGCACACACACCCACACACGCACGCGCACACGCGCGCACACACGCACACACACACGCGCGCACGCACACACACACACACACACACACACACACACACACACACACACACACACACACACACACACACACACACACACACACACACACACACACACACACACACCACTTAACCTGTAGCCCCCACCGGGGTGGCGCAGTGGTTACGGCGCTCGACTACTGTTCCCAAGGATGCGGGATCGAATCCCGGCCTCGGCGGCCGCTTTTCGATGGCAGTAAACAGCAAGGTGCCCGTGTGCTGTGCGATGTCACTGCACGTTAAAGAGCGCCAGGTGGTCCAAATTTCCGGAGTCCTCCACTACGGCGTCTCTCATAGCCTGAGTCGCTTTAGGACGTTAAACCCCACAAGCCAAACCAACCGCTTAACCTGTACTCCAGACTATAGGTATTAGCCGCTTTGTTCTCAGGGGCTGATGATGCGTGCGCACTGCTAAGAATCGAATCAATTGAGCAGGAAGTGTGCCTTGGCGACACCGGGGTAGACACAGGGAATCACCTACGTGTATAATGGGGCTAGTCTGCACACAGCCGGCCGGGAAAACGAGCTGCCGTGCCGGCGTTTTACTTGTACTCGACACGTTTTCCCAACTTGTGGTGCATAATTCAGCCACTAAAGATTCTGACGAAATAGGGAAAGGGGGAGCATGGTATAGGTCCACCGCGGTGATGCAGTGGCTAGGGCGCTGAACGGCTGTGCCCGAGAATATGCGGGATGGAACCCCGGCCACGGCGGCCACTTTTCGAGGGAGGCGAAAGGCAAGGCGCCCGTGTGCATGTGCGATGTCAGTGCACGTTAAAGGACAACTCTGGCTATTTTTCCACCGTACTGAGCAAATTATTGATTTATATTAGAAGGCTTGGTCATCACAGTAGGCGATTACACTTTTTACAATACTCTAGCAAATTTCCCTAAATATTTGACCAACTTGAATCAAAATTGAAACTCCCGCGCGTGGCCCGGAGAGCAATGCCTTGTGTGACGTCAAGTAATGATGACACAGGCGTACAGCCGCGCCGCACGCTGTAACTCAACACGACACCTAGCACTACCCACTCCCTATGTATGGAGGACACCCCAATGAACAGTTGGACAATGACTTTACAGAAGCGGAGATGGGGTGCGCGATAAGACAACTCCGGACGATCTCGGCGGCGGGACTGGACGGCGTCTCAAACAAAATCCTCAGGAACCTAGACATCGGCTCAGTGTCTGCCCTAACAGACGTCATGAACACCTACTGGAGGAAATGAGAGGTACCACAGGAATGGAAACGCGCCAGCGACATTCATACCGAAACCAGGGAAGGAGCTTAACATGTAAAAGACATGAGCTTTCATGGCAGATCGAAGAGCAAAGGCAACAACGCCTTCAAAACCGACGACGAGAGCTTTGAACCTCAAAGAGCAACGCGAACAAGAACGCCTTTGGAAGCAACGAGCGAGAGCGTCTACTTCGGATGTCGATGGGCAGGGAGATCGAGAATGTCTTCGCAAGGTGTGAGCGAGAAACTTTGACAGGCAGCTATTCGAGTGTGCACACAAGCACTGCGCAGGCACCTGATGCTCCTCCCCTCAGCTCATCCCGTCATCATTTGCGACGTCTTTAATTAACGTCGATGCTAAATTCGCAGTGGTTGCCAATGTTCATGGGCTAACTGTCGGGGTTACAATTGTTAATAACCGCCCCGTCGGAGTGGTGCAGTGGTTAGGGCGTTCGACTACTGTGCCCAAGGATGCAGAATCGAATCCCGGCCTCGGCTGCCGCTTTTCGATGGAGGCGAAAAGCAAGGCGTGCCCGTGTGCTGTGCGATGTCGGTGCACGTTAAAGAACCCGAGGTGGTCGAAATTTTCGGAGCCCTCTACTAGGCGTCTCTAATAGGCTGAGTCGTTTTGGGACGTTAAACCCCTTAAGCCGTAAAACAAAACAGTTGTTAATAACCCATTCCTGCCACTACCAGAAGTGCATCTTGCGTTGATTACATCATCGCACGAAGCGTCGATGTAACCAGCTGGAATTATATGTGTTACTTCAGTTCCCATCATGCCGTTACTCGCTGTCCTGCCCACAACATCACACAGCACACGCATCATTAAAACTAGTTTCTCAAAATGTTGCTTTGTGGCGACCGAACATATGGGTCAGCACGCATGCATTTCTGCAGTGGAATAATCTATGCCTAGCACGGATTAGACCACCAATTTATTTTCCCCTTTCTGCCTTGAATGTTTTTATTTATTCAACTATTTCGTATTTTTATTTACAAAATTTTTACTTCTACCCTTCTACTTTTGTGTCATCTGTCTGCTTTTCAGCACCCAATCTTCCAGTCGCTCTTTGCTAATTTGCACCGTAGATACATTCACCCGACCTCTGGTGTCTGTTAACCGTAGGGTTTCGGCGATAGTGACTGCGCCTGCATCGACATCCGGACGGATAGCATCACATTCCGGTATAAGATGTCCTATATATTTACAGCATTCATATGTTTTCTTCTTGGTTAAATTTCTTTTGGTGGTTGCGTGTTCTAATCAAGGCACCCAGATCTAGCTTCAAAATTTAGGGCACTCCCTATTATGTTATCAAAGAAAAATTCCTTCCTGATCTGCTTTTTAAGTTTCGATACATTTCTACACTCTGCTACTTTTCTGTAGAATTTATCGTTTTTACCTTGTGTGTTTTTTACCATGTTGTTTAATTCTCTTCTCCGTTTTTGTGCCTTGCTTCCTAATTATTTTCCTCCCTTTTGAGTCAATTACGTATAGGTATTAAAATACTTTAGCTGCCCACCTGTTAGTGTCCATTTTTCTCAGGCGTTCCTAATATAGTATTTTACTTTTACTCTTAAGCTTTCTGTGCTTTGAAAGATGCCCAACCCATATCTCCCTGTACCGCCTCGTTCGTGGTTTTTCCACAGGGATCTAGTACTAATTAAATCGTCCAACAGCTCTGATTTACTCCTAACCTCCACTGTATCTCGGCCTTTAGGCCCACAGCCACATTCCCAAAATTAAGCCCTGGCACCGTAATTCCTTTCCACATACCCTTCAGCGCCTCATACCTGCTGTATCCCCACAGTGTCCTATATGCTTCTTTATCCTGGCATCTTTTCGTCTTTTTCCTGTTCGTGCCTTTGCATCTGCGTCAGTCCTTCGTTTATCCATACCCCGAGGTTTAAGTGGTGTCACTAGGTATTTCATGGCCTTGTGCTTCCAGCACCTGATCGGTTGAAGCATTGAAAACCATCAGGCCTGATTTAATTGCGCTAAAAAAGGCCTAGAGTGTCCCCTTCGCCTCCACGAGAATTAACTAGTGTTTACAAGTCTTCCTGTCAATCTAAGGACAGTGCGTTATCGTCCGCATACATTAAACCGGGGAGGCGTGGCTCTACGATTTTCCCGCCTAATCTATACTGCACATTAAAACCAATATTACTCTCTTATAGCCTTCTTTCTGTATTAACCATATAAAGTATGAACAGTAGTGGTTATAGAGAATAATTCTGCTGTCTTAATCCTTTGCATACCTCGATGGTTTCCGTATTTATAACGGCACACGTCCGCACTCTCGTCTGTCTCGGGGAGTTTTCTATCCTCACCCGTCTTACGCGTGCGTGCCCAGATAGGAACTGGCGTCAGGTGCCGCTTAGATTGCTCGCGCGTCTACCCACTGTATTATAAGGTATGCGCCAGCCACTGTGATCGATGTCAGCGCAGTGTCGCGGGACATTAGGTATGTATTCAATTTCTGTGTACGCTTTTGTATGCCGCTTTTTTTTTCCCTTTCCTTGGCAAGTCATGCAGTACTTATGTATCATTTCCTTCTATTCCAAGCATGACTGTTAGCATGTCGATATTTTACACCGGAGCTGATTGCTGAGGCCGCAGTTAAACTTCCGTTATTTGACACAGCAGCTCTCAGATGGAGCCACGCGCGGCTTACGGGGCCTATAGTGACAAAGTTTTCAAAGTTTGTATCAGGTAGTATCATGTAAAAAATAGGAGTTCCACTGAGTTAATACGAGCTCAAGACGTAAAAAGCCCATGCTTTCGGTCTAATCGGTTGAACAGAGATAACCAAGCAAATTTTCTGTCGTTCCATTCACAAGTAAAATAATTTGCACGTTTTCTTTGGTTCTTCGCTTTCCTTGGTACTTGAGTCGTCTTTGCGATCATTTCTACCATTTAGTCTACCGCCTATTAAGAGCACAAGAGCAAGCAGAACGCGAAAAATGCGTGATCACGCGCGCTTTTCCCCTTTTGCGGAAATCGCTGCCACATGAAATGTGGCACGTGGCCTGCCTCTGTGATCACAATGGCTGACACAAATGCTCAACGGAGGGATCTCGATGCGCAAGTTATTGGAGCAACACCTGATGCCGGTTTCTGTCAACGACTGACGTACGACAGGAGTGAGGGTAAAGAGCTGCCTAGATCGAAGGGAGTGGGCGTGTGCCGTTAGGCGGTGTCGAACACAGGTCTGGCACTCTCTCCCATGTCCCGCATTCTTGGGGTCACGACAGTGCATATGGAATGCAAGCGCGTTTCTGCCAATGGCATGTGCTTGGGTCGAAGGTGGAAATAATTTTGTTTAAAAAAAAAAAGCAAAAGCTGTGCCATCCCGATTGATCGAAAGAACCGTCCGCATGCTCAGTACGGAGAGCGGGCGCATGTGGAACAGGATTTGAAGGACTCGAACCTCCTGGGCGCGCGGCGGTGCGCCCACTACAAACGCTGGGTCGACGTGTGATGTTTTGAAGAAGCGTGCGCGTTCTTAGAGGTTTCAGTATGTGAGTGCTTGCACTGGTACGGGGATCGAGTGACGGACGTGTCGCCGCCGTAGGGTGCAATGTGAAAAGGCTCCTGTAACCTTTGCGACCATGTAAGGTGATCTACTTCTAGGTATAACACGGCCACTGCTTTCAAAGCAGCATTGCGTCGGATGCAGGCGCTTATCGAAGCAAAGCGATATATGCACAGTGGGACGCGGAGCTGATGCTTAGCATGGCCTGCCGCCTAGCTTTATGGAATGACCTGGTCGGACGCAATGATACATTGAAAGCAGTGGCCGTGTTATAGCTATAGAAGTGGATCACCCTGTATACGTTTTCGCATTATCACATACCTAAGCAGTCTTAAATGTCCTTTTATCTGGTTTTGGATGATTTGTGGAGGTCATAGCTAACTTGGTTGCTATCGCTGCTTTTTTTTTTCTTGTGGAGAGGAAAGGGTGATGTCAGTTCTCTTCAATAAAGTTCTCACAACAGATGCCTTATGAGGAGTGGGGTGGTTATGGATGGACTGATGTACCGCAGCCCCGTGTTAGTTGGCTTTCCGCACATTGAGAGCCGTAAGCCTTATTTGTGGCTCATGAGTAGAATGGCGAAAAACTGAGACAGTTCGCACTTGACGTACGGTAAACTGCATGTCTATTCGTGAAGTTTTTGACACACACAAACGATCGTCTACGTAACATATAGGTACAACTTCGGGTGGGGCCTGATGGTGCAAAGCGCCCGACGTTCTCTATTTAAACCAGCCATTGTTACGCAAATGGTCGCCTCAATATATTTCCTGTGGTTTGTATGAAACATTGTCTTTGAAAAGTGAAACATGCTCAGCGGTGTTTGTCTTTTTGCAACGCAGTGCTTTGGACGAACGACCACCTGCAGAGGGAAGGATTGCTGCACGTTTTCTTTGTTCGGGCGTCACCAAATTCCTGAAATGACATCGTTCAAAGTCAGGAACGCCGTACGCGAAGACTGTCCCGTCATAATGCGCCTGATTCAAGAGCTCGCCGACTACGAACGGATGTTGGATCAGGTCAAGTTGAGCGCCGCCGACTTGGAGGAGCACTTATTCCCAAAAGACGGCGGACAGCAGTGGGCCCACGTCAACGTCGCCACGGTGCCGTCAGAAGGGGGAGATAGCGTGATTGGCTTCACCCTCTACTTCTTCGTCTTCAACCCGCTGACTCTGGAGCGCGTGGCCTACATGGAGGATCTGTACGTGCTCCCCGACCACAGAGGACGTGGCATCGGCCTGGCCCTTTGGCGCTCTGTAGCGCAGCACGGGCTTCGACGCTCTTGTGACGTGTTAAACTTCGAGGTGCTCGATTGGAACGAGCCGTCACTTGCCTTCTATGCCAAGCGCGGTGCCACCAACATCAGTAACTCGCAGGGATATCAGCACTTCAGGTTCTCCGGCTGTGACCGCCTCGACGTACCTGCTTAGCGCTTTAGATGTGGGTTACAGAACAACTTCGTGTGCTCGTGTTTTCTGCCGTTTGTGATCCTTTGTTGCCGGCATTTGTGTTCTTTATTTGTTTTTCTTGTCGTCTGTGGGGGTTCCGTGTGTGCTTTGTCTTGTCTTTTACAGCGTTTTCATTCGTTGCCTTTGAACATAGTTAATTCATTTCTGATGTAAGCACTGAGGAGCTCGATAACATAGTTTTGAACCGCTCAAGAGTTCAGTGTATTCACAAGTTGTTCCTTTATTTAGTTATTGTGTTAACACTCGATCCTGCTTTGACCCTGCCCGCAGTATAAATCAATGAATAAATAAGGCTGAGTCAGTTGCTTGTGTGTGCGTTTTAATTTTCATGGGAATAGTGGTGCCTTTGCATGTTTACACTTTGCAGCTTTGAACGCAGCTGGTGAATGAATGAATGAATGAATGAATGAATGAATGAATGAAAACTTTATTTCCACCGAAAAGGAGTCCTTCATCTCCCGCCCCCGGCACGCAGGCCGGGGAGCGGGTCAGGAGGGCCCCGCAGGCTGAGGTCAGGTGAGGTTACAAGCACTCTTCACGACCTCAGCCGCCAGGCGGGTCGCGTGCCGCTGAACGGTGGGATCTCCGCTCCGCAGCCAAACCTCCCAGGCTTCTCTACTATCAATGTTAATGCCGGCGCCTGGGGAATCGGCGCATTGCCATATTATATGATCTAGCGTGCCTTTTTGTCCGCAATTTTTACATTTAGAATCTTCTTCCTCCCCGGTCTGTGTTAAGAAAACCCAGACAGGGCAGATGTAGTTATCGGCTTGCAATCGCCTCCAGATGCGTGCTTCATTGTTAGTGAGAGACCGATCTGGGGGAGGGTATACTTTTCGATCTAATTTGTAAGATTCTGTTATCTCATTGTATGTGATAGCGCAATCTTTAATTCCCTTGCATTCGGGCTGTTCTACCGCTGCCCGGTGGTAGAGATCTCGGGCCAGCAGGTGCGCAGCTTCGTTGCCAGGGACAGATTCGTGTGCTGGTATCCATATGATGGATATGGTTCTAGTAATGGGATTTGTGAGAAGAATCTTTTTGGCCTCCTCTGAGATCCGTCCTTTTGCAAAATTCCAGACAGCCGTTTTGCTGTCGCTGATTATAGTTTTGGCCTGTGTACCAGTGCATGCGAGCGCTATTACGACCTCTTCAGCTGTACTAATGCTAATGTCACGGGTGCGTGTTGAGGCCGCAATTTTAGGTGCACCTTCTCCGTTTACTACTGCCGAGACAGCTGCTCCGTGTCGTCCGCAAGCAACTTCATCGACTGCTTTGCGTTTCATTCTTTTAGCGATGGCTTTGGCTCTGTGTTCGCAGCTGGTGAGGTTAAGAAATGATGACGTCATTCATGACGTGGCGATTCTTCGAGCTTGTGGTAATTTTGCTGAGAGTAGAAGGTGGAAGTAATAAAGAAAACTTTTAATCGGTTCGCCGAATTCTTTTCCAGCTGTTCTAAGGCTTTTAGCGAACTGTGTTATACTAATGACGCGCCTGCATTTATACATATGCATTTGCGCTCTGCCCATAAATTTTGGACAGAATAGTTGCTCGAGACCCTCCGGATCTGGGAATCGGGGGCCTTCGCCGTTCGCGCTGGGGCTATTTGCCACTGGTGTATCTGTATCTATTATGTATGCCGTTAGTGCACTCGCTTCGGTGAAGGTCGACGACTATTATGACATGCGTCTCGACTTTTCTTTTAAGGCGAAAGCCTCTTTAGGCTCATGGAACGAAATCCCGTGCGCGAGGTTTGTGCTCGAGATCTGTCATATTCCACAAGATTCCGCGAGATTCGTTCTTGTCTAGCGCTCCTGCCATCTGCAATGCCATACTTCAATGCGCGCCAAGGAACGCCACGCGACAGGAGCGATGGCGTCCCTTCCAAACTCGCACTTACCGGAGAAAATGTGACAGATACTGTGCCTTTCCTGTAAACCAATTATATGTAGCACTGCAACAAACGCCGATAAAAGGCAAACGACAGGAGATGATGAATAGGCCTTCGCCCTTCTCCTCTTAAGAGACATCTAAGAGACCCTCCAATTCTTTTTTAAATTTTCATTCTCAGTTCTGCTCTGCCTGCACGAGGAAGCTGTGGCGGCTCAGCTAAAGCTAGTTGGCAGGCCAGCGCATTTTCTCTGCTTCCTTCCTACAGTAGCAACAACACACATGCTTTTTGGCGGTAAGAAAAATTCATTTCAAGGATCCGTACGATAAACAAAAAACTAGATGTCGTTGTCACCATCGCTTGCCGTGACCGAAAAATTTCGACGTGACAAATTCACGAACAGGAGAAAAATGTTCGCACTGACGTCGATTTTCTCACGGGGGTCCTTGTAATCAATGTAAATAATAAGAGGGGTGAGGGGGGGGGGGGGGGGGGCATTGAACAGGCGGTGCTGAAGGTTATATCGCATCTTAAGGCGAATGTTTAGCGTTGCCCTAATCTCTCTGTCGGGCGGTGTTATGCGTGAGATAGCATAGAGGCACCGATTAATAGACAATAGGTTAAACTAAGTGCATGCACGTGATATATATGAACGAGGACCCGCAACAGGAGCAGCAGGTTGCAGCCAATAACACTGTCGCGTAATGCCCTTAAAGGCGGAGTTTAAGTTTTTCACAGTTTAGCCGCTGTGCTACTGCTCTGAAAAATGCCTTGATGGTAGCATATCCCTCGTTTGTAATCGGGAAGTATTCGCGGTAATTTTAGCTGTTGCAAGCGAGCTGCATTATTTCTTCAAAAGCAAGTTTTTTTGTTTTTTTTTTTTAATCGAGAGCACAGCGTGTATTCGGCGAAGAAGTTACGCCAGTTAGCCGCACAAACGCGCCAGGAAACGGCATGAACAGCCCGAAGACAAATAGGACGCTTTCTTAATGCCGCTTCTGCGCTAAGCGAAAGCGGCGGGGCTTGAGATTTCAGGGTCTTTATTTACGCTTCAGATTACTTGCTCCTGAGAAGGTTGCCATGACAGCTCTTTAGGTCGTGTATAATCCTACGCACCTATTAATACCCGTCAAAAAGTGCACTGTGTAGCCTGACAGGCCTTTTTTGTGTCCTAAAGAGGTAGAAAGTGTTGACGTCAGCATACCAGAAGGCTCGTACGACGATGCTGTCACACTAAAGGTGAGCGCATACTGAATATTATTTACATCTTACGTGGCAAATCTTAGACGTTGATTACGCGGTCTTTGCATAAACAATCCATAAGGGGTGAAAATATCGGTATTGGTGGATGCAACTTATGCGAACGGGGCGAGGAACGAGCGCGCGCTTTCCTTGTGCATGAACGGCGGTAGCAGAAGCGGTGCAGTAAGCAAGCAGCTGGCGCGCCCAGTGATGTGCGGCGGTAGGTGGAAATGGAATGCCGTCATAAGGTCGCGCTTCCTTTGAGACCGGCTGTGCCACATTAAGGGATGACTCGCCGATGCGCAATACAATTCTTTCTCGATTTGCATTTTGAAACGGAAGCTTCGCTACGCCAGCCAGCTCGAGCCTTCAGCGTCAGTGTCGGTGGGTACCTGAAAGAGCGCCACCTCGGGTCTCTCCTTTCATGTGGGAGGGTGACATTAGAATCATCCTGCCATGACATTTGAATTCACGTTACCCCTATGCCCCGGGCAGGAGCTGCCAACTCGGGTCGCTCCTTTCCTATGGGAGGGTGATATCAGAATCAGCCCGCAAGAACCCTTCCCACTGAGCACAGAATATCTTGTAGCTGTCTTGATATGTCTATATTGGTCACATATATCTTGAGCTATCAAAGACATCTACAAGACGTCGCTTGGTGCTAGTCTAGAAGACATCATCGGCAAGATGTCTGGAATCTGTCTAGTGAAGAATTTTTATGTCTTCAGCTACGCAAGATAGTTATTAGCCGGCTAACGCCAGATGTCTTCTAGAGTTCTGCTTCAGAAGTCTACCATACTTCCTAACAAGACGTTTCAGGGTCACATATGCGCCTATAGTGCAATATGTACACAATTTAACTGGACGACACTGTTCTGCATACTCTAAGTATAAATTGTCGAAGGTTTGTTCTAGCAATTTTTCAGCTTGCAAAATACTGTATCCAAAGTGCCTGCGCTTTTGAATTAAGCATGCAATTTGGGCTGTTTCCAGCATGCAGGACCAATATGGCACCAAGAAATGCTGTTTAGGCGATGGGTATCTGAACATAATGTACAAAAGCCGCTGACACCTTCATTTCTGCAGCCGACAGCCACACGCGTACTGTGTTCGACCTCACTCGGCGCAGTCCAGTCCGCCGGAAGACTCCAAACTCCGAGTGTTCACAACGACAAAGTAAGCTAGCGATGTATCCGTGTGTGATAAAAGCCAGTAGTTCGCACAGAGGAAAGATTTGCTGCGCCGATGTTAATACGGAACGCCAGCTATGCACGATCCGCCATTCCCAAACTTCGCGCGCCGTGGCCTTTTCGCACCCCTCCTCTTTACAGCGAGATAGAAAATAGTGCGCCAAAATAATTACGCGAGACGCAGGTTGTATTTACCGTTTTGAAACAAATACGTCATAAGCAACAGTTACATTTTACTTGTATAGCTTGTTTTATGAAATATATTTCAGATTTCTATTGTTTTTAAAGTTATTGTATCAATGCGCTGCTCGGAGCTGGCCATTTCAAATTTTCGTCGTGTCTAGTCGTGTCTGCACGACTAGGCCGTTTGTTTGTGACCGCGTTGAAAATGTATCCCGCACAGCGGCTGCTACTTCTGGCTGCAAGGCAAGCTTCGCTGGGTGAGTAAGAAATTGTTTCTTCTAAATGAGTCACTTAATGGAGCAGTAAAGTGACTGAGTGTTTTCTTTTTACGATAAAAATGCTGCAAGGACCGTTGTTTGCATCCGCCGGCGCAGGCTGTATGGGCGAGCAAGATAGCGCGCGCGGACCGTTTAGTCAGTACGAAAGGCGGTGTTTTATGGCGCATCTATAGTTTTGTGCATGCAGGAAGGTTTTTCGCTTGTAATTCTACTCGCCGCGTTTCGTGAACTGCCATTGGTGGCGGAACCTCGCGATGTAATTCTTCAAAATGAGCTTGGCGATCCGACGTCTTTCGTTGATTGCCGCTGGTTCTAACACTTTCCCAGGAAACACAACTGAGCACGAAAGTCTGCATGCTTAGTGTGGCCTTCACTCTGCAGCAAGATACAGAAAATACGCACCGTCGAGTGGAAGCCGTGCATTGTTTCTCAGCCTGCAGAGCTTACGCGCTAAGTTATGCCGCGGTTGCGAAAAAGAAAGAGAACGATCTCAATAAGCCGCCTTAGAGGGGAGGGTAAGGTGCATTCTGGCCACAGCGACTCTCCCAACTGCTAGCAAAATACTCTCGGCCTGTTCACAGGCACAAGTTGAAACACATAGCGAGATAGGAACGGCGTACGAACATTCTGCAGTGATTTAATTTTAATAGTTCATAAAATGTTTATAGTCAGCCATTACATTGCCGTGATTAAGTGGTTTTACATTTTCATATAGTCAGAAAGCACAATTTAGTTCTTTTTAAGTTCCTGAACTGCATGCTGTGTGATGTGCTGGTGCTCTATTTGCTTTGGTCCTCAGTTTTTTTTTTTTTTTTATTCGCGGAAATGTTTTAAGAAATTAAGCTTCAGTTGAATTGGTACAGAAAGAAATCGAAAGCAAATCTTTCAGACGGACCTCATATAACGAAAAGCCTATTATAATACACAAAAACATATCAATTTCATTTGTTTTCTTGCTTCAGGGCCAATAGACTCTTCCTATCCAGAACTGGGAAAAGAAAAGAGAGTACTGAATCATAACTTACTTTTAAGGCGTATAGAATGTAGCCATGTTATAAATGGGTTCAGTGTATGCCTTCTGGCTGTCCTCAACAACAAAGCTGTGACTCCACGCAAACCTTTTGATAGCATATGGACTCCTCCCGAAGTGAAGGTGTTTGGCATCAAAGGTGAAATACCTTCATTTAATTTCAGTTCAGTTCAGTCATGTCCGACTCTTCGTGACCCTATGGACCATGTCACGCCACGCTTTCCGGTCTCTCACTATCTTCCTAGCATCACATAACTTCCTCTGCAGTGCCTCGAGGATGCCATCTAACCATCGCGTTCGCTGCCTACCCCTTCTCCGGCGACCCTCAACCTTTTCCAGCATCAAATCTTTCTCCAGCGACTCCTCTCTTCTCATCAGATGACCAAAGTAGCTGAGCTTTAACTTTAGAATTAATTAACTTAGAATTAACTTTAGAATTTAGAATTTAATGCTCTTTTTCACATTGTGCTGTTGTGTCTGTGTTTGGTGCTCTTGTTATTTTGTGTCTGCGGGAATTTTCATGTAAACAAAACACTTACCCAACAGCTCAAGCAAGTGAGCTATGCATTCTTTTTTTTTTTTTTTTGCTCTGGGTGCATGCTCACTGTTTAAAATATTGCCTTCATTTGTTCTAGGAAAACCTGGTGATGCATACATACGTAGGTACCTACATATATACATGCATAGATACATACATAGGTAATGCATCCATACATAGATACATGATACATAGATTTATTTCTTCTCTACATATGTCGAATGAAACACTTAGTAAACTCAGAGGCAGGAACCTTACCCAGCATAGAAAGTGACTCTCAATAAAAAAAGAAATGTATAAATCAGGAAAATGGTGGTTCTCTTCAGGTGTGTCTGTTGGTGAAGACAAGAAAATGTTTTAGCCTTCGAGGTCGTCAAGGAGTTATTAATATACATATATTATACTCAGCACTATTTTGTGCTGCTAGTGCGTGTCTTGGTTAAACATATTTCTATTGTGTACTCAGTACTCTCAACCTTGTGTGACATATTTTGAGGTTAAATTCTTATCCTATGTTTTGTAGTCAGTGATTTGCTTTATTAAACTTCACAAGAAATCTTTAAAGCATTGCAACACCTTGCAGGTTGCCACCACCTCCACGGCTGCCTAGCAACTATCCTTTTCCTGTCTGTGCTGCAAACACAACTTAGCAATGAGGGCCACTGGACTGACATCTCACTGGGCAGTCGCGGGCTACTGACTGAATACACAGGTATGGTTTGACTGTGCCAAAAACTTAGAGTTGCCAACAGTGGGACTTTTTCCTTCTGTTTGGGAGCTCATATATCTAAATCGTGCTTTTGATTTTAATCCTGGCAGGTGTGACATGGAAAGCCTTCAACACCAATGAAACTTAGTTTTGCCGACGTCACAAAAGAGTGGTTGGTGTTTGCCTTGTGACAAAGACCAAGTCCACATCTAAAGGCGCTGCACAGCCACCATGAACAGTGCCACAATAGCAAGCAGCTGGGATCAAGGCACCTTCTGTGCTCATTTACAACTCAAGTTTGAAGCTTTGTAATTTTGCAAAGGTAGGCCTCCAACAATTGACAGAGAGGAGCCTCCCAATCAATTGAGCCACAAAGGAATTCCCCCTTTCATGGCAGTAGGTGACAAAAAGAGGCAGTGCAGCTGGTGTTCAGTACCGATAAAGAAAAAGCTGCCCAGCCTAGTTAGCTGTGGACAAGGGCTGAAGTGGTACCAGTGTTGAGAACGATCTGATTGGCAGAAAAGCCTCCTTTGAGGGATATTCGCCCCTTCATTCTTAATTTGTAACTGACTGCAGTGGATCTGATAGCCCCGGAAGTTTTCTTTTTTTTTTTTTTCAATTTTCTCTGCCCTCTAGGGTTGTACAGAATAACAGATGCACAACCCATGCCAGCTCCCTCATTTTACGATGCTTTCATGCCAGAATGTTGGCAGTGGTATTCAGACCTTGTTTTTTTTTCAATGCCTTTTCTCCATGCATAATAACAGGCTATTTAGCGTAACACAGTCGCACACAAGACAGAGGACACCATCAGCACTTACAACTGTTCAGCGGAAAGCAGCCGATATACATAGCCTACTCAGGTGATGCGCACGGGTACAAGGCAACATGGAAACAGCACCATTTTGTCAAACTATGCGTGAGAAATTTTTCTTCAGTCTCATAAGAAAAACCAATTTGCTGCTGACACAGCTGTAACCTGCTTTTTTATATGAAGGGCTTCTAGTGTTTCATGAGCCGTTACCCACAGTTTTCACAATTGGTGCAAACCCTACGGTGCAAGAGAAGTCGCTCACCTTCATTGTTAATGTCTTTTGCATGTTCCCTAAGTTGGCCATTGACGCAGAATCCTGCTTGTGCAAAATAAGATTTTTCTACATGACAGTAGAACTTTATAGACGGTGGTGCACTTTACGAAATGCTGGCCATGTCTCTTCTGACAGCCGACCTGTTTGCTTTCGTAGCTTATGTGATGGCTTAGGTGAGCAAGCTTTCAGGGAGCAGAGGATACCATCTATACATTAAACAGGTTTGAGCTGTGTCAGTGACACTTCAGCTTTTCTTTGAGGCTGAACAGATATTGCTCATACCCGATTTGATAAGATTGGTGCTGTTTTCCTGTTGCCTTGTACATGTGCACATCAGCAGTGAAAGCTATGCATCGACTGCTTTCCCCTAAATAAACAGTTGTAGTAAGTACACGTGGTGTCTTCTTTCTTGTGTGTGTCTGTGTTATGCTAAATACCTTTTTTATTTCTGAAAACCAACTATCTCAGCAGTTAACTTCCTTCTTTTTATACCAGCAGAATGTGAAGAGCAGCACCGTGTGCAACACTGAATTTTATTCTCTTTTTTTTTTTTTTTTTGCTGTGTCTTCTGTACTCCTCGCAAGCTGTTTGCTGCACTACAAAAGGTAAGGGCAGTTGGTGCCATCATGGCTGGTTCATGCTGCCCTTATCTTTTGTAGTGCTGCAAACAGCTTTTGATATGGAATATAGTGGTTGGTATGTACAATGACAGGGATGCGAAACTTTTGCTCCTTCCTTTTTTTTTCCTTATGGTGCCTTCTAGTGTTTCTTGTAGAGTGATGTATGACCCTTACCTGCTACCTTTTCCTTAGTACTTTTTAGTTATGATAGTAGAATGTAACTATGACAGGCATGCAGCCATTGCATTTTTTTTTCAGTGCATTCTAGTCATGCTAATAGGAACAGCAGCAGTGAAGCAGTCTTGGCTTCTTTTTTTTTTTGCAGTGTAGATTTTTTAATGGAATTGATGTCGTGCCTATTGCTCAAGTGTTTGTGCAGTTTCTACAAGATGTATGTATGACCAGCATTCAGTTGGTGACATGCATGCACATATAGTATGAAATGCAACACGTGATGATGGTCCTTTGTGAAAGCGCCTTTTTCTGTATACTGAAGCTTTTTCATTCGAATTTATTGCTTTGTTTTATTTTGTACAAACATTATGCAGATAGTTCGTTCGACCACTCAACCAGTTTTGTACACTTTTGCATACCTATCCCTGTTTATTTCTAGTCATTTCCTGTTCTTGTTTGGAGTATGGATGTTGTCATTCTTTTGTAAAAAGATCATTTTAAGCTTGGAGAGAACTGCATTATTATTTTGTCATTTTCATACCACTTGTAGTGTCTAGTTTCTGTGCTTGTAACTTCGTAGCGCATTGTTTAAAAAAAATCAAATATATGATTTTCACATTTTGTTTCCTAGCACCTTTTGTAGTTATTGCCGAATCTCCCAAAGAGCACCCAACCATGGCTGTCCACCGTACAGTGTGGCATGTTTTGTAACAAAGAATGTGTACAGTTCTCACTTACTGTTTGCAGTTTTAATGTCTGTGAGAATGAATGGCAATGTGCATCATTCTTTACGTGTCATGTGTTCATGAGTTGGCTCTTTCTGGTGTTTTCTTCCTTAGTACAATATTAGGCTTCAGAGAACCACATTTTTTCATTTGCATACTGTTGCTTGTGGCTTTCCTTGCTTTTAACATGCATGAGATTAAGTTGCCTATTTGCAATGTATAATGTTGAGGAAATTAAAGAGTTCTGTAGTTTACTCATCTCATTTTCTAGCATTGGGTGCAGTTACAGCACCTGATGGCCATTAACAGTGAAATGTGGCACGCTTTGTAATAAAAACATACAGTTCTCATTACTAGACAACAGTTGTAGTGCGTGAGTATTAATGATTTACAATTCAGTTTAGCTTGCATCATAACTGAATGTGTGAAAGAGCACTGTGGGTGTGTGACGGCAATGCAGCTTTAGTTGTAGTAGCATCTGGTGAGACTATATTTTTTGTCTGGCAGTGGTGTTGAAAACCTCTACAAATACATAAGCATTTCAGACAGTTTTGCGAGAAATAGCAGGGAATAAATAATTTAGAGCATTGCAGGAGATTCTAGAGCTCATTTTAGACATTCAGAATCTATTTTAATGATCTCTAGATGATGACTTGCAAGACGTCTTGCAGCTTAAAAAAGTGGGTGCATTAGTTGAGCTAGAAGGCAGCTACAAGAAGTACCAAGACATATAAAAACATCTTTCATATCTCGTCAAAGCATCTTTTAAATGTCTATCAGCTGTCTTGGGTGCCACTTCAGATGTCTATAAGGTGACTTGTTTATCTTGGGCAAGATGCCTTATAGCTATCTGCTAGACTGACTTACGTTTAGTAAGTTATTTGTCTTCCAGATTTCTAGGAGATATCTTGCAAGACGTCTTGTAGCCTAAAAAAGTGGGTGCATTAGCTAAGCTACAAGATCACTACAAGAAATATCAAGACATCTGGCAATGTCTTGCATATCTTGTCGAGACATATTATATACGTTTAGTAGCAATCTCAGAGGTCTACTGAGACATCTATCGGGCATCTTGCTTGTCTTGGCAAGACAGTTTATAGCCGTCTCATAGATGGGTTGGTGTTTACTGGGTTTGCATTCACGTAGGCACGCCCATATGGCTTGGTTAAAGCGGGACTATATAGGTGGGTTGGTAGCATACGCTCTCGCGTCATGCCTTTAAAGGATGAGCTTAAGTGTCCCCAATAACGTAGCGCCCTGCACTGATAGGGCGTGATAAGGGAATAATGTAGCAGACAAAATAAGCTTCCGCTTCCATTCACGTTTAACCGAGCTAACCCAAAGCTAATTTTTTTTTTCGCCGATGTGCCGTAAAATCGAGGCTCTGTTTAATCTCGCGGTCAGTGGGTTGCGGCCGCTTTTGCTTCTCAACTGTCTTCACGGGGTTCTTTTCAGTATTGAGGTCATGGCCTTTAATTGACGCCAGGAAAAAAAAAATCATTTTTAAATCAAATTCACTCGGCAACAACAACAACAACAAAAAAAGAGTATATTTCCGCCGAACAAGCACCAGCAAGCCGGAAACAACCACGTATTTCTACTGAAAACAAAAATCAGATGTAGTGGTCCTTCATTTAAGCCTTATTTATATAACTCCCGCAATAAGATGTGTGGCGCTGAAGTCGCAATGGTCGACACGACAGGCCAAGAGACCGGCGGAAGGCTGCGCCTGTATGATCGGCGCGGCGTGCACTGGGGAATCTACGTGCGGACCACGGTGTCCGTGACGTCACGTGCATTCATAGAAGTGAGAGTCTCTTGTGACAAAGCGTCCTGGAAACCCTTTCCAAGTTTCCCTCTGCAGATGTCGTGGAGAGGAAAGCCGATATAGTCTGAAGCTGCTAAGTACGGCCAACATACCGAGCCTTCGCTTTCCTCTGTCAGTACCTATTAGCCCCGAGAGCGAACACTGGCGCCGCTGCGATCGCCGCAGTCTGACGTCACGGCAAGGACTCCGCCAGCCGGGCTGCTGCTCCTCCCGGCCGATGCCGGCTCCTTTCGTTCGTTTTCGCTCACGAATAATCATGATGGTAACTTATTGCTCAGTGCGCAGTGAAAATCACTGAAGAAAGCCGGTGTAAGCTTCCACTTTACCCAAAGTTGTTCAAAATGAAGGATATTGGATTGATAAAGTTAAGAATGGGGAATCAACCGTCGGCATTGCCACTAGTGTGCAGTAAGCACTTCAAAAAGGAAAACTGTGTAGCCGGTGTACAAGATACTAGGTGAGCCGCACGTGTAGCGACGCTTTTACGGGCTGTTTGTCAACTAGCCCTTTTTTTTTTTAATTATTAGTGTACCAGAACAAAACTATTGCCAGACGCTGTTCCATCCGTCAACATTCCCGTGCGTCCTAGCGATGCAAGGCGATCGCTCCCGGGATCGACGAAGCGGCGGCGTAAGTAAATCAGCCATTGCTCAAGCTTTCGTTCCCTCGATCTTTGTGTCAGTGAGTGCTCAGACATTTTGCTCAGTAGCGGAATGTCCAAGCTGAATCAACTGTGACCCTGCTTAAGTTTTTGTTTAAAATGTGTCTCACGGCAGTGGTGTTCTCGTGTTCATTCATGCCGCGAAATTTGACACAGTCCGCACAGCTGTGCTGGTCTTTTTGTTTGAATGCTGATATTTTCCAAATTTCCAAGACATGGGGAGCAGATTCAATGCAACGCGTCCCTAAAAACAGCACTTCGGTAACGGTTGTGATAGGGAATGGTTTTTCTTTTTTTTTTTTCCCCGGGCTCCGTGAAGCCCTGCCTTAGCTACGTCTCAGACTTGTGTGCTATGCAACAAGCGTGGCTTTAAAGTGCACGTGATGTGCAGCTGCTCTGCGCTTTTCTGAGGTAATGCCCAAACTTCGTTAAGGCCTTGTTTCAGTGTTTTTTGAGGTTGTAGCCTGAATCACTCTGATTCCAGGTGAAAGAGGCGTTCCCGCAAAGTCGTACCAGTTCTGCGCACACGCAGAGGCTTTGACAACACACAAGAATGGGGACAGTAGTGAAAATTCGAGCGCCGTTCCCATGGACGATGCTGCACAACTAGAAGAGGAGGTGGAAGTTATAGATTGAGACGGTATGTCTACCTATGGATACGCTATGCGGCCACTATTCCTTTGTGATGATTCACATTGACGTGAATGATTTTTATCAAGCATTCAGCAAAAAGAAAAACATTTATATATCCCGCATTGTCTTTAGTTCTGACCATGAAACTGAAATACACGAGTAAGCTAGAATCGTGATAAATTATCGGCTTTTGCTTCCTCAGCACTACTGTTGATCAAAACAAACAATTAATACCTTAAACAATCTCTATATTACTGCAGTAAATTCGAGTGGAGAGCTTGATACAACATAAAAATGAAGTAATGAAACCACAAGTCATCCGTAGATACACGAGGAATTTTCTTTTATCTAGCCACGTCACCAAATGTACAGGAAAATACTGCATTTCAACCTTATCACTCTAAGCATAATGTCACCCTAAGAACAGAGAAGGACTGGCCTGTTTAAACAAGACCCATTTTTCATCCTCTTCACATATGGATTTAATAAGCTGTTTGTAGTATTTAACAAAACGAAAAAAAGTTTTCAATGCGTGACGGAAATTTAGTGATATCTCTGTATTGTAAAGAGTGGTTTAGATGGCATAATAATTCTGTCGTTTTTTTTTTTCTTCTTTTCTGAAGGACCAACACACAGCGCTAACCAAAGCACAGGAAGTTCTGAAGGTATGTAATACAGTTTTATACACTGTTTGCCTGTTTCACCTGCAGCTGTTTTTTTTTTTTTTTTTTTTTTTACCGAGTTTGCGCTTTTCTCTTTTTAGGAGTTACCGTGAAGGTTCAGAAGCTTTTCAAGGACGCTGGGATTCAGCTTAGCGCGAATGACATCTTCAAGCAAAAACAGCTAATAACGGTTGCAAAAATCATTGATGAAAGTATTTCTCTGCTTCACTAAGGCAGCGACTTGTTTCGCACGCTTTGTCCACATAGGAATTTATGCTCCTCAGTGAAAGGGAGACTGGAAAGAAATTTCAAATTAGCAGTGCCCCCAAGACATCCCATGCGCGCACGGCTGCGGCGCAATAGGCAGAGGCGAACGGAATGACGGAAATGTTTACGACGACACGGTTAATAACTCATATTTCTGGCCATCAAAATGTATGTTGCTCTTGGCAAATCATGCGTAATTGCTTCTCAAAAATGCTCGACAAGTAAGATGATTCTAATAAAGTTTTAATCAGTAGCCTTTTTTAAATAAAAATCCGTGCACAAATTTCACAGCGTGCAGTCCATAATGCGCGCTCTAAGCAACGTCCACAGCAAAACGGTACAAATTTATCGCGTCGCAGACATATAGACCTATCTTCATGGTTGTATTACATTCGTAATACAATCATGAAGATAGTGACTCCACGCACATCACCAGTTTCAAGGGACGACGCACGAAAGGCTCCTGCCGCGGCGACGGCACCAGCTGCGCCCGTCGCGGCGAGCGCTCGGGCAGTCGCGAGACTTGCGCTCACCGCGACGAGCCCATGTTTCGTGTTTTGAAAGCAAGAGGAATCATTATTAAATACTTTTTTTTTCCTGACACTCGATCGGTGCTGCCTGCGTTGTTCACAACGCTTTGTTATGAGAACAACCGAGGCCGCAGACTCGAAGCTACGCGGCAACCCGGAGAAGCCAGAGCGATCGGCGCAGGCAGTCCTTGCCGTGACGTCACGTCGGGCTGACCGCCAGAGGGCGCCACTCAAACTTCTCGGGGCTAATAGGGAAAACCCTTTCAAAGCCATCTAGTTTTGTGCCTTTTGTTGCCATTGCTTTCCCCGAAGAATCTGGTTGCAGCCGAGCACTGCAGTTCTCACTAATTAGGCCACGACCGGGCGCCGGCACTGCGTCGCGGAGACATCAATCAAACGGACTCAGGCGCGACCGTCGTCGCACAAAAGCCTCGCTTAAGCAGCTTTGGATGTATTCTCAGCAAAAAAGCAAGATCGCGAGACGAAAAAGAAAACAAACTCCCCGTCCTCGAACATTTGCTGGGAGCTTTCACCGGGAACCAGTGTAAAGGACACGGAATAAGGACGGGGGAGGAGTCTGCTAAAGCTTGCGCACCGATATAAATTGTGTGCGGGGGCAAGTAAATCCGTTTCTCGCGCCCCGTCATCTGTCGGCGACACTCGTACCCAAATCCCTGCCGCCTCCTCTCGGTCGCTTGGAATCAATTTGTGCCAGAACGTGTGGACCTAATCATCGGTTCTCCGGAGCAGGAGTTACGCACGCTTTGTTGTTGTTCAGCACGTAACCGAGCAATCGCAAAGTCTGGTCTGGAGCGGGCACGAGGTCAGGCGACGGGGAAGGGAGCGAAGCGATGACGCCTATAACCAAAGTTTACGACGAGACTTCGTCTCTATCGGAAAAGCAGTGTAGCGAACAAGGAGGACAGAGGAAAACAGAATACTGTGCGCACTGGCCTCCCCCTCCCCGCTTCTCCTCGACAGAACACATAAGCCTGTATACTAGAGAAGAAAACAAAGGTCTTCGCGACTTGGCTATATCTTGTTGCTCGGATAGAACAGAGACGTTCAAAGCGAAGGATGCTACTTATAACCGGGGTAGACTAAGCTTCGCAAAATGATTCAGAAAACCATAACGACCAACCAAGTTGTGCATGTATGTGCGTGTTTGTGTGTGTGTTTCGGCGCAGTTTAATACGTGTTAGCTGTAAGCGCACTGTCGTGTCTTTCCCCCCTTTTAGTTCGGCGTTCTCCACGTGCTCCAGGACAGGAGGAGGAGGAAAATTTATTCAACGCACTATTAAGCGTCGAGAATGTCCTGGGCCAGAGTCACCAAGGCCAACTGGTCCTTCAGCTGGTCAGAGGCTAACCAAGCCCGCCAGGTTTGGGGAGGAGGGTGTGGAAAGTGAGATGACTTTATTGCAACAGGGCAGGAAAACATGTAGCGTTCTAAGTTTGCATAATGTTCGGAGCGATTTGGGCATGTGGGGGAATGTATGATTTGATATAGAAATGATCGCGCAGGAGTAAGGATTGTATTTAGTTGTATGCGTCTAAGTATGCGTATTTGCGTGGTAGTGAGGGATTTATCAGGAAGAGGAAGTGTACGAAGAGTTTTTCTGATGTTGTCATAGTGTTGATTTCTTTTTTGTAGTCAAGAGTAGCGCCCCACGTGGGTTGATAAGGCCAGGGAATCCCAGGCGCCCGCTGCTGAAGTTCGCGGGCGAGGCGATGGACTACCTCATTGCCTGGGATTCCAGCGTGACCAGGAATCCACCTCAGTGTTACAGTGTGGGGACGTAGTTTGGTAAGAGCTCTGTGTAGATCATCGTGTAGTTCTTCAGGAATGCGACCCGTGTGAATGGCGCGTATAGCCTGTACTGAATCAATGTATATTGTATATCCTGAAGGGTTAGGGGGTGCTTGTGCGAGGTCTTGAATACTGGCGACTATTGGTAGGGTCTCGAGAGTCGCTGTAGGAGGAGGATCAATGTAAGGACCGAGGGTATGCGTCACTACTTCGCTGAAGCTCTCAATCGAGTAAGCAGCTGCTCCGATGTCAGTTCGTGCGGAGGCTGGTAGAGCGCGTTTGAGAGGCATGCTGCTGTGAAAAAATGAAAGATCTCTGCAGAAACTCTATTGGGAGAACATGCGGAGGCTGACGTAGGACGTTTGAGTGGTATGCTGGTGTGGAAACCTTTATGGCCACTGTAGAAACAGCATTAGTAAATGCACGGAGACTGGCATAGCACGTTTCAGTGCTATGCTGGCTTAAAACGATAAATGCAAGGTCACTGCAGAAGTTGCATCGGGAGAATGCGCGGAGGCTGCATAGTACGTTGGTGTGGCATGCTGCCGTAAACACTTTCAGGTCACTGCAGAAACTGCACTGGGAGAATTTGCGGAGGCTGGCATAACGCGGTTGAGTAGCATTCTGGCGTAAAAAGTTAAGATCCCTGCAGAAACTGCATTGGGGATTGTGCGGAGGCTGGCATAGCGCGTTTGAGCGGCATGCTATTATTATTAATGACCAATGAGTCGATAAGACATATAAGACATCATCAGGTGATGACGTTACATTTGGTAACACATTTTGGTGTCACATTTTGCGGACGGGTTTTGCTGACACAACATACCCTTGTAAGGCTCTAGCCTTAATAATGCGCTCAGCTGGTTTGTTTCAGGCATCTCTCCTGTGCTAAAGCACATACATTTTCAAGAAAGCAGACCGAGTATAAGCTTAATTAATTTTCTTTTTTAAAGCATAAAACGCTCTATGACAACCTCCTCGCATGTTCGTGTACTCGATCATCAAATAACCTTACGGGCACATTATTTGCAGCTCTGAAAATGATGAATAAATGCACTCAGCCGAAAATCATGGGATACACAAACTCCGCCTTTAAGAGTATGATGCGATAGCGTAGGCTACCAACGCACATATAAATCCGCGCTGTAATCATCGTGTACGAACCCGCCTGTGGGATCTATAGGGGCAAATTGAATGCAAAATACCTCGGTTATGCTCGGTGTTATCCAAGCACTGAATGTGGTACGTGACGTGGTTTTTCCGATGTGGGGGTAACAGGGCAGTTCCATAGCATGTGTTGCACCGTTGGGCGGGCTTCCACGTTGCATTTTCTGCATATAACTGCGACCGCATGTTCGTCGTCATATTCTTGCTGATCTTCTGGTTCAGCTGCAAGGTCATGGTGTCTGGGCTTTGAAATCGACTGAATTCGACAAGAGGAAAAAACTGTCACCATTAGCCTCACATAACACGACGCCGTTCAATGTACAGTCGTGAGCAAAAGTGGTACAGAACACATAGACTGGGGTGGACCTCTGGAAAACTGCATTGTAACTTCATCTAGGCACATCTATTGGGGATTGAGATAATATAGGCGCAGTGCCTCATTTTATCCACATGCATGTGTTGCTGTCACTGTCCCTGTCGCTATCGCTAGGTATCGTTTTGATGCAGGTTTCCCGAGCATCGCCACCGTCGGACTCTTGTATACCACTTTTTCTAACGACTGTACATCTACGAAGATTTTGTCTACTGTATTGTTTCTTCGAGCACTCTACGCATTGTCTGAGTGCCGTGGGCCCTTTTGTCGTTCGCTGTGCCAGCGTGTCCTCAAATACACATATGCGCAAAACATTTGTTGACGTATCGGCAGACAGCATATCGGCAAACATTTTCCAACCGCCAAAATCTCGGCCCGCCTACTTGCGTCCGGCCGCTTACTTGCGGCCGGACGCAAGTACTCATGTTTGTCTCATGTACTCATGTTTGTCTTTGAACCGATGAGAAACCACGTGGTAGTTATGACGTGACTCAGCCACCGCCGGCGAGTAACCGCATACTCCCCTCTGCATAGTCATGTGACTAGCCGGTGCCAACGGATCGCAACAGTTCTCGATAATTTAACGGCAGCAGTCGTCATGGATGATCCTGGCGAGACGCTTCGTGAACTGTATGCGTCTCAGAGGTTACGAAGACGACAGGCCGATTACGATCATGCAGTGGACGTAGCTCGCCGAAAGGCTGCCACACAGAGACGAAGAGGTCGAACGAAGCGTGCCGCCGAGACATTGGAAGAACGTGAAGCCCGTCTTGCCAAAGTCGCAATGACGCTGCCGAACGGTGCCGAAGACGAGCCGAATCAGGTCAACCAAGTCTAGTCAAGCTTTACCAGGCTTGACTTTCAGCCTTCGCTTTGGTTACTTATGACGGTTACACTTTTGCCTAATTCTTTTTGCAGTCGGGTCGGTGCTCAATTCGGCCGCGGTTGCCCACAAAAACGCCTCGTGGCAGTCTTGTGGAAGCTCACGGAACCCCGCGGTTCCGCGAGACCCAGTTTGAGTGCCCCTTGCCTACGGCAAGCACATCTTTTGGTTTGCGTTTCTCTTCACTTTGTGTTTTTCGGTACTTCTGGTGCCCACTGCGCTTTTTAGGGTTTCTTGAGTAGCCTTCCCATGGGCAGTGCATGATGCTAATGTGTCGTGTTGAATTCAACAATGTTATGAGCTTTTAGGCTATTTGCCTTGTGGGGAACGATCTGCCATCGTCCCGTTTAAGATCGGATTTTCTCAGTGGTAGTTACCCTAGCTATCACAAGGTGGTGCCAGCGTGGATAGTTAACGTTAACTAACTATCGAGAGATGGCGCCAGTGTCGCGGTAGCACGAGTGCCAAGGAAGGCCTCGTCCCTTAGCACGCGGGGAAAGCCAAGTGTCTTGGGCATCGGGAACTAGACACGAGCGGTCGCATCTTCACGGCCTTCCGCTGTCGCTAGCGAGGCGAAGCCTCGCGTGACTTTTCCCGCCTGCTCGCATTGTCCGGCCTCGGAGCTTATCCCCTGCCCTAGCGTGCGCGAACAGTCGCCCGTAACCTTGTTGGTGAGCCGGACGACCTAGATTCATTAGAAAGTTCTTTGCTAGCTGGCATTGTTGTTATTGCAGCAATACATGCCTGTTTGTTGTCGGCACATGTTCTTCCTTTGTTCCCAAGGGCACGGCCCGCAGTGGTCGGCGTGCGTTCGGTCGCGCACGCGAACACTGGGTGGGGTCGGGGATTTGGACTGTCAGCCGCGATGCATTTATTCCTTTATTACAACCCCACATCTAGTTTCTGCAATGGCGCCTTTACGCTAGGTATAGGGCGCCAGATGTGGGGTTTTAATAGTGGGATAAATGCGTTTTCCCCGCTTAGTCGCGGCTGACAGTCCAAACCGCCGACCCCACCCAGTGATTGCGTGCTCTACTGAGCGCGCGCCGACCACTGCGGGCCGTGTTCTTGGGAACAAAAAAAGAACACGTGCTGACAAAAAACGCGTTTATTGCTGCAATAACAACAATGCCAACTAGCAAAGAAGATGTTAATCAGGCTAGGTCGTCCGACTCACCAGCACAGCCTGCGCACTGCATTGCAGAACACGTATGCATGTACGCGAACACAACGAACGTGCATCACGAAAACCTTCAGCTAGACGTTTTATTGCAAGTTGCACGAAACTGGCGTTTGGAAAGGCTTTGAGGCGCATTGATTAGCTTGATTAATCAGCCCTCCGACTCCTTTTTGAAGTCTTCACTGATATAAGCAACTAGCCTAGGCAATAATTTAGAGCTGTGCTGTCGTGTGTGTTTGACGCGCTCGTTTCACCGCTTCAAGCGTCCGTTCTTGCGCGTTTCTGCCCATACAGCGACAAGAAAAAGACAGCCCATTGAAATGTGCATTTAATAGTTGATTGGAATGTCTAGCGCTGGCAGTAATTCGGGCACAACAGGATCGGAATACCAGCCGCAGGGCACAGCTTCAGCGCGAGAGAGATGGGCGCCGGAGACAAGCGATGGTGATGGCGATGCCGCAGCGTTGTTTCTTCTTCGTCTTCTTTACACCATCTATAATATCATAGCCACACCTAATACATCAATGTTATTGAAAAAACAACAACAAAATACTTAACCTTTATCAAAGTGTGACAGCAGTTTTAGCACCGCCTGTGTGTCAGACAGAAGCGGCAGAAATAACGGTAATACGAGAATAGCGGGTTGCAAGGCAGTTTCTGTCATGTATATGTCGCCCATTTATATATGGGGTTGTGAATTATTCTAATGGTAACGACGACCACGCGTTCTTGCGGGTGCCTGGTGACAACAACTTAAAGGCCTGAAAGAGTGAGCGGGAAAATACTGGATGTTTGTACGCACCGTTGACTTCTCGCTGGTTGCGGGGCTTCCCAGCTGCCGTTAAAGATGGCGTGAACGTTATTTTCATTCCACATAGAATTCCTCCATTTGTGCTCTTCTCACGCTAATAGGCCTGGTTTAGCCATACAATTCCTTTCTTTATTCTTGCTTGCGCATCAAGTGCGTTGCGCGGACGCGTCCCTTGAAAACATACGCGATCATCGCTATCGCCATCATCAGAATTCTTCCAGCGATGGCTAAAGACTCGGACGCCACTGGCCTTGTACGAGGCACAGAGTGGAAGTAATTTTTTTGTTAACGACCTCGTAGCCGGGCTGGCCCCAGAACGTCTTTGCTATCTTGCTGCGACACCTACGTTGCCAGATCATTTTTTTTTTTTAAATTTTACTGGAAGGGTGCTCGTTAAGCTGCTTAGCATTGTGGTATGCTCGCCTCGAAAGCCTTTTACAGTGGGTCCATATAGTTATGATCAGGCTTCTTCTACGCATTACGTGATCAGCACATTTGTTTCCAAACTGAGTAATTAAAATGAGAAATGTGTTAGTTTAAAGGCACACTTACGACAGCTGGAGCACAATCGTTGCGTTAATCACTTGTCCGGCAGCAAAAAAGGCGTTTACTTTTTTACTCAGTTGCTTCGATTCGAAGTTGAAGAGGTTTTTTTTTCTGTCGATGGGATTCAAACTGTTTTCCCAATCTACGTAAATGGGCAAAATGATGCAAACCATGACGCAAACGTGGATTCCCTGATTGCTGGCGCACTGTGAGCGATGCGCCCTATTAGCAGCCGAAGTTCCAGGTACCGCTGGCCGGAGCCTTTGTTTCCACCGGTTTACACCAGACATAAAATCCCGTTCCTGGGCTTGAAAACGCAGCTCTGGCAGCGAACACCGACCTGCACTTCAGTGACCTCGGCGCCTCATAAGTGTGATGCTTTTGTAGCGAAAGATACACTGCGCTAGGTTTTCAAGCCATCGGCGTGGCACCATGGTATCATGCCACGTGACCGTTGCCTAGCAACTGTCATGTGGTATAGACCGAGAGCTGGGCCAGGAGTTGGAGGAGGAACGAAGAAGAAAATAAAGAATGAAAAGAAGAAGAAGACGGATAACTCTGCAGTTGGTAGAGGCGAACGACAGCAGCGAGTTGCTAGGACAGAAGGTTCGTCCGAACGTTCTAACGGCGGCACATTAAATCTAGGTGTGCGCAGCGAAAAATTCGCTGCACCATAGCTTTCGCTCTATCACTAGGTTCAAGCCACGTTTAAACCCTCACAATTTATTTTAAAGCTGAGGCGGGTTGACTATATAGCAAGACTATATATACATACATAGCAGGACTATCGTAGCATTCATTTACTATAAGAAAACATTTGATTCGGCCGTAACCTCAGCGGTCATGAAGGCATTGCGAGATCAGGGTGTAGGTGAGCCATATGCGAACGTATTGCAAGATATCTATAGTGGCTGCATAGCAACCACAGTTCTGCATAAAGAAAGTGATAAAATTCCAATTAAGAAAGTTGTTAGGCAATGAGACACGATCGCCCCAGTGTCATTTGCAGCTTGCTTAAAGAGTGTGTTCAAAGACCTGGAAGGGAGCAATTGACATCAGGGTCGATGAAGAATATCTCACTAATCTGCGATTAGCTGATGACATTGCCTCAGGGGACCAACTGCAACTAATGATAAATGATCTACACAGGAGAATCAGAAAGGTAAGCCTAAAGGTTAATATATAGAAGACAAAGGTAATGCTGAATAGCCTGGGAAAGGAACATCAGTTTAATATAGGTAGCAAAGCGTTGGGTGGTAGACGAATATATCTACTTAGGACGGGTAGTAACTGCAGATCCGGACTACGAATGGGAAATAACTAGGAGAATAAGATTGGGATGGAGCGCATTTGGTAGGTGCTGAAACGTTATGACTAGCAGCTTACCGGTATAACTCCAGAGGAAAGTGTATAACAGTTGCATCCTGCCGGTACTCACCTATGGGGCTGAAACATATGGATGTTAACGAAAAGGGTTCTACTTGAGTTGAAGACAACGCTGGCGGCCATGGAATGGAAAATGGTAAGGGTAACGTTAAGAGATAGGAAGCATGCTGAGTGGTTTAGAGAAATAAGTTACCGATATTCAAGTTTAAATTGAGAAGAAGAAATGGGCATGGGCAGGACATGTAGTTCGAAGAGAGGATAGCCGATGGTCTCTTAAAGTAACCAATTGTATTCCAAGGGAAGGTAAGCGTAGCAGGGGGTGGCAGAAAATTAGGTTGGTGGATGAGATTAAGAAATTCGCAAGGGTCAAGTGAATGTAGATAGTACAGAACCGGATTAATTGGAAGAAAATGGGAAAGGCCTTTGCCCTGCAGTGGGTGTAGTCCGGCTGATGATGATGATGAGGAAACTTGGAAGAGCGGGCAGAGGCTTACGGAGAAGAAGCCATTGCAGGATATTTATCTAAATATTTGCAAGAATGTAGGAAGGCCAATCGAGAGGCATATATTGGAAGCATGCTGAAAGTCGACTCGATATAGCTGGAGAATTCAACTGCTTTATGATCATACAATGGACTTCGAGCCACTTCTTCGGCTTCCACCCAACACGTGACTCATCATACACATCCTCTCGCATGGTCAGTGCAGAGTGCAGACCTCTCCAGAAGCCCCACGTTCGACCAGGTCGTTGATCTCGAAGAGTGGACGTAGGGGCTTTATGTAATGGCGAGCTGCAATTCTCACTGTATTGGCGTCCGCTGGGTGAGACGGATTCACAGGCCACTGCCATCAGAATCAGAGTCTGGCAGTACATCACTTTGGCTTGAGAAAATGCACGAGTGAAATTTCTTTTTCGGACGTCGGGTCCTCGTTCTCATCGCACAATAACAACAGCTCGCCCACTCAACTTTCGTTATGTCAATCATGAAAACAGGTTCATTAGACTCGACCCTCGATCCACGTCGTGAGTACCAAAGACCCGACCGGCGGACACGTAGATTTGCATGTCTTGCGGGCTGTAAAAGATAGAGGTGTTGGTTTACACCGCCGTGTTCCGCCTATTTAGAAGCTGGCCATGGAGCTGCCGCAGCCGCCGCATCTTCGCCGCTTGACTGGTCTATTCTGTCGCGTGAAAGGGCGCTGACCTTCCATCTTGGCAGCGGGTGTGAGGTTGTGTGTATTCCTTATGCCACAAACTGAAGCGCCAGATGGATCTGTCCGTGTGTGGTGCGACGACGACACAACAGCGAACATTGAGAAATTAAAATCTTCTGAGATACAACGACAAACTCGGATGATTATTATAGGTGCGGGACAACGGTGACGTCACCTAACAGCTAGCCAAAAGTTTAAAGAATTGTTTAGCGGCGATAGCAATTTCAACCCTCAGAAAAAATATCAGTAAAAAAGCGCAGTTACGATAACAATTAACAGAAAAGCGAAACGTTGCAGCAGGTTTCATGAAGCACTAGTAGAGCATCGATTATTTTATCAATGGGATAGAAAAAAAAAAGCTTAGTATACCTATATTTGATTCATTGTTCCCTACATCATTGAATAGGACATAATACCACGTGCAGTGCATGTCGTGCTCAATATATTAGTTGTGTCAATTTAAATCTTGTAACTCTTTTTTTAGCATTCTTTTTTTCCTCCAAGCAACCAGGGCCGGCGAGTAACGTAATTAGCCTGTATGCCAACTCCACCTGGTTTCGTGCAGGTTAATCTTGCACAGAAAACAAATATACGCTATCCGTATACTTATTACCAGATTTTGTAAGAGGGAAGCGCTTGCCGAAGCACGAACTTTGTCCTAAGAGAACTTGGACTTTCCCTGCTGCTGCGCGCTTTTAAACCGATGCACGTCTAAAACGAAACAACGTTGGCATGCAGTGTACATGTTTGGGATTGCGAAGAACTGAAACCGACACACCAAGACCGGCCGCGCGTAGCGCTGCCAAATGAAGGCTCTTCCAACGTTCAGAGTTTTTTTTTTTTTCTGTCTTCTTTGCGTGATAAATGTGCGCATGCAGTTTCGAAACAAATATTACAGGATTGCACTTAGCGCCACTAAAGAGTTGAATGGCAAAGCCTTACCTCCTCCTTTTGTTCTTCCTCTTCTCTGTTCTGTTCCTCTATCTTTCCTATTTTTGTACTCGTTATCATTTCATTAATTTCTTTTCTTTGACTTCGTCGCCAGAACATACTGCGACGTCCTTATCGGGGACGTTATGTTGACGTCAGAACCTATTGCAACGTCTCGCTGACCCATCTCGCGGAGTCTCGCAGATTCTTGCTGACACATCTCGCAGACGAAAGGTATTCACCATGAGTCCGGAAAGACTTTCGCCTTAAAGCTTATTTAACAATACATACAAGTAACCATAATGCACATTAGACAGCCTCCGTGATCCCTTGCGCATCATGTGTCTTGTACTTGCCAGAATAGACTGTTGCGGCGATACCTGTATTTCTGTTTTCTGTCTTTTGTATTTTATAAGAACTCCGCTTTCAGTAAGGATGGTGTGTTTTTGTTATCAGGAGCTGGTATGATACGGACACTAACCAACTTCATTATCTTCAGTGTCCATTTAAAGCATGGCGTCCAGAAACGCGCTGAAGCTCAGTAAACTGAGCTTGATAACCTTGGCCGTGTTATTTATTCGAAAGTTTTTTTTTTTTTATGCTCAGCATTCTAAAGCCTTCACTTTGATTAAATTTCAGTTGCAAAGGAATGGCTCATACTTCAGCTTTCTACCCGCTCGCTATTATTGAAAACTAGGCGTCTTCGAAATCAGTTTAGCCAAGATATATATGCCATACCGCTGAGAAGCGTACAAAAACCTAAACACGCGTATCTGTTCTCTTAAAGACTGCTCAGTTTCTTATTTATCTTCAGTTTCTCGTTTAATCATTACACTCTATTTTTCCTTCACTGATCGTAGTGACGGACCGAATTTCCTTGCCGGCACTGCTGTTTTTCCAAGTGTCCATGAAATGTATTTACGTCGTTTTATTGTAACCACTCCTACTTAGGCCTGAAAAGTTCTGCAGTGTAGGTATAATAAAAAGTAATAAAAATTATCGTGGAGTACGCAGAAGTTTATCTGAAAGAGCGGTACTGAGTGAAGTTAACTATTTTCCCCTAATATTGGGCGCGAAGACACACCGTGGCGCCACCTCTCGGCAGAGCTGCGTGACTCAGTGTGTGGGATAACGCGCTTTGAACCGCTGCTGTGCGACGCTCTATTTATTTAATGCGTTAATGCTGAATTTATTTATTTATTTCATGTACACTTCGGTCTAAGCCTGTTTAAGACTAGGTATTTGAGGTATTAGGCCAACTCTATTCGGCAAGAAGGCATTTCACAAAGTCCGTGAGCTGTCGAAGCGTAGCCCGTCGCGTTTGAACTACTGCTAGGATGCTGCACAACTGCAGGGTTGTTGTCGCTGTTGTTAAAGAAAGGGGACATATGACAGATATAGTCAGAAATAAGCGGTCTTAAATTACGCAATCATTCTGAGAAAATTACTCGCTGCCCCGCTACGTCTATGCTTTGCTCGGCAATAATGTTTCGTCGATAGAGGAAATGACCTCTCAGGTGATGAGAGATGCGAGGCACTTAGCACAGTGCCGACAGAAGCGGCGCCATTAGGGTGATCCTTGAATAGACAAATTTTAAGGCGAAAACCTTTAATGGCTCATGCTGTCGTGGACAAAATGTGTCCCTCTTTTGCGGCGGCTCTGATTGGCCGAGGAGGGATGACGTCATAGAGGTCTCGGCCAATCGCAGAGCACCAGTACAGTATGCGCAAATGCGTGCCTATATGGCCACGCGTAAATCAACGATCAATTACGAATTAATTATTAGTTAATTATTCACTTATTGATGAATAATAAAAAAATCATTAATTAATGAATTAGTGAATGATCCATCACCTATTTAATGACAAACTGAGTGAATGAAAACTGATGTCTAATTATTTAATTAATTACTTATTAGTGCCAGTTGTGTAGCAGAATGCAGCACTCAGGCTTTCGCCTTTCCATACTTTAGTTGCTTTTGTCGTTGAAGTCCCTCGTAATTATTTTACAGTGGGGATGGCGTACAGGTTTGTTCCTTCTGTGCAGAGGTGTGTTTCTTCTTGTACACTGACCGCGATCGTTGCCATTCAAGCTTCGGGTGATATTTGTTTTTCCGCGTAGTTTCGTTGACCCTTACGTGAGCAGATCATGGTATGCATGGTTATTATTTTTTTTTTTTTGGTCGTTTGGTTTGAGGGGTTTAACGTCCCAAAGCAACTAAGGCTATGAGAGACGCCGTAGGGGAGGACTTCGGGAATTTCGACCACCTGGGGTTCTTTAACGTGCACTGACATCGCACAGCACACGGGCGTCTTGCTTTCCACCTCCATTGAAAAGTTGCCGCCGAGGCCGGGATTCGATCCCGCAACCTTGGGAACAGTAGTCGAGCGCCGTAACCACTGCGCCACCCCGGCGGGGTTTTGGTCATTTGAAATTACTACTGAAGCTGCCTAAGGTGAATCGCAACGCGGACCGCTGTGCGCGGCAGCAGAAACGCTTAGTTTCGGAAATCACTACCTTCACTGAGAAGAAAGTTGACCCCTCCCCACTTTCAGACGATTACTTGCTCCGGGTAGGTACTCCCGCCAGCAGTCAGACTTCATTAGCTTCACAAGTGATAAGCGCAAGAGCATAAACTCTAATTAGTGTCAGTCCTTCGGCCGCAGCTCACGGAACTTTCCAACTGCATATTGATGAAATCTTGCTCGGTGAAACGCATGTAGCATACGCAACAATGACCACTCACTTCTTTACACATTGACAACTTGTTTAACCAAGCTTCCTTCAGCAAATTTTTCTGGTAGAAATGGGAGTATGCGCCTGGTTTCGTCGCGTATACAGACCAGTGACCGGATCATGTAAACAGCCTAAAAAAACAAAAGCAACAACATCGATGACGCAAGACGCGAGTGTGTGATGCTGGTACACGTCAAAAAGCAAAGCTGCACAGAAAATTGCGTCTTTTAGCTTGTAATGCGCACAGATTCAATCCAGCGCCTACTTCAGCTGCAATAAGCGGAGCCACGTGATCCCACCTGCTCCCCTAGATCGACACTAGCGTCGCCCGCTCCAGTGGTGGAGCTCGCGCCCTATATGTTTATCTGCATGAATAGATACAGAGAGAAATATTAGAGGTAGGTATATGAATATGGATAATTACTTGGGTGGTTGCACTATAAAATGTCATGATTAAAAACCCCCCGCGTTCGCCTTTTGACCTTACACAAGGATGCGCACGTCTCCCTGAACTGCGTGTTACTGAAGGAGGCTCCTCCTGCCTTGTACGTTCCATACGGCCACCGGAGCGCGTTTAGAAAGCAGCGTAGTGTAATTAGGGATATGACCTTAGCACTTTGTGGCTGAACGATAAGTTTGGAAGGTCGTTTGTTTTCATAACCCAGCTGCACAGCGCATGCATAGCAACCACCGTCGGCATATTAGGACGCAATGACTGCGAAATCTCCAGTTTATTAGCGATGACAATGAATATCTTACTGCTTGTTGCGTTGTCCAGGGTGCTTGCTCACACTCAAGTTAGGAATAAGCTTTACTCTCAAAGCGCCCGCATATACGCACCCGCTCTCTCTCTCTCTCACACACACACACACACACGCGCCCACACACACGCACACATACACGCACGCACGCACATACATATGCGCACACACCCACACACGCACGCACACGCACACGCAAACACATACATATGCGCACACGCACACACATGCGCACACGCGCACACACGCACAAACCAAACAAATGCAAATCCCTGTTCGTTACCCAAAGTTTTTGGTCAACGCCAGCACTGTCGACCACTGGTATAGCAATCTCTGTATGTGCTTCGTGTGGGAGATCGTTAGGCAAGGGTGGGGAAAACTTTTTAACTCGTTCCGAGCAGCACCGTCCATTCCGCCCCATGCACCGCAATCACCATCTCGTTACCTGCATTTTCGTGACCGCCGGGCGAATGCTGGAATGAAGGAAGATCAAGCGAGGAGCACGACGGGAAGGATAGTTCGGTGGTTTTCCTCCGGCCTGCGAGGTTGATGCGAGGGTTATGCGGAGAAAAGGAAAGCAACCACACCACCTCTAGGAACCCGCCTCCTCTTTTCCCTCCACTCGTTCTGCGGGAGACCCCGTTCTCGCGCATATCCCCAACCTGCTTACGCATTCGGATTTTTCAGGCAGGTAAATAACATGCCGCATATACCTTCCATACCTTTCCATCCGCCCCCAATTCGTCCGTTCACCCGTCTCTCTCTTTCCTCCTACACGGCTTCATTTACGTACGGCTGCACTTCCCTTTCCTCATTTCAATCTTCACCCCCGTTGAGCCTTTCATTTGCGATGGCCGCGCTGTTTTCCGCGCCGCCGACTCGC